>NC_139145.1:61235881-61779271 GCF_964270905.1 Leucopleurus acutus | reverse complement strand
CCTCAAAATGGAAGCATGTAATACATGACTAGGTCTCAGAAGTTTGATTAGCTGCTGGGCCAGGACTGGTTAAACTTGTGAAACAGGTAAAGATTGTCCCCTTGTCTTTCTTTCCCTCTTCCACAATCTCCACAGAGACTACCCACCAGGCCTGCCCCTCCAAGACAGCAACTGGGGCTCCAGAAGCACAGTGAAGAGCATGGCCTTTGGAGTCAGAAAGACCCTGGGCTCAAATCCCAGCACTGCCACTTACTGTGAGTCCTTGAGTCAGTCACTTAAGCCTCCAAGCCTTCTCCTCTCATCTGTAAAATGGGGATATAAGAACTTCTCAAGGAGCTGCTGTGAAGCTCAAGTTATATAAAAACATGTCTAAATTTAAAAAAAACCTCAGCACACTGCCTGGCCCACGAAGGACTCCACAAACAGCAGCACCAACTGTCTTTCTCCCACCCTCCCAGCCCTCGATTTCCACAGCTGACCTCATGACTTTTTTTCCTGTCAACACCAGCAGCTGAGGTTGTTTTGTTTTGTTTTTTCTTTTGCGGTACGCGGGCCTCTCACTGTTGTGGCCTCTCCCGTTGCGGAGCACAGGCTCCGGACACGCAGGCTCAGCGGCCATGGCTCACGGGCCCAGCCGCTCCGCGGCATGTGGGATCCTCCCGGACCGGGGCACGAACCCGTGTCCCCTGCATCGGCAGGCAGACTCTCAACCACTGCGCCACCAGGGAAGCCCTAGCAGCTGAGTTTTACCTACTCCTCTTCCCCAAGAGGGGAAGGGAGCGGAGAGTAGGAGCAGCCTTTGACATCTCCCTCATCACGCGCCTCACGCCCAAGGATGCAAGCTGCCTTCGCAAGGCCAGACAGTCAGGGCGACTTGCCTCCTTCCCTCCGGCCAGGGAAGGAACACAGGCCAGGACCCAAGACGGCGGCGCACAGGCTCAGGGCAGATGGGAGCATCCCGAAGTCAGGTCAGCCCTGACTCAGATGGAGATGCCTTAACAAGACTGGGGGCATCTGAAGCCCCTGAGGCCAGACCCCAGGCATCACCCTGCCCTTTCTCTGTGCCAGGAGGCACCTGCCACAGGCCGAGACCACCAGCCACCAGCTCCTTCTCAGGAAATGCCTTCAGTCTTTTAGGCCTTGGAGTCTTCCACCTCCTTCCTCCCCAAGGAGTACTGAAGCAGCAGCAATTTTACAGTCAAAGCTCCCACTAAAACTCAGCCACCGGCTCCCTCCTCATCACCAAAGCAAGGTCATCGCTATTCCAAGTGCCAGAAAAGGGACACGTTGTCCTCCCCATCCCCCAGAACAAGCACAGAGGCCTCCCTCTCCTGCCATCTCTGTGTCCTGTGCCTCAGAGAGCCAGTCGGGATGGAGGCCACATTTTCCAAGGCTGCCCTCTGCGTCCCCAGCCGGCACAAGCCACATGGGCTCTGTTCCAGGCATGAGGGCTGGGGCCGAGGCTGTCAGCACAGCAGGGACATATGGCCCGGCGAGCTCACATGGGGTCACGAGGGGCAGAGAGGTGCCTTCTCTTTCGGGCTGGGAGCATCTCAGGGGTCTCTCAGAAATAACCACAGATGGTCACTTAGAGAGGACGGCAGAGCTGACCAGTGGGGCTCTGCCCACAACAGCAGTCTGCTAGTCAGGCTCTGTCCCACCTTGAGCCCAAACCATGCCCAGCGGCTGAAGCAGACTAACTTGGGTTTGAGTCCAAGCTCCAGCACTCGCCAGCTGCGTGGCCCTGGGCAACTAACTCAGCGTCTCCCAGTAGGATGGTAATTGGGCCTGTATTTGTTTCTTGTGGCTACCATCACAGACTACCACAGAGTTGGTGGCTTAAATTTTTTTTTCATATTTTTAGAGGCCAGAAATCAAAAACCCAAGGTGCTGACAGGGCCACGCTCCCTCCACAGGCTTTCACGGACAACCCTTCCTTTCCTCCTCCACCTTCTGGTCTGTCTTCATGTGACCGTCCTCTCTGCATCTCTGGGTATCAAATCCCCTCATTCTTTCTTTCAAAAGGACACCAGTCACCGGATTTAGGGTCCACGTTAAATCCAGGATGATCTCATCTCAAGATCCTTAAATTAATGACATCTGCAAAGACCCTATCTCCAAATAAGGTCACATCCACTGGTACTAGAGGTTAGGAGTTGGACATATCCTTTGGGGAGACATGAGTCAACCCTATAGCGCCTATCACACAGGGTGACTCAGATTAAAAGAGATAATGTCTGTAACATATTTTGCATGAGATCAGGCACAAGGTAAACAATAAACATTATAAGTGGGACTTCCCTGGTGGCGCAATGGTTAAGAATCCGCCTGCCAATGCAGGGGACATGGGATCTATCCCTGGTCCAGAAAGATCCCACATGCCGTGGAGCAACTAAGCCCGCAAGCCACAACTACTGAAGCCCGTGCACTCTAGGGTCCAAAAGCTGCAACTACTGAAGCCCACACGCCTAGAGCCTGAGCTCTGCAACAAGAGAAGCCACTGCAATGAGAAGCCCACACACCGCAATGAAGAATAGCCACCGCTCGCCACAATGAGAGAAAAGCCCGTGTGCAGCAACAAAGACCCAACTCAGACAAAAGCAAAAAACAAACAAAAAAAAATTATAAGTTACTATTATCACAGTCATCATTATCTCCCTCTCCAGGAAGCCTTCCTGATATCTCATTCCAAAAAGAATCCAAGACAATTCAGACTTCCCCTCTAGATAACAACCTCCTTAAGAGCAGGGACCGTGCTTGTTGACATTTTCCCAAGCCCCCATAAGACTATAGGGGAACATGGTCTCAACAGCGAGATTATAGACTCTCAGGTCAGACAGACCCATGTCTGGAACTTGGCTCTGCCACCTTCTAATGATATGACCTTAGACATGTGTATCAATGTCTGCTATCAGTCATTACCATCTGAGGAACAGGAATATTACAGCCCCGCAGAAATGTTATGAGCACCTCAGATAACACATAGTCCAGAGTGACCAGCAAACAGTATGTGCTCTGTAACTAGAGTCATGATGCACTCTTGGTGCTCAGCAACTGCCCGGTTCAATACATACCTGATCACACAATAAGTGGATGCCACCAGCCACTCCTCCAATCAAGGCACCAGATCACACTAAGCCAATCTGCATCCTTGCGTAGACCTCACAGGCAGGGCCGGCACTGAGCCCACTACCTCACCTCCTCCACAGCCCTGGGAATGAACCCCACACACACCCAGACTGATAAACCACTTCCTTCCTCCGTCCTTCAGGCTCTACCTACCACCTACCAAGCACCTCTTGGATGATCTTGAGCAGGATAAGCAAACTTTTTCTGGAAAGGGTCAGAGAGTAAATATTTTAGGCTTTCTGAGCCGTACGGATTCTCCCCGCAACTACTCAATTCTGTGTCATGGCATGAAAGCTGCCATAGACAATGTGCACACAAATGAGCAGGGCTGGGCTCCAGAACAATTTTATTTACAAAAACGAGTGTTGGGCCATGGGTTGTGACCGCTGCTTTTGAGGATATATAAACGAGTAAGACTCAGCATCCACACGGAGAGGAAAGGACAAGCGGAGGACAGAATCCAGGTGTCTCAGCCCCACGTCAGGCTATTGAACTATGTCCTACCTTGTCCACCCAGGATCGATGAAAAGTACACTTCAATGCAGACTCACAGATATAGAGAACAAAGTAGTTGTTACCGGTAGGGGGAGGGCCAATATAGAGGTGGGTAGGGGCGGGTACAAACTACTGGGTATAAGATGGGCTCAAGGATGTATTGTACAACATGGGGAATAGGGGCAATATTTTGTAATAACTGTAAATGGAAAGTAACCTTTAAAAAATTGTATAATAATTAAAAATTTTACTTTAAAATTGTTAAATTTTAAAAATTAAAAAAAAATTAAGTACACTTAAACCAGGGAGAAAAATAGTAACAGTTAAACCAAAACTATCTGTCAATGGCACAGAGGAAATATTTGTAATATAAAATCCAACCAACAAATCAGAAGAGTCTGTTCATACAGACATTCAACAGGTATTTAGTGAGTTCCTACTGTGTGCCAAGCCTCTGCTAGACAGTAGAGATATAACAACAAGGAACGCAGACCCAGCTCCTCAGGGGGCCCACAACTCAGTGGATGAGGGCTTCGTCTTGAGGGTGAAAGCACTGAGCTAAACGCTACTGGAAGGCACACAAATTATACAAACCCATAGAATACAAAGAAACCCACTGAACACCGACATCCTTTTCAAATGTTGAGCTAAGTTCTTCCTGTGTTCTCTGATGTGATCTCTGGGGGGCAGGGACATGGAGAGAGTTGCCGTTCAATTCACAAGATACTGTAGAGAAAAAGCAAGGTCACAAAATTGCATGCTTCAAAAACTATTTTTCCTGATATGCAGCCTGGTGCCCAGAGTTTGTAGGCCTATGCTAACCCATGCCATCTCCTGCCCTTGAAGTCCACACGGTGTGATGGGTTTAAGGCTCCAACCTCAAGGGCTCCCCGCCCAGGTCTGCTCGATGACACGAGGGCTGCTCTGACCTGCCAGCTCCACTCGGATGTGGACCCAGTTTCCAACTCGGTGGGGCACTGACACATATCCCACTGAATTTGCAGCTTTCAGCTCCTCTGCCAGGGCTGCAGAGTCTGCTCTGCAAAGCCCTCTGACTGCTCGACAACCTCTTCAAAACAGGCAAAATTAATTTTAGACAAACATTTAAGAGGAAAAGAAAATCTATCTGGAGGACTTGCCAACACTCACAGCTGTGACACTGACAAGAAAAGGGCTGCAGAGCAGAGAATTCGCCTCACACCATTCACTTGTCATCATACACCGTGCTTTGCACAGATTGGCATAATTTAGGGAGGCAAGAAAATAGGCCAACTACAGCAAAATTCCACAGGCTCGTCCCAAAGACCAATCAAGACAGGATGTAAGAGGTACAGATAAAGCACACCGCCAAACACTTCCTGAGAGATGATTTTTATCACAGGCTTGCAAACGATAATCCAAGTAGAACTTGTACTTCCAGGTATATCAGCCCTCTTTAAAATAGTATAGAAGCACCTCCCATTTCTCATGTGCTCTAGAGTCACACTGGACTAGGAGAAGGGTCAAGGGCTTTCTGTGCTTCCCAGAACACTCTGCCCAGGTCCTGTCTGCCCCTCAGAAGCCTACAGCCTCTCCTCTGTTAGGCGATGCCTGCCTCTGTGGACCCCAAACGTTTCCATCCCTGTGCTCTAATACCACTTTGACTTGTTTTAAGTTCTGACCGCCCAGGGAAATGCTGGACCACACCCTTCATCGGGATTCAAGGGGTCACTGCCAAGGTGAAACAGAAGCAGGAGGGACCCCTGGCTTTGAAGACTTAACCTGCTTGGTCCCAACACTTGACAAGCAATCCCAAAGCTGGTGCTGGTGTTGAGAGCCACCGTTTACGACTACGGCTAAGGAATGCATTTGACTCAAGCTTCTCAGGGCTGGAGTGTGGAAGAAAAGCTGCATCACCTTGGTTGAGCACAACATCGTGGGCTCCACACAGCTTAGCTGGGCTGTCCCGATTGCCACGAGCACATGAACTCTCATCAGGGTTCAGATGGGGCATGTAGGTTTCAGGCATGCTTGATGGCCTATTGTGGGGGAAGCTCTAGGCTATAAGTGGTACCAACAAATTCTGGGATTTGTGAGAATGTTAACGGGCCCTCTCAACACGCAGGGATACTACCACCCCTGCCCTACTCCACCCTCTAGGGTCCTGCCCACCCAGATCCATGCATATGAGTCCAGGGCACCTGTACATCCCCTTGGCTTCACACAGCATTCTGCATCCTTTCTTGCTCTCATATAAAACCATGTCTTTGTCCTGCATTCCCTAAAGTTAGAGGAGACCCTTCCTCCCCTTCTCTGTACAAGGGACTCTGCAACCTGGGGGTACTTAGGGATTTTCTATTTAATAAAAAGGGCAAAATAGAAGACAAGCTAGCAGACAGAAATCCCCTGTGGACTGAAACAAGGTCACGGAGAAGTCACCGTGAGGAAATGATGCTTGCTGGAAGCTGTATGTATCTCTAAGCAAATAAAGGACATTTGTTCCCGTGGCTGCTAACACAATGACCCCTGGAACCAAAAGAGCCTCCCAGCCTAACTCTTACATATTTTTAATGAAAAATTGCAAATTAGATTAGCTTAATTTGACCTCATCTGCCTTTTTTAAACCAAGGAAATTACCATTTTAATAGGAAGACCAGCTATTTGTCTAAGGAAAAAGGTCCTTGCGAGGTCTGCTTTGCCTGTTCTGTTTCCATTTTTAAAAAGAAAAGAGAACATGGGCATCAGAGGGCAGAGGGCAGTTGGTCAGGCTTGAAAAACACACAGTAGTTCTCCTGGTGAGCACCACAAAGGGCCAGCACCCGACAAATCCCGCTTCCAGAGATGTTCTCAGCCGCCAGAGGCAGCAAGGGCTTCTCGTGTGTTCACGCGGACGGTCTTGGTTTCCTTCGGCAAAGCTGTACTGAGCCCCTTCTGTGTGCCAGGTAGGGTGCCGAGTGCTGGGGATTCAGCAGAGATCAGGGCACTTTCCAGAGGAGAAATGCAGGAGAGAAGCCAGAGGTCAACTGCCTGAACAGAAGCCTGGAGTTAGACAGGAAGGAGCAGGTGGGAGAGGGGGGTCGAGCACTCCAGGCAGAAGGAACAGGGTTGGTGGGAGCACTGGGGGAGGGGCCGGCGGCAACCACAACATGAAGGGCAGCCGGCGTGCAGGCCACCCAAGGAGCGGAGGCTTCACGCTGAGGGCACGGGGACCATCACTGGTTTTCTTTTCAGAAGACCCACTGGTTGCTGTGGGGCAGGTGAGCAACCGTGAGAGAGTTTAAGCAAAGCGAAGACGCAGCAGTGATGCTGCTGCCCTGCGTTTGAATGGGGTTCCCTTTCCTCCCAGCCCCACCTAACCTCAAACCCAGGCACGGTCCTCCCAGATCGCTTCCACCGATCTCTCCCTGCTCCTCTCTGCGGCTAATCCCCCCTCCTGTGCCTGTCCCTGATCTCCATCCCTCAGACGTCCCTCCCTGGGATTTGCACCCTCGATTAGTTCCCCTTTCTCAGGCATCCTCCATCACCCCCAACCGTCTCCTCCTGACCGCCCCCCAACTCCGCGATGTACAGGAGCCCCTGGCACTGCCACCCACAGTGGTCCTGGCTGGGTTGCCAAACGCCCTCAGCACAGGCTGTGAAGTGGACATGCGAGTCCTGTCCTTCTCAGTCATTCCACCCGGGCGGCAATGTGACCTGCCTTCTGCTCCCACAGCTTGCCTGAAAGGTGCTCTGCTCAGCACCCGCAATGACCTCTGCATTGCCAAATTCTGCCACTCTTCTCAGTTTTCTTCCTCCTAATGGCCTTCCCCACTCCAGACCACAGACCAGCCCTCCCTCTTGAAACTCTCCTCCATCAGTCTGAACGCAACAACTGAATGGAAAACATGGATTCTACCCGTGTTTTCCATCTACCTTTCAGATCACCTCTTCACCGGCTCTACTTCCTCTTCCTACTGCCCAATGCAAACTGGCCTCCAGGCTCCACGGCCCTTTACATTTCCCTGTTCTCAGCCAGACCGTGTAGGAGCACAGCTTCACCACTGCTTCCACTCCCCATCCACAGACATCCACCTCCATCTTGACCTCAGCAACTTCAAAAACCCCAACTCCAAGACCTCCCTGGCGCCCCAGTGGTTAAGACTTCGCCTTCCAATGCAAGGGCTGCGGGTTTGATCCCCGGCCGGGGAGCTAAGATCCCACAGGCCTCGGGGCCAAAAAACCCAAAACATAAAACAGAAGCAATGGTGTGACAAATTCAATGAAGACTGTAAAAACGGTCCACATCACAAACATCTTTAAAAATCAAAACAAAACATAAAAAACCCAAACCCCAGCACACAAAACGCCTTCCGTCAAGTTTTCCTACTTCTGCCAAGAATACTAGCCCTATGACTAGAACACTCAGTTCTTTCCAGAACTTTCCTCTTTTCCTCTATAAACTGTTACCAAGTCTTAGCAAATCTCCCTCAACAGCTACCAGGATGATTCCTAGAGTTACAACAAAGGCTGCAGGCTCTGGAGACAGACTGCACCGGGTCACATCCTGGTACTGCCACTAAGGAGCTGTGAGACCTTAGGTAGACCAGCTGCCTCATTGCTATGCCTCAGTTTCCTGGTCTGTAGAAGGAGGGTAATGTGAGTACTGAGTTCATAGGATTGTTCTAAGAGTTCCAGGTGATAACACAAAGCATGTGGCACGGCATGTGGTAGCACACAGGAAGAATTCCACTGACGAAAGCCGCAGTTACTAACTCAGTTGTCCTGGTCCATCCCTTCCTTTCCATTTCCTTCTACCTCTAGGCCCACACTCGGATTATTCCAATACATACTGACTTGTCTCCCTTTCTCCAGCCTCTTTTCACCTAAATACATGCCAAATACCTCTTTCAGATTTACCTTTTGAGGTCGCACTGTTATCGTCTCATCCCCAGTTACCGACAAGATAAAGTCCAACCTCCTCCTCGCAGCACGCCACGCTCTCCACGCGCTGTTCCTGGCACACAGGCAGACCCAGCCCCCAGAAACCCCATGCTCCCTCCACACCTTTGCCAAAAACAGCCTGTGTTTAAAACCTCACTCACCTACAGGCACGTGATAAAATCCCGTGCAGCAACTAAGAAGGGTAATGAGGATGGAGACTGCAGTACATCAGCTGCACTAAAGACCCCCATTCCTCTCTCCTCCCTACATCCACACCCTTGATCACACAATCTTGTAGTGGTTTCCCTCACACTCTGCCCCTTGACGCAGCCATGTGACTTGTTAGCAGACATGACACAAGCAGAGGCTTGACACAGCACTTGAGCATTTCAGTTTCTGCTCTTGTGCCTTGGCCATGACCATGAGAACATGCTTGACCTAGCTCCTGGGAGGTGAGACACGTGAAGCTGTCCCAGCCAAGGCCATCTTAGATCAGCGGACAGCCAGAGGACCCACAGCAAGCAACACCAGCCAAGATGAGCCCAGCCCAGCTAACTGCAGGCATCAATGCTCATTGATGCAATAACGCTCTGTGGTTGTTTGACAGGCAACAGATAACTGATACATGTATTAACCAGCATGGAGAAAAGATCATAGCACATTACAGAGGGAAAGTGACTGACAGCAAAGCAATAACGGAGAGCACAGCTGCAGCTGAGAGAGTGAGTGTGTGCCTGTGCTTCACAGGAAGTGACACAGGAAGTGACACAATTGCAATATTTATTTACTTAACTGTCTCTCAGCCTAGACGACTATGTCCTGGAGGAACCACATTCACTATGTTTACCATTATAGACTGAAGTGCCTAACTCCAGGCCAGGAAAACTCGTATACTCTGAATAAATATTGTTAAATGAATAAGTGAGTGAATTTCCATGTATGTGCATGCATTCAAAGGTCCAGAAGTTTTACACCAAATGATCGAACGTGCTTATCTCCAACTGCTTACACAATTGGTGGTATGTGTTTTAGGTTTGTTTTCTGGTTTTTAGTAAAAAGTATTCTCTATTCTTCTACAATTAACATGATGATTTCTATAAAAAAGGACTAAGAGTTCAAATAAAATCCTTCAAGGTGAAGAGCCTGGATTCAGGGTAGAGGCCGCCTCAGTCAGCTGACCGACCCCCCAGGCGACGCCCTCCTTCTCCCAACTCTGTGTCTGCTGTCATCCATTCTCATGTTTTTAATTTACTTTTTTATTGGCAAAGATCTTGTTTCCATGGGTATATAGCAAAACTCTTAATAATAACAGTTTATACTTTAACCCGTTTAAACACTACAGTCCCAGAGCAGTTATCAATCAATTTTATTTAAATTAACATATGAGCATACTGGATTCTCACAACAATGCTGCGAGGCAGAAGGTTCTAGAATTACTGACCCTACTGTACTTATGAAGAAACCGAGGCCCAGTGGATTGTCTATGATCACGAAGGACAGAATTAGAACTCATCACAAGAACTGGACCTCAAATCCTGACTCTCTCCCCACTGTTGGTTCAGCACCCTCACCGTCTTCACCCACCACAAAGCTCGTGACCACGAGAACAACCTCCCTTAGGAGATCGGGTATGTGTCGCATCCATCCTGGCACCCCCTCACCTGGCCCACTGCCTCACATACAAAAGGTGCTCAATATATGTTCCCTGCACTGAACCAGGCAGCTGAGCCCAGGGAACTGAGGAGGTCAGCTCTCCTTGTCTCCCCCTCTAGAGAAGGGTGTTAGCAAGTCAGGTGGGTTCAAGATGGTCTCTAGAGCAGAGGGAGACTGTAGGGCTCACTGGGTCTGGGAGCCCTTAACTTGAGGCCCATGGATGGGCTTTGAGAGGTGCACCAAGCCATGGCGTTGTGTGATAAATACTTTTTGGATGTGTACGTGTTTTTCAGGGAGAGGGCAAAGCATTCATCTGACGGTCAAGGGGAGTCACCAACCCCGCAAAGCTGAGGCCCAGCCAGATGCAATGACTTCTGCCCAATGGCAGCTATGGTCGGTGGGCAGAGCTGGGGCCAGAACCCAGGCCTCCTCACTTCTATCATGGGGTATTCTCTTTCCTACGAACTGCTCTCCATGTGGCATATTTATGCCAATGTCATGGTCCCTGAATGCTGCATTTCTACAGCTTAGAAGGATGGTCAGACAGGTTTACGGCTTTACTGGATTCTGTTTTCAGCAGACCGCAATTTTTTTGTAATGGTAAAATATTTCTGACGTGATCTGATCCATTCCCTTCATTCATCAGCCATTCGTGGAAATGTCAAGCATGCCAAAGCAATTTTCTTTAAAATGATTTAGCAGCCATATGAACACAAGTCAGCCCATCTGATCTCTGCAATTCAAACACATTTCTCTTCAGAAGAGAATGAATGTGCAGTCTTGACAAAGAGGATGCATTTTCATCAGTCTGGGATGAGCAGGCCTCTGTCAGGAGGCAAAGTGGTAAACAGGAGGGCACTCCATCCAGGGCTGCCATCTCCCCACATCCCACAACACCATGTCTGGCACCCAATGCCTGGTGACTCCTTCCCAGGGCCAACATTTAACAATGACAACCATCACCCAGCTACGGCCAAACTGCAGGCAGCCGCGACACTGTGCGTGCACTGGAAAACAGAAGAAGGCAGGGCTGTGACGCGCTGAGGTGACTGACGAAGCAGAAATAACGTTCCTACGATGCAGCTTGACAGAGACACAAGCTCAGCCCCGGCAAAGCCTCGGGGCTAAATTCTCGGGAGGTGAGGAGGTATGCCTAGGGGGCTAGTCCAAAGGCATGCTGCTAGCCTGGTAGGATTCTATCCTGGGGGTGCACTTGTACCCTGAGAAAAGCCTGGAGAGGGATGTCAACCAGAGGCCAACCACTTAGTTTGCTTCCAAAAGGATCCCGCACCCCACACCACCACGTGACGGCTATGATTTCCTGTTAGTGGTGCCCATTCAGAGCTCTGAAAGTCTCCCCAATACAAGTTACATTTCTTTGCAGCCCGTAGTACTCCTCAATTTTTTGCAGCTTTGTCAAGGACTACCTCGGATGAGACTTTTGGGTTCCACTATCCGGAAAGAGACGGAGATTTCAAACCTCAGGACCCAAATGCCCAAATGGATTTGGGGTTCCCCACTGCAATTCAGCCAGTTCTATTCCTTAAACTCCCTCAGATTAAAGTGTTCCCTCTTTTTGAATTATGGTTTTCTCAGGGTATATGCCCAGTAGTGGGATTGCTGGGTCATATGGTAGTTCTATTTGTAGTTTTTAAAGGAACCTGCATACTGTTCTCCATAGTGGCTGTATCAATTTACATCCCCACCAACAGTGCAGGAGGGTTCCCTTTTCTCCACACCCTCTCCAGCATTTATTGTTTCTAGATTTTTTGATGATGGCCATTCTGACCGGTGTGAGATGATACCTCATTGTAGTTTTGATTTGCATTTCTCTAATGATTAATGATGTCGAGCATCCTTTCATGTGTTTGTTGGCAATCTGTATATCTTCTATACAATGGAATATTACTCAGCCATAAAAAGAAACGAAACTGAGTTATCTGTAGTGAGGTGGATGGACCTAGACTCTGTCATACAGAGTGAAGTAAGTCAGAAAGAGAAAAACAAATACCGTATGCTAACACATATATATGGAATCTAAGAAAAAAAAATGGTCATGAAGAACCTAGGGTTAAGACGGGAGTAAAGACACAGACCTACTAGAGGATGGACGTGAGGATATGGGGAGGGGGAAGGGTAAGCTGTGACAAAGCGAGAGAGAGGCATGGACATATATACACTACCAAACATAAAATAGATAGCTAGTGGGAAGCAGCCGCATAGCACAGGGAGATCAGCTCGGTGCTTTGTGACCACCTAGAGGGGTGGGATAGGGAGGATGGGAGGGAGGGAGACGCAAGAGCGAAGAGATATGGGAACATATGTATATGTATAACTGATACACTTTGTTATAAAGCAGAAACTAACACACCATTGTAAAGCAATTATACTCCAATAAAGATGTTAAAAAAAAAAAAGTGTTCCCTCCACCAACCAACCCCCAACATGACCCCAGTATTTATTCTTGAGAAGTAACAGAGAGAATACTTGGAATAGGCATGAAGTTACCATAAACAAATCCAATTTATACTGTGTTTTTCTAAGTATGGCACATACATCACTGAGGATTTTAAGAAGTACCCAAATTTTTTTATTTGTATAATTTGTTATGTGTATTAAACCTGTGGTTTCACATGTATTATTGCTTAAGACTAAATTGGAGGGAAAGGAGAATTGCTTTAAAGAAAAATATATTTTTAAATAAATTCAAGTATTTGGAAATGGGGCAGAAATCAGGACAGTGGTACCCACAAGTCTGGGAGACACAACACTGGACGTGAGATGGGAGATCCACACCCGCTGCACCTGCAGCCGCCTATGAGCACACACAACAGCTCAGGTGTGACGAGGAAGGGCAACCAACATTCTCTGAGCACCTACTCTGCTTCAGAAGCCTTTCATGTGTCATCTCATTTATCGTTCGTAATGATCCTGCAAGGATCAAGTCTCCTCACTGGATACTCAGAGGAGAAACACAGAGAGGTTAGGCAGTCATCCAAAGTAACACACTTATTAATCCCAAGAGTATGAAGTGGGTCACCTGGCCTGGAAATGTGGCTGGACCAATGCACTGCCACACAAGAGAGGGCACGTCAGCGGCGAGTTACCCCCTTCCACCCGGCAGAGTAAGAAAGTATTATATAACATTAAGAATGGGCTCTGCTGGGGTTTCCCTGGTGGCACAGTGGTTGAGGGTCCGCCTGCCGATGCAGGGGACACGGGTTTGTGCCCCGGTCCAGGAAGATCCCACATGCCGCGGAGTGGCTGGGCCCGTGAGCCATGGCCGCTGAGCCTGTGCGTCCGGAGCCTGTGCTCCGCAACGGGAGAGGCCACAACAGTGAGAGGCCCACGTACCGCAAAAGAAAAATAAAAATAAAAAATAAAGAATGTGCTCTGCACAGAGCCTTCCACTTTTATACTTTGAGCTTTTCAAACCATGTTCACATCCATCAACATCCCCTTACCTAAGTATTACTTTCATTTAACAGAAAGAGAAAACAGGCCCAGAGATGGTGAGCAGGTTGCCCAAGGTGACCCAGTAAAGTGAGCAACAGAGGCAGGAGCAGAAATGAGGTTTCACCTCGAGCTTCCTCACCCCTATCTTTCTGACTAGATCATGAGCTCCTAAGGATGGGGATCAAGCCATTCTTGCCGCCTCGAGCTGCCCTCCTTTCACACAGTCAGCCCTGAAGGAGGTGAGGTTTACTCACTCATCGCAATGCCTCCTTCTCGTCCTTTGCCAACCCAGAGTCAAATGGTGGATCTTGTCTGTCTGTCCAGTGTGAAGTTATAGCGACTGAACACGTGGGCTCTCGAGAGAGACTTCCGAGTTCAGGTACCCATTCTTGACCTCCGGCAAGTCACTCACCCTCTCTGAGATTCAGTTCCTCCTCCATCAAGTAGAAATAACATCAATGCCTACTACCCACAACTGTAAGGGGTCCAGCTGAGAAAATCGGCAGGAATCGTTCCACACGTTCTTCAGGACTCATCCCAGACATCAATCACCTCCTCCACAGAGCAGTTTTAGACACACACACTCTCCTGCCCACAGAGGCTAGTACCACACCAGGCATACAGTGAAGGCTCAATATTTAGCAAGTGAATGTTTAATGAGAATTTCCAAAAGAGAAGACAATCCTCAGAGCCTAAAAGAAGGAAGAGGAACTACTGCAAGGGTAGTGGGAGGGTCGATCTTCGGGAGCCCAGGGAGCCTTCCCAGGAGACCCTCTGCCCACCAGCTCACACGGGGCAGGGAGCTGCCTCTCTCACCCACACGTGGGCCCGTTCTGCTACCTGATGACACTTTCAGTGAGACCTGCCTGCAGTTTCTGGGTATGTGCAAACCTACACGAGGCAGTCTCGTTAGCTGATGGGTCGTGACAAGGTGGCACCATGACTAACTCGTGCCTTTGAAATAACTGGTGCCTGGAGACCAAGTGTTCGGTCCAAGATAAAGTGGCACGAGGCAGGTCCCTGTCACCCCAGGAGACAGGCCAGAGAAACCTGAACTGCCATCCATCCCTAGCTCCCCCAGGACAAGCAGAACATAGCGTGACTGTCTCTGGCACTAAGCAATGTCTCTGGCCTTGCATCACTAACTTATATGGCTCACAAAAGTACAGTAACAAATCTGAGATATTTGCTTAGTTTATCTTTGTGCCCCTATCCCTTCTAGCAGTTTCTGATAGGATATGCAGAACACATCATTCTCTCAGGACGACAGAAACAAATCTTTGGGGAAATTATGAGAGTAAATAGAGCTGGAGTCACCTGGTGACCACAGCTAAACAAATACCCAACAAATCTAACTGATTCTCTAATTCGGAAATCTGGCAGATTAACAGGGTTTTATGGTGATTGTATGGATATTATTTCCACAATCTCTTGCTGGTTAAGTGATCGATAAAATCTAACACTATAGCACCTGTTTATTCTTGAAAATGAACAAGCGGCATGAAAAACACCTAATGATGGATTCCAAATGCACCAACCTGCGGTAACCTGGAGACCACAGCAGGAAAGAGAGACCAACCTGGTGGGTACATCGTGCACCAAACCATGTGGCTCTCCCAATAAACTGACACTGCAGGCAGCTGGTAAAACCTAAGACAGCCAGAGGTTTTAGCCAAATGAATGGGTGGGGGAGGGCCATCTGTGTACCAATGACACCATTCCAAAGGGTACACCTTGGAAGGCAGGGAGAGGATGCATGTCACTTGGGAGATGTGCACTTATCATCAACATTTCAGTAAGCTTCTTATTTTTCCTAAAAGTTCTATTTTTCTGAGACACAGCAGCCCACGGAGAATGCTGAAAGTGATGCCCAAAAGTGTTTGAAATATACCAGGGGTGGAGATGTCAAGGAAAGACTGCATAACGTAACCACGATAACTAAGAGTTATTCAGAGTCGGGCATTGTGTGCGGCAAGCAAGAGCTCTTTTAATTCTAGCAAACCTACCAGGGAGTATCCAGAGTCCAGGTTCTTCACTGCTGGGCTATAGTGCCTCTTTAAGTATTAAAAAAAAAAGAAAAGAAAAGAGAAGAAAGAAAGAAAGAAAACTTGTGATTTTGTCTCCAGCATTGAAAAATGATTCTGTGCAGAAGCCCACCACCATAGCAGCTCCCAACCGGCTGAGGTCCGGGGTGAAGACCAGACCATTTGCACTGGAAAGGGAAGACCCCACCAGCAACAGAGGAAAGTTTTGTGTAGAGATTAACAGTTGACTTTTCCAAACCATATTTTTCAAATTAATATAAGTTATTTTAAAAATTATTTTTAATAAATAATAAAGCGATCACAATACTTGCTAACTCTGGGGGGGTTTAACTTCTTTTCTGACTCACTATCTCTGAGGTCAAAATCCCCCAAAATGAACAGAATTACTTTTCAATCTCTCAAAATTGTCTGTTCTGAAGCAAGTCTCATCCACTGAACTACAAATAAGCTGGCTCCTCTGCAAAGGCCTGGTTTCCACACATGGACTTTAAGATGACCGTGGTCTTCTCACCTCTCTGTTGGCAGCTGTGGCCATGGACCCGGCAACCTCTAGCCAGCTCAGGCGGTCGCCAGGCCACAGGGTGGAAGAGCACAGTGTTCCACAGGCAGCCTGTCCCCACAGGCAGAGGCTGTACCTAGGAGCCTACTGTAACCCCAGCCAGCCCGCAGGTCCCCATGACATGTGCCAATGACTCACGGAAAGATCCTCATTACTCCCGGGGCTTCCACTGAGAAAAGGCTCAGGCCAGCTCTGTGTGAGAAGATTCACAAACGGACAAGGAGACCACCAAGGTCTGCAGGGAAGCTACGTGGAGTCTTGACCCCCTCCTGTGCCCAGGAGATGCCTTGTCCTGCCTTGTCCACCCTATCCGGCCACAACAGCCAATCTCCAAAAAACACTGCATTTCCTAGAAAGGAGGACCTTTGACTTACAACCTATTATTCCTACTTGGAGGGATCAAGAGGAAGAACTTTTACCATAACTGGTCTCTAGGGTTTCACAGATAGCGTGTGGGGTGAGCACCATAGTGGCCAGGACCCCTTAGCACAGCACTCACAGCTTCAGAGGGCCCCTGAGAAGACTTACACTCTGCTCCCAACCAAGGAGCTGGGCACTGTGTGGGTAAACACACAAGCACAGATAGTCCCAAGAAAAGCTGGCAAAGAGGGAGGAAAAGAGTGAATCGAAGAGAAGAAAGAAAGTCCAGTCCCAGATAAATCAGGGGTGTTCCCGCTGCCCAGAGGGAGATCCTTCCACAGCTGCTTACAGACCTAACCAGTAGAGCATTTGCAGGAAACGCCTTCCCAACCCATCCCCTGGTGTCCTGCCTTTCCTAGAAAGAGTCAGTGGATGGGGCAGGGCAGAGGGAAGAGAGAATCTGTCTCCCAGAAGAGGGCACAGAGCACCCTTGCACCACACCCGACACAGAGCCAGGGGCCATCCCGGGTGGTTCTAGTAGACCCGGTCATCAGGGGAGGTACATACCAAGTCCTACTCATGGAAACACTACAGCTGGAGAAAAAGCAGTAGTGCTAAGGGAGTTTATACATTTTCATTATTCTAAGATGGTTAAGAAATAATCTAATGCAAGGGGCGGGGGAAAGTTGGCAAAATGATAGCTAATAAAAACAAAATGTATCCAGTGCTAGCCACATGCTGGCTCTACCTACGCACCTTATTTAGTCCTCAGAATGACGTGCAGCCGGTACTATTAACATTCTTGTCTTAACGTTGGGAAACAGAGGTTTCGAGATTATGTGACTTGCTCAAGGCCGCATAACAAAGGCTTATATCCATCTGAGATCTTAAGATTTGAGCCTTAGGTTTCTCTGGGAAGAAAGGGGCACTTTGAGAAAGCACATTTACTAGTGTTATCTCAGAAGCAAGTCTATCTCCTGCCCGAGGAGCTCCAAGGAGCCCCATCTGTTCATGAAGATTTCACCTCGAGGCCAGCACCGAAAGGCCAGGGAAGACAGGTTACGAGTGCCACGTTGTTGTGTCTGGGAGTAAACAGACCCATTTATTTCAGTTCCCCTGAGTCAGAAGGGGTGTGCATTTGTTTCAGGAGAAACTGTTAGGTTTCTCTTAGGAAAACGTACAACCACTGCAAATACTCTAGTTCTTGTGAGACTAATCTGCTTGTGGGCATTATAACAAAACAGACTTGCACATCTCCCCCAAAATGAATTTAAATTTTGGAAGAAAGCACTTCACAGGTTTCAATTTAGTCAGCATTTTTAAATGCCACTTTTTATTGACAACCATCTGGGGTGGGGTGAGGTGTGTTTTATGCCACTTGGCCAAGGTGATGATTGACCCATATTATTTCATATTTGACTAATTAATTTTCTATCAGTAAGTAGGAATGGAGGTGAAAAGCCGCACAACTATATTAGACACCACAGTGTGAATGCTGGGCTCCCAAAAGCAACCCCGGGGGTCAGAACTCAGCTTGTCTCCAAGAGAGAGGATAGGAAACCACACTGAATAAGGCAGCACGTGGGAATCATGTTGTATTTCACTGAGCGGAAGGAAAAAGTGTCTGACCCCAAGAGGAATTGCTAATGGAAATCTGAAAAAATAAGAAAAAGTGTATTTTTAATAGTATCGATCTAGATTTAGGAAACAATTCGGAACGTTACATTGCAGATCGAGAGGCCCAAATAATTTTACCTGGTGGTTCTCCTTTAAAGTGGGAAATACGGTCAGTGTGGACGGAGACCTCATCAAAACTATTGATCCACAGCAATAAAGAGCTGAGATGTCCTCGGAGAGGGTCTAAAGCCACAGGCTCATTTCACAGATGCTGACACTGAAGCCCAGAAAAGTGTGCTAACGGTGACACAGCTGGATAAACTCAGAACTGGAGCCACCTACCTGTGTCCCTTCCCCTCTCCTTCCCCTTTCCCCCTTTGCTCTGTTTGACAAGGATGCCACCTCCTTCATCTTCAGTTACAGAGGAAAAGATACAGGAGTGAGAAGACCACATAGGAAACAAGACCCAGGGAAAGCCCTGGAGTCCCGGCCTTCTCGTCTCAGGCTCCACTGCACCCATGCTGCCACTTCCTCTGGTGAGCTCACCTTCCAGGCGGCATCCACTGAGATGGAAAGACAACTCCCCCTTTCCACCATTCTTAGTTTCAAGCACGTTGGAGCTCTCAGAAAACACTCCATGATTTCAGCAACATCCAAAAACAGTGCCAGGCATTGTTCTAGATGCTTAGGATAAAATGGTGAACAAAACAAAGAGCCTTGTCATTGTGGAATTCACATCCTAACAGAGAGAGGAGGCAAACAATAAGTGCGTTAGAGAAAGCATCTAGTGTGCTTAAAGGGAATAAATACTATGGAAAAATGAAAATGTAGAGCCAGGTATGTGGTGAAAAAATACAGAAGGTGGGCAGGGGTGGGATGCAATACTAAATAACGTGGTGAAGGGAGGTCTCATTGGTAAGGTGAGATCTGAGCCAAGACCTGCAGGGAGTGAGGGAATTAACCAAGCAGGTATCTAGGAGAAGAGCTCCCAGGGAGACTGAGCAAAGCCCCTGAGGCCTGGCACCTTCAGGGAACCGCAAGGAGGCCAGTAAGGCTGGAACAGAATGAGTGAGGGAGAGAGAAGACCAGCTCAGAGAGGTAACAGGAGGCCTGTAGGACATGATGGGCCTGTAGGATAGTGAGCACGGTTGGCCCTTCCTCTGAGAGAAATGGGGAGCCATAGCAAGGTTTTGAGCAGAGGAGTAACATGCTCTGACATGTTTTCAAAGGACCAGTCTGACTCCTGTGCTGAGCACAGCCTGCGGAGCGGTGACGATGCAAAGGAAGAGGAAGCAGGCAGAACTGCGGGCAGGCATCTGCACTAATCCAGAAGCAAGATGTTAGCTCAAGCCAGGACAGGTGCAGCAAGAGCTGATGGGCAGTCAACCACTGGGCATTTATATCTACACTCACTCTGGTTGCAGAGTTGCAAACGCAAATGCCAAGTAGGGCCAAACTGATGAATTAAATAAACAAAGTAGATCAGGTGCAAACGGAGGTGCGTTGACAGAGAAGGTGCGTGTGCCCCATCGGAAGGGGCAGCCACCGTCCGCCAGCCAACTGTCTCCTTAATGGACCACGAGCCCCTGTGGCCGTGTCTGAGGATCTCCCAAGAGAAATAGGAAATCCAGATATGTGGGGTTTTGGATGATATCTTCTAACTTTTTAATGTTAACAACTGATTCAAAAAACTTTTTTTTTTAACATACTGTCCAAACTAAACACATCTGAGAGCTGGACTTAACCCATGGGTTTGTCACCTCCGATGCAACCAGTGTAAGTAATCATTGAAACACTGGCCAACTAACGTCTGGAGACTTACACTGCATCCGCACTCTCCACAAAGCTACATTTCCAGGTGCTTATGGTGTTTATCTTCATGAATACCCCATCAGTCCCGCTGAACCTGACTGTAAGTGCAAGAAGCACTGACAAAAGGAACCAGAAGGCCGAAGTTCTTTGAGGTAATGCTCTTAATAAATATTTGATAATTAGGAAAATAAAGACATCACAACCTCATCAAAGATGCAGGGAGCCTCTGTCACCTGTGGTGCTGGGAAACATCATCAGAAACCTCACCTAAGACAAGTTTGTTACAAAGCGATGGATGCGGAGCTCAGAAGTTATCCCGAACGGAAAGAAGCTAATGTCTAAATCCATCACTGTTAAGGTCAAAAATGCAAAATCAACTTGCAATGATTCTGCAAGCAGCCAAGGGAAGGAAGAGGGAAATCCCCTCATCGATTCATATAATTACTGACAACTCACAGAATGAGCTTATTTTAGTCCCATAAATCAGCTGAGCTGTAAGTTACTATGTCTCTGAAAGGGGAGAGAAGCTTGAGGTGTGCACTGTGGGAGAAGGGCCAGAGGCGGGAGGCAGAAGGCAAAGACGGCAACTGTTTCTCCCACGTCCTGCCCTCCAGGCAGCAACGAGGGTCTTCCCAACGGCAGCGTAGGGGCAAGTGCCACACTCCCACCCCAGACCCACCCCTCTCACCAGGAACAAGCCAAGGAGCTGCCCTGATCCCCTCCGGGCCAAAGGAGATTCCTCCTGTTCCCCCCATCTGGGGCTCTCCGAGGCTCCAGATTTCCTCCCAGCAACCAAGGGAGAAGGACCACAGGGACAAGCCTGCTGACAAGGCTAACACTGCAGAGACAAAGGACAGAGCGAGTCTGGCTAATTCCCTTCCCAGTTTAGCCAAATACAGTCAAATTCCTAATTTGAGAGGACACGTATTTACTCATGGCTAGAAAAGGAAGCAAGGAACCCGCAGCTGTGCTGGGGATCAACCGTGAAGCCTCACCACGCCTCTGGGAACACAGACCAGGCGAGCAGAGGCACCCACAGGCTTCCTGCAAGGGCCAAGCCCCACCAACCTGGCCCCGCCAACTGAGAGGAGAGAGAAAACAGAAGCTTATATGGCCGGGCGGTAGCCTGACTCCATCACCCCTCAGTTCAGTGCCCCGGGCAAACCGCTGCCCTCCAGGGTCCTGCCCCACTCCCGCTGAGACGACATCCACAGTTCCAGGAGGCAAAATGAGAAGATGCAGTCTCCCCACTGGAGGGGCCCAGCATCCTACGGAGGAGACTCTCCACAGACAGGAACCTGTAGCCCAGGGCCAGGCGTCCTCACCAACACAGCCTCTTACCAGGGCAGTCACGCTCAGGAACATACAGAAGCGGCGTCGGCCCTGGTGCCCCACGCCTGTGCCAGCTTGCGTGGGTGCTGAGGACGTCTGCAGGGAGGTATTAATTCTGGGGCTGAGGAGCATGGCAGACTCCCACAGTAGCAGCCAAGCCAGGCAGGAGTGGACACCTGCCCACCATCCCGAAGGCTGCCGACACGGCTGGGGGTCCCAGCAGATCACCACTTTCCTGACAGCTCTGCCGTGTCAGTGCCTGCCGGCTGAGCGCACGGTCCATCTTGAGCACCGGGAGCCAAGGGACTGTTGCCACAAGCAGGAAGCCCATCTGGATTCAAGGCCTCTGCCCTTCTCCTTAGAAGGCTTCCAACAGGACAACTCTTCAGAATTAGAGAAAAACACCAAAAGGGCACGGAATACCTGCCGGGCACTGTGATAAGGGCAGAGCTCGCATCTTCCACTGATGTCTCCAAGGGAGGACCCGCGAAGAGGTTTAGTTAGTTGCTAAGAACACAGGCTCTGACTTCATATCCCAGCTCTTCTACTTTCTAGCTGAGTGACTTTGGGCCAATGACTGAACTACGCCTCAGTGTTCACACCTGTAAAATGGAAATAATTACAGTACTTGCCATGTCGGGTTGTTAAGAGGATTAAGTCAATTATTCAAGTAAGTGCTTCAATAGCCTAAGTATGAATGTTAGCTACCACTAGCTCCTGCTGTTATATCAGTTTTACATTGAGGAAACAGAAGCTCATGGGAAAAAAGTAATCTGCCTAAAGGCCAAAAAGCTAGTAAGTGGCAGAGCTGGGTCTTGGACTGAGGTCTCACCCTTAACCACTGTGAAACACTAACGGCGTCCCGGGATGCTGCTGAAACATGGTTGAAATAAACTCAGGGAGAACTAACAGCTTAATTATAGCAGTGAAATATGTACTGATATAGGACAAAATTTCATGGTCTGGAAAAAGAGATATAAGATCTTTACTTCAACTCCACGGCTGTCACTTTAAACCAGCTCTCTTCCAAGGAGAATGGGCCATTTCAGAGCAATTGATCTTTTTTTCTCTGGGGAAAAGTGACAACACTGTGCTTTTCTACTTTAAACTACATTTCACAACTGGGGAGAAACTTAGGAAGAGACAGTAGCCAGAGAAAGGGCAGCAGTGACAGGCTTAACCCAAAGGGCAGGATGTTATAGTAAAGATTACACCTGCCTGGGACCCAAGCCCCTGGGGTTCTCACAGGCATTTCTCAGGTGGTGCAGCTGACAAGGGGAAGTGGTGACTACTTTAGAGAACAATGCAGTGATCCCATTAGGTAGTGACCCAGGGATACCTAAATCCTGTCCAAGCCCACCTTGCCCTCCTCTTCAAGGTCCCTGGGGAAAAAAATATGACCAAAAAAGCACAAACTGCTTTCTTGTGTCCAAACCCCAACATAAAATACCAGTGACCCAGGTTAGACCACATAGAGAATTTATATCACCTGGGCTACGAAGAGCCACGTTCTCCCCCTAACCTGAAACTGGATCTCAAGTCCTTTGCTCTGCAAGAAAACAACCCATTGTACACCTACCAGTATCAGAGAAAAGGGAGACAGAGATTACGAAAACATCTGAAACACAGATCACTCGCCAGCTTAAAACCCATAAGCAGCGTCCCCCAGGCATCAAGTGACATCCAAAGTCCCGCTACCAAGACACAGGCTCTGCAGAGTCTGTGCTGCTCGCCCCTTCTCCCACGTCTCCCTCTTCCTTTATTCCAACCACACAGGCCTCCTTGCTATCCCCCCTCACCAGGCCCAGCTCCCGCCAGCTTGGAGCCTTCACAAATGCTGTTTCATCTCCCTGGAAGGTTATTTCACTTCATCCTGATTTATTTCCTTCCTGGCACTTACCACTTTCTGAAAACATATGATTTATTTGTTTTCTGGCTTATTGTCTATTTGCCCTCCTAGACTGTAAGTCCCACGAGGACTACGACCTGTCTGTGTCATTCACTGCAGTGTCCGTAGCACTCAGAAGATATTACAGAAGGCAGAGTGGCTAGTCTCCCCCAGCTCCACCATGACGACAGGGGCTGGCTACCAGATGCAAGAGAGTGGGGTGAGGAGACAACACAGACAGACAGGGACACATGGATAGATATCTGGGCTTCTCATATGGCTCAACCGTATCCTAAGTCCACTGATGTCCAAGAAGAGGGAAGAGAGACCACGCCCCTTTGCTGGGACCGTCATCACCCTGTAAGCTCCACCTCTGGAAACCAATACCTCCTAAGTGTTCTTGACCTTGAGACACATCATTCCTCACCCTCCTCCTCAAGGATAAAGAGTTTATAGTTGACTCCAATCTACCCTTAGAAAAAAGAAAGAAAAGGAAGAGGGGAAAAGCCTGGAGCTCCCAGCTGTGGCCAACACATAAGGAAGAGACTCTCCGGACCCCACTTACTTTATTTTTTAGACTGCATGACTTTTTTTTTTTTAACATCTTTATTGGAGTATAATTGCTTTACAATGGTTAGTTTCTGCTTCATAACAAAGTGAATCAGCTATACATATACATATGTTCCCATATCTCTTCCCTCTTGCGTCTCCCTCCCACCCTCCCTATCCCACCCTTCTAGGTGGTCACAAAGCACTGAGCTGATCTCCCTGTGCTATGTGAGACTGCATGACTTTTATGGTCACTTGCAGCTCATACATTCTCTGATTTTATGTCGTGGTAAAGGACACCAGGTAAATCCACCAAGGACTGATTCCCCTGGAAAGTGGAACAAGATGTCAAGGGAAGAACATGAATCCTGGCATGAAACAGACTGTGGGACATACCATCTCTACTACCCACTAGCTGTGTGGCCTTGGCCACGCTTCTTAGACCCTCTGAGCCTCAGAGTCCTCAGCTGCAAAATGGGAGGATAAGTCCACCCTCCTCTCTGGGTGGGGGTGGGTAGGTGCAGGGGGTGGGTGGATAGGGCCCAGCACTATGCCTGACACACAACTTATGGTCCATGAAGGTCAGTCCCATCTCCTTCCCAACCCCTTCTCCAAATATGTACCTTAGAATACAGCCCATCAGACTCCTGAGCAGGACCTTCCAAGTCTGAGGGGACCCAGGCCAACTCCACACCCCCAAAGTGTCATGACAACCCACCCCAACCCCATCCAGGAAATGCCAGACATGGTCCCCCACCTCCCCATCCTTCAAGAGGATTTCCCTTTCTTCATTCAAAGCCTGGAAGGAGACAGTACTGTTGGAACACCGAGAGGGTGCATTCAAGTTCTATTTGTCGTCCCCTTCACAGGGGGTATGTGCTTCAGAGCCTGAGGAGAAGGGCTGAACAAAAGCATGGGTTCAGGGAAATCCAGATCCACGAGCAATATACAGGGGGCGAGGCTGCACTGAATACACTGGTTTGAGGCTCCTAAACCTGCATGGGATTGAACTAAAAGCCAGAGGACATCGGGGGAGGCAGTTCGGCCAAGTGATTCAGAGCACCGCTAGCCTCAGATCCCAAATCTGCCATGTCCTCGCTGTGTGTGCCTCTGTTTTCCTTTCTGTAAAATGGCACAATAGCGCCCACCCCACAGGGTCGTTGAAAGGGTTGAGGTGATGCACGTACAACACTCAGCACACAATAAATAACTACGTGGACAAGAGACATATAGCAGCTGCTCATGGAAGACCAGCTGTCGTGTTAGCAGTCATTGGGTTGGTAACACTAGTTTTGTTTTGCTTTCTGAGGTTCTTCTGTCTCTCTGTCAGTCTGAAAGGATACACATGCAAGTCCCACATTCACTCAATGATTCAACATCTATGAAGTTCTAGGCTCATTAGGAAGTGCTGAGCAAAAGAGATGTCTGGCCCTTGGGGAGCTTATGGGTGAACGGAAATGCAGTTTAGCTCAGTTCAACATTTACCAGGCACCTTGTATGTTTCAGGCCAGGGCCACGAAAGGGGGCTGGGGAAGAGACGCCAAGCTGAATCAGATCCGGATGGTCTTGCAGTGGACCTCGTGAGCTGCCTTCTCTCACCCTGTAACCTTCACTGTCCCCGTGGGTGCCATCACACCTCAAATCATCACACCAACACATCACTACCTTTTCAAGTCTTCCCATTTTATACCCTCATTATCATGCTCCTGAGATACGGCACTCACAGGCACTTAATCAAGGGGCTGGACTGGTTTATTACTACATCTTCCAGCTGACATATTTCCCCTTATCTGGGAACTCCACCGCCACGCCTGTTAGTGTTTAAAAAGACCTTTCCGGGGCTTCCCTGGTGGCGCAGTGGTTGAGAGTCCGCCTGCCGATGCAGGGAATGCGGCCTCGTGCCCTGGTCCGGGAAGATCCCACGTGCCGCGGAGCGGCTGGGCCCGTGAGCCATGGCCGCTGAGCCTGCACGTCCAGAGACTGTGCTCTGCAACAGGAGAGGCCACAACAGTGAGAGGCCCGCGTACCGCAAAAAAAAAAAAAAAAAAAAAAAAAACCTTTCCGAGGTGTCATTTCGCTTGTTTCTGATGATGATTAACTTTAATGACTGATCAAGATGTTAGCGGGAACCAGCCTTTGGAAATTGGTGACCATGGAGGTTTATCGTGACAACAGGGCCTTTTTAAGATGGTATGAGCAGGCTGGTTGTGGGAGGTGAGGAAAAGGCTGCTTTTTGTATTTTTTTTTAATTTTTTTTTTTTGCGGTACGCGGGCCTCTCACTGCTGTGGCCTCTCCCGTTGCGGAGCACAGACTCTGGACGCGCAGGCTCAGCAGCCATGGCTCATGGGCCCAGCTGCTCCGCGGCATGTGGGATCTTCCCGGACCGGGCACGAACCCGTGTCCCCTGCATCGGCAGGCGGACTCCCAACCGCTGCGCCACCTGGGAAGCCCTTTAATTAATTTTCATTGGAGTATAGTTGATTTACAGTGTTGTGTTAGTTTCTGCTGTACAGCAAAGTGAATCAGTTATACATATACATATATCCACTTTTTTAGATCCTATTCCCATATAGGTCCTTACAGAGTATTGAGTAGAGTCCCCTGTGCTATACAGTCTGTTCTTATTAGTTATCTATTTTATACATAGTAGTTTGTATATGTCGATCCCAGTCTCCCAATTTATCCCTCCCCTCTACCTCTCCCCCTTGGTAACCATAAGTTTGTTTCTACATCTGTGACTCTATTTCTGTTTTGTAAATAGGTTCCGTGCACCCCAATGTTCATTGCAGCACTATTTACAATAACCAGGACATGGAAACAACCTAAATTTCCATCAGCAGAGGAATGGATAAAGAAGATGTGGCCCATATATACAATGGAATATTACTCAGCCATAAAAAAGAACAAAATAATGTCATTTGCAGTAACATGGGTGTACCTAGAGATTGTCATGCTGAGTGAAGTTAGACAGAGAAGGACAAATATCATATGATATCACTTATATTTGGAATCTAAAAAAATGGTACAAATGAACCTATTTACAAAAGGCTGCTTTGATCACTGCCTCGGTGGCTGTGGGGTCATGGCCATCAGGCTCTGTTATTAGTTTCATTACCCCAGACAAGTTCAGTTTTGTGCCCGTTGGATAACAGGCCACAAAAACATCTCTGCTTTTTAATGGAGCCAACAAGTATTAGAGACTGAGTCCCACTTAGTCTAGAGCACATCACAAAGAGACGGCAAGCAGAACGGGCACTGCCTCTGCAGTCCATGGCCCTGAGCATGAGTTCGCGTTAGGAGGGGTGTGCGCCAGGCCCATACTCTGAAGGGCAAAGAGACACCCCAGGCACAAAGGTGGGTGCTCTTCTCCCCTCAGAGGCCAGGATGGAGAGGAAGCAACCGGAGGAGGGAGGGAGAAGGGGTACACACGGCAGCAGAGGCAGAAATGTCGCCTGAGAAGGACACCATACTCCCAGATGAGCACATCAAGTTCAGGGACCACAGGAAAGGACGTTTCCTACCATCGTGCTTTGAATAGAAGCCAGTCAAGTCACAAATTCCCTGGCTCCTGGTACCAGTGGCAGCACGGATTCCAGCAGGAAGGTCCTTACCCGGCCCCTTTGTATAGACCGGGCACAGTGCTGGGGGCTTCTGAGTATTCAGGGGAGAACAGGACAGCAAGGTCCCTGCCCTCAAAGTCCAGCTGTTACCGAACACAAGTTTGCGTGCCCGATGCACAGTGAGCCCAAACAAACCAAAGCGTCGGGGTCTGGAGCAGAGAGAGGTTTACTGCAGGGTCATGCAATGAGAACAGGTGACTCGTGCCTCAAAAACCCCGATCTCCCCAAAGGATTTCAGCAAAGCATTCTTAAAGGCCAGGGGAGGGATGGGCATCCCAGGGTCTGCGATCAGCTCATGCACAATTCTCTGATTGGCTGATGGTGAGATAACAGGGTGGTTAATTTAACATTATCAATCCTCAGGTGCCAGTAGGTCTGCGGGATATGTGCTCATGGTCATCAAGTAGTTAATTTCTTCCATCTGGTGGGGGTCTTAGTATCTGCAGAACTCAGGAAATGTGCCTCAGACACGGTTATCTAGGTACTTCAGAGAGGAGCTACAGTAGAGGATACGGGGGCGGAGTCTGTCCTGAGAAGGCCTTATAGGGCCCTGCTGGGGACACACACCAGCACAGCACAATAGGGCGCTGTGCGAGAAGCTGGGAGACCTATTTAACCCAGATCAGGATTTAGCCAAGGTTTCCCAGGCCAAGGGGCCTCTAAACCGGGGCCTGAAGGAGGGGTCATGAGCATCCACAGAAAGAGGGCAGAGCAGAGAGACGAGCATGTTCCCAGGGCAGAAGCCACGATGGAGCGCTGATACGGCTGGAGCAAGCCTGTGAGAAGGGGAAAGTGACAGTGATGGAGGGGGAAAGAGAGGTGAGGCCAAGCCGCCCAGGGCCTTGCCTGGCTCGATAAGAATCTGGGCTCTCTTCTGAATGCAACAAGGAGCCCTGAAGGATCTGAAGAACGATAAAGGCAGTAGACTGGCATTTTAAGACATCCTTCTGGCTAACTAATATGAAGTTCTGGAATGCACAGCAAGGAGGCCCAGACTTCTGCCCCTCTGCCGCTTGCCAGCTGTGAGGTTTTGGATGACTTGCCTCCCCTCATGAGCCTCACTTTACCATCTGTAAAATGGGGCTAAGCACAACCAGGCCCTGATGCCCTCACCAGGGCATGTGAGGCTCCAGGCACCAAATGAGAGCAGCATGAACTGCAACGGGTCAAACCAATGCAACAGGTGATGACAGTCCCCAGAACACCCAAGTCTCACTTCATCCCACGGCTCTAGCCGTCTCCAGGAAAAAAGTCTATTTACACCTAAAAACAGAAACAAGTGTTGAATGGGAGTTGCCATTGCTCTCTCCAGCCCTCGCGTCCACAAGGAAGAGGAGGTTTGAATGGCTAATGCAGCCACCGAGGAGAAAGAGGAATGTGGGACAAGAGGCACTCGAGGACTCAGTGAAGCAGAGTCCTTGGACTCCAGGTCACCCCCAAGATGAACAATCCACCCCAACAGCCAAGTGTTGAGGGAAATACCCAAATGTCATGAAAATGGAGTGTGTGAGCCCAATGCAACAGTGCCCTCCTATACTCCTTCTCTCACCAGACAGTCATTTTCCAGGACCACCGAGTCTCCCTCAGCTCGGATGAAACGGTGCGTTCATCAGAGCACAGATGCGCACCCTGAAGGCCCGTTCTGCCTCAGGACCTCACTGACAAGTGGCTGGTGTGGAGCTGATGCTGTCATCCGAGTGCTGCCAGCTGCAGTGCCTTGCTCCAAGCTGAACATCTGGCAGCCCTGTTGAAGAAGCTGGGCCAGAGCGAGACATTAGCTGGACTTCCACTCTACAGCTGACGAGCCTGAAGAAGGGGACCCGCGGGAGACAGCTAGGTGTGGGGAGATATTCCCCAAACAAAATACGCCACCCTGACATGAAGCAGTTAGAGAGCAACAGTATGGCTGCCCATTTTACTTTAGGGAGGAACACAGGGGAAGCACAAGGTCTCTTCCTGGAAAGCATCATTCCCAGACCAACAGGAAGAAACAGCACTGACACTAAGACCCCCGCCCAGGCACAGAAAGAGGATAGACTCCCCCCCGCCCCTCCCGACTTCCCCACATCAGAGGAAGCCTGGGAACATCCGTGGAGTCTCCACTGGGGCCTGTGATCCAAGGCAGGGAGTGTGTGTTGCCTTTTCACAGGCTTCAGGCACGAGAGGTAGAGATGTCACCCCAGAGAAGAGTGTGACAAGGACGCCAAGACACACGTGCAAGAATGGTCTCTGCCATCCCGTGAGGGGAGACAAGCGCCGGGGACCTAAATTTCAACAAAAACTTTGGAAAATAAAAGAGTCCAAGCACACTCTGATTAGATCTCTGTGTTCTAGCATAGAAAGCTGGCCAAAATCTAACGTTAAGTGGGCGGCAAAAAAAAAAGGTACTTTTGAACACAATGTGTATTAGACCCTATTTTTATAAAATCTTAAGAGTTCACTTTTTGGGGTGCTGTACCAAGAACTTATAGGCATCAACTCATTTAATCCTTTATGGGACAGGTATCTACTACTAATTCATTTTATAATTGAGATCATGAGTTGAAAACTCTTAGTTTGCTGAATACAGAACTGCTTCCCACAGATCAGTGCAAGCAATTTTATTCTATCTTCTTCCCCCAGGATTATTCTTCATTCAAAAAGTACATATACACTGTATGTATACACTTCATTCAAAGTGTACATACATTGATTCTCTTTTGCTTGTAGAAAAAACACCCACACACACAAGCAAAAAAACAAACACATATACACCATAATCCATGATTTTACTAACTTCCCTTATTTCAAAAGTGACTTTGGGGACTTCCCTGGTGGTGCAGCGGTTGAGAATCCGCCTGCCAATACAGGGGACATGAGCTTGAGCCCTGGTCCGGGAAGATCCCACATGCAGCAGAGCAACTAAGCCCGTGTGCCACAACTACAGAGCCTGCGCTCTAGAGCCCACGAGCCACAACTACTGAGCCCACATGCCTAGAGCCCATGCTCCGCAACAAGAGAAGCCACCGCAATGAGAAGCCCGTGCGCCACAATGAAGAGTAGCCACTGCTCACCACAGTTAGAGAATACCCATGTGCAGCAACAAAGATGAAACATAGTCAAAAATAAATAAATAAATTTATTTTTTTAAAAAAATTGACTTTGCTTTTAAACATTTTAAATAAGTCAATGGGTGAGTGGTTAGATGGTTGGAATTTCTATTCACACATCTGGGTAGCCCCAGCTGATCTTTTCCCACCTTCCTGAAGGTTCTTCTTTGCCACACCTACTCACTCCTAGCTCCTGGAATGAGCTTAAACCCCCCTAGGCATAAATCAGAGCCCTCCAACCAAGATCTGAGCTACATTCTTGACTTCTCTGAAACCACAAGCTTTGGAGGGAGCTGTGCCACACCCAGATTTCACAGTCTTATATGGAAATCTGCTACCTCTAGACAAACTTCAGTCCCAAATACCTGAATAAACCTTTACCCCTCACAATCCTGAAATACTGAACAACTCAAACAGAGCCCCTACCTGTTCCCATAAACAACCAGTTCGTCAATCACCAGGGTCCAACACGTGTGTGATGTCAACAGGCTGTATTTACTCATCTCTGCACCCATTTGGTTTTTACAGAGATCATGCCCTGTCCACCCACCTGTTATCCCTAAATCCTGCCTCCGATTCTCCTGAGAGCAAAATTTGAGCACTCTGCAGGTCAAATAGCCTGTTTCCAACTACTGGTTCAAGAAAAGATCATCTGTAGACAAAGTATGAGAAATGATTCCAAATGGAAAGAAAACACAGAAAACGCTCTGTCCGACTCATAACAGTACGAACAAATTTAATATACGAAAGTTCATTCTAAGGGGAAAGGCAGGTCTGACTTCCTCCCTACCCCCACTCTGTCCTTCACAACAGTACCTGCAATCTCAGGCCCTTCCCCGTCCAGCGAGCCCCCCGGCCGGGTGAGAGGGGCGAGCAGGCCAGTGTCCCTCGGCAGTAAAAGACAGTGACCAAACATGCCTGTCCTTGGTCCCTAACCACCTTTCTCATTCCTCTTCTGCTGAGCCATCTGCAGGAAAATGTCAACATGTGCTGCAGGGAGAAAATGCATTTGCTAATTTATATGCCGGGTAAATTCACTTATTCAGTAGAATAATAAAAATGTGACTGCTCACCACCCTTCCCTTCGAGGGTAAAGACATCTTTATTAATGATTTTAAAACCTGAAGAAACAGGAATGCTTGCTCTGTTTACACTTCCCTATATTAAACTGAAGACATTCTCTTGCTGGTGGCAAAACATCGAAAATACCCTCCTGGTCATGATTTATTGCTAGAGAAATTTTATTAAATTGGGATGTGACTATGTGTCTAGCTATCAATTACATCACTGGAAAAAGAAAGCAACAGAAATTTACATTTTCAGTAATTCCTGCAATAAGCGCTCTGTGTTCCTGGGAGATGTTAGAAAATATTTTCAAAGACCTCATATTTTAACCCCTAAGGTGCAGAGCTTCAAATGCTGCATATTCAGGTGCTAAAAGGAGTCACAGGTGACCCCCAGTATCCTCCCCACCAAAGCCTTACTAACTGGAGGACATTACATCTCGTGCCCCATGTGCTACAGCTTTGCTGGTCAACGACTGCTTGACCACAGACCTCCTTGATTCTGAATTTGGCCTGAACCCACAAATTAGCATTCAATTCAGGTCAGAGAAGCATTCAGATTTAGGAACTAGCACAATTACAAGTAAACCAGAAAATATAGGCTGACGTTTTTAAGTCCTAATTTGAGGACATGAGCTATTTGGGGGCTCAAATTTCAAGTAGATAAGGAAAAAAGGCATTTCAGGATAAATAGGTATTTATGACTAATTCTGGATTAGAGAAAAAGGCAAGACAGATAAACAAATGTTTTAAGATTCCTACCATAAAAGGCAGTCCTTTCCTACTACAAGCACACAGATACTTCTGAGTTGAATCAGTGCTACTGGTAAGCCCCTGGGCTGACTTTTGAAATACAATTCGCGAGACAAGAAGAAATCATCCAACCTGTGTGTTTGTGCAGCTGTTGAAGGCTCCTAACAGAGGGAAAAATTGTGATCTCTACAGGTCCAGGGTGGAGTGACTTACACCACAGGTAGGGGGAAAGGTCCTCTAGGATGGGATCAAGGTGACAGCTAGATCTTGCCTTCTCCCTCCACTATAAAGAATAGTGAAAACCACCTGGATCCCCCTCATGGGGTAAATAGGCAGTCATTCCTGGGTCCAGACAAGCCATTCATTACATCCCAGAAGCTCTAGCCCAAGGATCATCAAGCCATAAAGCCACAAATGGGAAATCTCTAACTAGTCAGTTACCCAAATGAATCAAAATTTTAATTTATTTTCATTTCATTCATTAAGGAAATTCATTTTCTTAGCCCAAAGTCTGGCAGCAAGCCCACCTTGCTTCTGGAGAAAACAAACGACGAAATAAAAACAAACAAACAAAGACACTGAACCACCATACTTGCTTCCCTGATAATTCAACTGAATGCAAATTCATTACCTAGCACACTTGATTGTTACCTTGGCAACCCTGAAAAATCACATATTCCTAAATATTCTAAAATCTCAGGTCATCTTGTTAACTCACAGAAATCTTAGCAGATAAAGACCATAAACCCACAGATCCAAGAAGCTCATGAACCTCAAGCACAAGAAACATGAAGAAGATTATCTGAAGTCACATCTTAATCAATTGCTCAAAACAAGTGGTAAAGAGAAAATCGTTAGAATAGCCAGGGGGAAAAAAGATATGTCACACACAGAGAAACAAGGGCAAAGGAAACAAATTTCTTGATTGAAACAATGCAAACAGAAGACAAAGGAGCAGTATCTTTAGAGATACTGAAAGAAGAAACTGTCAACCTAGAATCCTACACCCAGCCAAAATGGCTTTCGAAAATGAAGTTGTAATCAAGACTTTTTCAGACAAACAAAAGATGAGAGAATTCCTCACCAGCAGACCTGAACTATTACAATAAACGTTAAACACTTCAGGCAGAAGGAAAACTACGGTAGATGGAAATATGGATCTACACAAAGATATAAAGAGCTCTGGAAAAGGAAACTACATGGGTTATCAGAATCAGCACTGTCATATATATATTAACTGCTTTCTTTACAGTAATTATGTTATTGAACATATGTTTTTGTTTTGTTTTTGTTTTTGTTTTTGCAGTACATGGGCCTCTCACTGTTGCGGCCCCTCCCGCTGAGGAGCACAGGCTCCGGACGCACAGGCCCGGCGGCCATGGCTCACGGGCCCAGCCGCTCCGCGGCATGTGGGATCTTCCCGGACCGGGACACGAACCCGTGTCCCCTGCATCGGCAGGCGGATTCTTAACCACTGCGCCACCAGGGAAGCCCTGAACATATGTTTTAACCTTTTAATTCCTGCCTGTACAGTATGGCTTTCTTTGACATTGCCTTGGGTTAAGCAAAAGAGCAAAAGTAGTAACTTCATGTCATCTTGATCAAAGATAACAATGTCAGGACTTGAGAAAATGTACTACTCTCCCTAAAGAGCTATAAAATTGGGGGAAATTAAATAAAACATACAGTGACAGAAGGAACCATTAACACACTGAAAAAAATCAGAAGGCTACCAATGATAACGTGAATGAGAAACTGCGAAACACTTTTTGAAAATGATTGTACCATTTCACACTCTCGGCAGCCATCTATGAGCGTTCCAGGTGTTATACACCCTCGCCAGCACTCTGGTATTGTCAGCCTTTTGAATGTTACCAAGTATAGTGGATGTGAAACAGTATATTATTATGGCTTTAATTTGCATTTCCCTGATGACTAACGGTGACATACAGAGGAACAGGGGGAAAGGAAAAGAAAAAACTTCCGGATGGAAACGAAACAATGCAAAGGAACAACATCTTTAAAGTACTGAATATCTTCATCAATGAATACCTTTGCATGTGCTCACTGGCCATCTGTACATGTCCTTTGGTGAAGTTTTTATTCAAACCTTTTGCCCATTTCCTGGCATGAGTTTTTAACGGTGACAAGGTCCCATCCATTTTTTGTCTTTTATGATAAGTGTTTTTTGTATCCTTCCTAAAAAATCTTTGCCTACCTCAAGGTAATGAAGACTTTCTCCTATGTTCCTTCTAAAAGCTTTACAGTTTTACATTTTACTTTAATGTTTAAGTGTGCAATCCATTTAAAGTTTATTTATGAGGTATGTTCATTTTTTTCCATATAGATATCTGGTTGTTCCAGCACCATTTGTTGAAAAGTCTGCCCTTCTTCCAGTGAATTACCTTGGCACTTTTGTTTTTAAAAAACGAACTGACCATATATGTAGAGGCCTGTCTCTGGACTTTCTACTCTGTTCCACTGATCTATAAGTATGACTCAGCAATTCCACTATTAGGTATTTACCCCCCCCCCCAAATTAAAAGGTATGTCCACAACAGCTTTGTACGTAAATGTTCATGGCAACCTTATTCATAATAGTCCCAAGCTAGAAATAACCCAAATGCCCACCGACAGGTGAATGGATAAACAAATAATGATATATCCATACAATGGAATAGCAGTTAGCAATTAAATATAATGTATCACTGATACACACAACAACATAAAGAAATCTTAAAAATATTATGCTAACAGAAAGAAGCCTGACACAAAAGACTAAACACTGTATGATTTCATTTATAGGGCAAACGTATCTACAGTGACAGAAAGTAGATCAGGTCTCCTGGGGCTAGGGGACTGATTACAAAGGGGCCAGAGGAAACTTACAGTAATGGAAATGTTCTAAATCTAAATTGTGGTGGTATTTACATGGGTGTGTACATTTGTTAAAACTGAAACTGAACACTTAAAATGGGTGCATTGTATTGCAGGCAAACTTTTCCTCAATAAAATTGATTTTCAAAAAGCAGTCTTCACTGTTATGAGTACGGGCTTTCTATTCTAAAAGTTTACCCAAGAGTTTGTCTATATTCAGAAGTATCAAAGATCACATTTATAAAGATTCTGGGCTACCCCTCATTTCTAGCAACTATGTCTAGAATGCTTTCACAAGGCTAATATTTTGAACTCTCACTTAAGATTGGACTTAGCACACTGGATGTCCTTACCTAGTGGAGAAACACTTATTACTAATGTACTTATTGATCTGCCCTGGTTGTTTATTTTCCAGAGTTCCATAATGCCATTGGTATGGCAAAAGACTATGATGCTAGAGACACAGCAGAAATATTCAACACAAATACATCCCACTGCATAACATCTTTTGCTCACATGTGTATCTTCCTGTCTGTGTCACCATGCAAACACCCTTCCCAACCTGCCCTGCAAAAGAGAATGACCTGGAATTTTGCTACCAAATTCACTTCCCAAAAACAGAACTATGGTTTGCATTTTCTGAAGCAAACAGCATCCATGATGATGTTGATGAATCACAAATACAACTCAGCTCTGCAGAGTACAGAGGTTTGCCCAGGCTGCCATGTTCACACCCCAGTTCCTAAAGGCTGATGACACATCCTCTGTTTTCTTAAGACTTTGTTATGACCCTATGACTGCATGAGTTAGGAAATTGCCTTGGGAGATTCTGATTTATTTCCCACAGCTGTTTGTTCAGAGTGTCATAGCTTTGTAGCACAGCCTGAAAAACATGTTTTTTGAGAGTCATATCGTTTTATAAATTTATTTATTTTATTTTTGACTGTGTTGGGTCTTCATTGCTGCAGGCGGGCTTCCTCTAGTTGTGGCAAGCGGGAGCTACTCTTCGTTGTGGTGCGTGGGCTTCTCATTGCGGTGGCTTCTCTTGTTGTGGAGCACGGGCTCTAGACACACGGGCTTCAGTAGTTGTGGCACACGGGCTCTAGAGCACAGGCTCAGTAGTTGTGGTGCACGGGCTTAGTTGCTCTGCGGCATGTGGGATCTTCCCAGACCAGGGCTCCAACCCAAGTTACCTGCTTTGGCAGGCAGATTCTTAACCACTGCACCACCAGGGAAGCCCCTGATGATACATTTTGTACCTCTAGTTTAGCCAAACATGTATTGAAGGTACTCAAGCTGGGAAGTGCTTACCCCAAGCAGTGTCCAGCATTTTACTAGGGAGGACAGAAAACCACTAAATAACATGGTGCATCTTCTCTGGAGCATCAATTTTACATGGAAATTTAGAACAGAGAAGATTTCTTTTTTTTGTTGGTAGTACGCGGGCCTCTCACTGTTGTGGCCTCTCCCATTGCAGAGCACAGGCTCCGGACGCGCAGGCTCAGTGGCCATGGCTCACGGGTCCAGCCGCTCCACAGCATGTGGGATCTTCCCGGACTGGGGCACGAACTCGTGTCCCCTGCATCAGCAGGCGGACTCCCAACCATTGCGCCACCAGGGAAGCCCCGAGAAGATGTTTTTATGGTACAACAGTCATGCAATATTACAGAGTAAAAAGCAATACTCACATAATTGGTTAAGATTTTTTAAAAGACACTTCCAAGACATTTCCTACGTTCAATAGCTGCTTCAGGTTCAATTCCAAAATCCTCAAATCCTTTTAGGGTATACGTTCCCTCTTCTATATTGTCCAGAAAAAAACAAAACAAAACAGCTGCCAGAAGAACCAGAGTATGATCAAAACCATTAAACTAATAAAGATCTGAAAACCCAGGCCCTGGCACATTCCTAGTCTCCCACCAACTCAGTCTAACCCAGTGCCTATGCAGGGTCAGGTGCCAGGCCCAACAGCCAGGACACCAACTCTGGCTTGGCCACAAATCAACATTACCATCTTGGGAGAACTACCAGGGTTCCTGCATCCATAAAATAGAGATGCCAGTAGTACCTAGCTTATAAAGCATTGTGCAGTTCAACTGCCTGGCCTACAGTGAGTGATCAATCAATGTTAGCTGCCTTATTGTCGCTGCTGTTTTATTATGGTTTTTAATTTCTATATACCACAGCACAACTTTTTTATATCAACTGCAATCCATTCAGTAATAGATGACTGACGATTCACTCTCCAATGCAGAGGAATTCTGGACACCCAATCTGGAAGCACAGCCTTTCAGGAACTCTTGCTCAGACACAGTATGCTCCCTGGAAAGCAGCTGACATCCGCAAAAGAAATAAGGACTCTTCCTGGCTGAGCTTCAAAAGGTGACCTGAAGCGAGCTTTGGTGCTCAGTGTTTCAGTGGAGATGAGCTTAAGAACTAACTCAATCTTTCTGAACAAACATAAGACCAATTTATAACTTAGAATGCCCACTTACATATTCATATGCAACTGGAATATCTATGATCAAGAGCCAGCCATTCACCAAAGAGGCCCCTTCATGCTGAATGGGGCTTCCCAGGAGACCAAAAGCACCCAGCAGAAGTCTGCCTTAGAAGTACAGAATGAGAGCCAAGGTAATGGCATACTTTCAAAGGATATTTCTAACAATGGCAGCCTGATGAGTTATTCTCCGACATTTCAAGGATGATTCTACTTAAAGAGTGTGGAGCGTCTCCCCTAGCAAAACACTGGACAACTCTCATTACATGAAATATGAGTTTCCTCAAACCTTATCAACATAGGAGCCTTTCCCCAGGGCCTGTCCCAACGAGACGTAAGACCTCGGGCTTCCAGAAGTCTTGTCCAGTTATTCCTAGGAATCTCTGGGAGCAAAACACACAAGCTCACACACAATCCTTCCCTGTCTGGCTCCCCTCTACTGCAACGTTCTACCCAAGCAGCACCTCAAGAGCATTGATTATCTCCACGAAGGATACAGTCTCCAAGGGCTTCCAAGAGGTGGTGCTACACTACAGCTGTGTGTGGCAGAGTGCCAGCTTCTCAGAGAAGCTTTCCCAGCGCACACCCCACCCTCACTACCTCAGTTCTCTCATTACATATTACATATAATATACATTATATTGTGCTTTGAATACAATATAATTGCATGTAAATAGATTATATATAATGTAATGGAAATAATTACATGGAAGAAAAATACATATAAACCCATTATATTGTACTTATCCTCTGTGGCACTGATCGCAATCGTAATTAAATACTTATTTGGGTAATCTTTAAACAGCTGTCTCCTCTGCTAGAATCTAAGCCCCATGAAGGCAGGAATGTGTTCAAGTTATTCTGTGCTGTGTCTCCGGTGCCCAGCACCTCCACGCAGGGTAGACACTCAGTAAGTCTAATTTGGCTTAGTCGATTCAGCGCCCCCATGTCATAGATGAAAAAAAACGAGGCCCAGAGAAGGGAAGGGGCTTTTCCAAAATCTTGCTATCTTTGTCAGGGCCACAGTTTGAACCTCGGACTCTGCAATCCTTAGCCCATACTGACACCTAAGTCGCTCTAGCACCAAGAGATCGATCCACCCATAATCCAAAGGAGAGAATAAAACCTAAACTACAGAGACCAAAGATCTGTATTCCAATCCTAGATTTGCCACTTAAACCTTACAAGGCTGTGGCGGGAGTTAAATGAGGTGATGTGTATACTGTGATCGGCATAGGATCAAGCTCATATAACCTCTCTAGAGACCAGCTGTTCCTGGAACAACTTGTGAAGTGTGTTCTTCAAATCCCACACATCGTCTTGATCAGGCCAGAAGAGCCAAGTCCTCAGGAAGGCAGGAAAGCATCTCCAAACGAGCAGTCACTGTTCCCCACCCCCAGGCAGCCAGCAAACAGTGTTGGATGAAGATGATAAACACAGGGTACCAATCTTACCACACAGATGTGCGTTCAACAGCGGGCACACAGAGCCACGTGGCAGGTGATCCATCTTAAAAAGATGGCATTGCCAGCTAACTGATTTCTGCCAGCCATGTATTTAGGAGGAATTTAAATTGTGATTCAAATGTACTCATAGCATTATCATTGAATATACCAAAGGCTCGAGTTCCACATGGACAAACAAGACCATCCATCACCCCAGGTCATACTTAGTCAACACCCAGACAGCCTCGGCCTCTTGCAGGAGAATCAGCGTCCTGGAAGCTTTTTCACCACTGGCATATTAAAATGATGTTTCAGCCAATTCTATAATCACCTATGTTTTTCTCATGTTTCAGGCCCTGTTTTAGGCCTTGGGGATTCAGCCATGATGAGATATAGCCTCTGCTCCAGGAAGCTCACAGTCCTGTGAACTATATTTACACAGTACTTTACAATCTACTAAGTGATTGCACTTAAACCTTTATCCATCTTGCCTTGTATTTTTATTATTATTGTTATGGCTTCCCTGGTCTGAGAACAATTTAATGTCAAATTTGTTTCTGATTAAAATCAGGCAGGAGAGCTTAATTACCCTCATTTTTGGCTAAAGAAATCTAAGTAGGGAAGAAAAAAATCGATAGATTCCTCTAGAAATGTACAGTGTGGCAGACTGTTGTGTGGCTGTCCAAAAGCCATCGCAAACCCCCTTTTCCTTTGCTACCTCTCACAATAGAGGTTGAATAGTCAGACACTTGCCCGCCTCCTTTTCACTGAGGGGTCACCTAGTTCCAGCCACTGCAACATTTGTAGGAATCTGTTCTGAGGCTTCTAGGAAAGCTTTTGGTCTGATCTTAAGAACAAATAGTCCCAGCTAGGTTGGCCCTAATCCTCATCACTGTGTTCACAACACAGGGATGTGATGCTTGGAGCTGTAAGAGCCAACTTGCCAACGAGAGGCAACAAGCAAGTCAGAAGGGAAAAACCCAGAGAATCAGAGTCATTCTTGTTGCTATTGTTGAGCTGCTGAGACAACGACAGCAGCTCTATCCCTGCACACTATTTATGAAGTAAGAAAAACCAAGCCCTGATTGTAAACCACTGTCGCAGAGGATTTCTGTTAACCCGCAGCCATACAGTCCTGGAATACATAGTTCAGGGCATGACTGAGCACATGCCTTCGAACTAGACACACTTGGGTTTGTGTACCACCTCAGTCACTTACAAGCTACATGAGTCTGGACAGTTATTTAATTCCTCAGAGTTCAGTTTCCACCTTCTATAAATGAAAATACTACAACTGCTGGCGAGAATGTAAAAGGGTGCAGCCACTATGGAACACAGTATGGCGGTTCCTCAAAAAATTAAACATAAAATAACCATGAGATCCCACAGTTCCACTTCTGGGTATATATTTAAAAAAAAAAAAACTGAAAGCAGGAACTCAAAGAGATATTTGTACACCCATGCTTGCAGCAGCATTATGCACAATAGCCTTGTGCAACCCAAGCGTCCATCAACAGATGAATGGATCGACAAAATGTAGTATACATACAAGGGAGTGTTATTCAGCCTTAGAAAGGAAGGAAATTTTGACACATGCTACAATATAGATGAACCTCAAAGTTCTTTATCACAAATACTATGTGATCCTATTCATATGAGGTACTTAGAGTAATCAAACTCATGAGACACAAAGTGGAATGGTGGTTGTCAGGAGCTAGACGTGGGGAGAGGAATGGTGTCTCCATTTTGCCAGATGGAAAAAGTTCTGGAGGTGGGTGCTGATGATGGGTCCTCTTAGTGTGGTTATACTCAATGTGACTAAGCAGCACATCTAAAAATGGCTGCAATGGTAATTTTACGTTATATTGATTTTACCATAATTTTTAAATTAATAAAAATAAATAATAAAAAATAACTTTAGAAAATAAAAAAAAATGCAGAAACCATCTTAATGAATTCATAGTTTGTCAGACCACACCACCGGCTGACCACCATCCTGGGTGAAGTCCAGCAATGCTTGCCTCCTTATGGATTTGTCCCAGACCAAAGGATCTAAAAGGTATTTCATTCATGCAGCAAATAAAGACAACTACTTGCCTCTCTAGGACACCAGACATGAGTCAAATGGTTTCCTGCCCTGAGGAAGTCAAAAAGATATCCACAAATAGCCACCCGTAAGGGAGAATACACCTGTCTCCCAGAGAGGTAGAAACGATGCAGTTTTCAGAGGTCGGAGCCAATGCTCATGGCTTTGGAGTTTGAGGAAAGTTCCAAAGAAGAGATGGCACTGGAGCTAGACCTGGAGATTCAGAACGTTTATTGCTGAAACAGAAGAAGTTTTAAAGATGTTTCCTGCTAGCAATAATGGCAATGTGAGCAGAGGTAGGAGAGCATGCGTCTGTTTGGAGGTAATCGTGCATTAGGATGAACAGGAAAGATAAGAGCCAGGCAAAGCCCCAAGCACCAGGAAGGTAGTCATACCTTTATTTCAATAGAGGACGCCTGAGATAAAGATGTGTGTTTGTACCCACAGCACTTAAGACTATTCTAAGCACAACTCGAGTCCTCAAAAACCGTCACCTCATTCAGTGGACTGCAGCATCTGAAGAGATGCTCCAAATGACTAGCATTGGTTATGAGAGTGGGCAGGCCCCACTCAGCTGCCAACACACCTCTTACAGTGGTCCCTGGGCTACTTCCACAAAGAATGAGGAGCCACTACAACCACCTCCAAAGACTTCGGTTACTAATGGACACCACGGGCCAGTCCAAGCCCCCCAAAAGCCTTTAACATGCATGCTCCCAGATGGGGTCAACCCCACCAGACAGAGCAGGGCTTCCTTTCTAAAGGGAGACTGGCCCACCTTCAGCCCAGCTCAGCACCAAATCTGGGCATCTGGCTCCTTGAGAGCACTGGCCCTTGTCCTTCTCTATATTGAAGGCAAGTAAACTGCTGCAAATAACTGAGAGAAAAAAGAAGAAAAATGGATAAGGAGATCCAATGCCAAAAAAAAAATTTCAAGTGAGTCCAATTTTAAGAAATTATTTCAAAGTTCTAATTGCTATAAGTGATGAAACAATTCATGACAGAAATTGCAATTACCAAAGAAATGATCTGTTCTGCAACGGCAATTTTAGTGACATTTATAACACACAAGAAATCATGAAGCTTAATTTTTTGAATTTACTGGGGCTACAGATGCCGTGTTGAAATCTAATTAAATAGATCCACAGAAACCGGCCAGCTGAAGAAATAGCAAATTTGCTGAACCGTGCACTGGTTTTTAAAAGCAGTTCGTGAACAGCCTCCAAATAGGCAGTCAGTAATGATCTATCTTTCTTGCTCGACTGCCATTTCAAAAGAAAAAGAGACATTTCTCTATTGATCTTCAGTCCTTCACAATAGAATTTACTTCAACTTCGAAAACACATCCCTCATTCTAATGATTTTCGATAGATGACCAGGATAAGTGGAAACTCCCCCACTACTTACCTTTCAGGTCTTACATCCAAACTATCTCAGGTCTCAAGGAAAAAGGTTCAAATCGTTAAGTGATTGAAAAAAAGATTTCCTTCTTCAATTTCTTAAGAATGGTAACAGTCAAACATTAAGAGCCTCAAGAAGTTCTGTAATTCCTGAAATCTCAATGAATTGCTTGTTTAGGTACTAAGTAATCCATGAGGACAAGATTCTGATTAGGAAACTAGTAAATGCTCAAAGAAAAAAACATAGAAAACACATAAAGGTACAAAAAGAAAATTAAAATCGCCAACAGTCTCACCAACCACCATATTTAACCACAATTAACATTTTGGTCTCTTTCCTTCCAATGTTATTTTCTAAGCATACATATTTTTTATCACAATGTAAACATGTTATCAATATATTTATAGTCTTATATACCATTGTATCATTAAACATTATTTCAAGCACATTTAACATAATTTTTAAACAATCCCCTATTTCTGCATTTATAGTTTGTTCCCAAGTTTTAAGCTTTCATCAGTAAACTGATTCACATCCACTTACATAAACCTGTATCTGCAGCTCTGATTCATTCCTAGCAGGGATTCTCAGAAACAAACTCCTGGGACAATGTTCATTAACTTTTTAAGGTTCCTAATAAGAAGAGCCTAATTGCTTTAACTAAAAGTTATATCAATCTACATTTCTACCAACAGAGTAATGAATAGCCCAAATTGAGAACTATTTTTTTTTCTTTCCAACAGCATTATTAAACTTTCAGTGAATGCCTTGCCAATTTTTTCCTGTACGCTTCTCTTTGTTTTACAAATCTTGATATACTATTTTGTCCTGTTTTCAATTAATATTACAATTAACATTGGGACCTTAAAGGTTCTTTGAAAACATGATTCTCTCAGTGACTACTTTTTGACCATCATATAAAATGTATTTCTTTAAGTAAGGGGAGGGATTTTTAAAAGGTTGAAAATTTTTTTCATGTTCATTAGCTATTTGTATCCCCTTTTCTGTGAACTGCCTGGTTATAGCCCTTGCCAATTTTCCTACTAGGGTTTTAGGGTTGTTCTTATTTATTTATACATTAACCAAATTAATCTTTTATCGGGTATGTTTTTCCAAGATTTTTTTACTGGAATTTTGTTTTCTTGGGGAAGTTTTTAGACTTCTAGAAATGTCAATTTTATGTAAAGTAGTAATTTTCCTCCTTTGAAATTTTCATTCTGTTAACTCCAATATCAGCATCAAATACAATTTTTCTTTGTTTTCGTTTTCTATGATGGTATTTTTTTTCCCATTTAACTCTTTAATCCAACCAAAATTTATTTTGGTATATTGTGTGAGGAAAGGCTATAATCATATTTTTCCAAGTAGTTAATTTAGGATGTATTAAACAATTCCTCCTTTCCCTTCATCATGCACTAAACCCTCTCTCACATTAGGCTCCGTTTCTAGACTATTCTGTTCCATTCAACAGTATGTTCCTGCACTAATAACCACATGGTCTTAATTAGCATAGTTTGAGTACATTTTATATCTGGAAATGCAAATCTCCTCTGATTATACATCATCTTCAAAACTTTCTTAGCAATTCCAGCTGGCTGATTCTTCAAGAATTTGAGAATAATCTGACACATTCCAAAAAAAGAAAGAAAGAAAGAAAGAAACCCTCAGCTGAGATGTTGATTGGACTGGGGTGAAACGATACATTATTTGGAAAGAACTGACATCTTTATCATACTGGGAGAAACTGGCATCCCTCATCCCCATTTATTCAAGTCTTCTTTTTTGTCAGTCAATACGTTTTTGTGATTTTCTTCATACGGATTCTGCAACATTTCTTGTTATGTTATTCCTGTGTGTCTTACTTATTTTTACTCATAAATAAACTCCACCAAGCAAGGACGGTCTGAAATAATAGGCCTAAATTTCAACACCACATCATGAAGGATATGCTTGTCTCTCCAGGCCCTGACAGAGAGGCTCACCGTTTCAGAAATGAACGAAAGGACGAACAGCGAATGGATGACAAATGGGTCCAAAGCCCTGGTGCTGAAGAACTGGGTTGGCTAGACCACACAGCAGACTCATGATGGTTCTCATGATCAACATCCCCCTTCATATTTTCACAAAAAAAGAAATCATCTTAAAATATTCACAGACCTACCTCTGGTAGCTCTGTCCATCATGTTACACTCTCCCCAAGATTCCTGATCTTCAACTCTATCCCAAGGGGTGGGCACAAGCAAGCCAAGGTCTTTCTAGGAAACTTCAGTTTTGAAAGGAAGGACACTGGCCTTTGGAACTGAGGGTGGTATCAGTCCTGATGAATATTATAAAAAGGTGGTTTGAAATAAAAGGGATAATTTTATTGAGATACCATCCACATGCCATATAACTCATCCACTTGAAGTGTAGTACACAGAATTGTACAACCATCACCCCAAAAAGAAACCCTGTAGGCATTTTAAACTATTTTTTTAACTCTGGTAAAATACACACATAATAGTTATCATGTTAACTATTTTTAACTGTCCAGTAGAGTAGTGTTACATACTTTCACACTGTTCTGCAACCAATCTCTGGAACCATTTCATCCAGCAAAACTGAAATTCATTCAACAACTCCCTATTTCCCCCTCCCTCCCAGCCCCTGGCAACCACTATTCTATTTTCTGTTGCTATGAGTTTGCCCACTCTAGATACCTCATGTAAGTGGAATCATACAGTATTTGTCATTTTGTGACTGGCTTACATCACTTAGCAAAATGTCTTTGAGGTTTATCCATATTGTTGCACGTGTCAGGATTTCCTTCCTTGTTAAGGCTGAATAAATTATAAGCTTTTTTAAAGGGAAGAGAAGGGAGGGAGGGAGAAGCAAGGAGAGATATAGGGATCAAGGGCAGAGACCAGGAGTTGGGAGGCTCCTGCACTGGTCATGACAGGAGATGATAGTGGTCTGTCCTACAGCGGAGATGGGGAGATGGACAGTATAGGTGAATTCAGATATATTTTGGATTAATGAAATATACTTCAATATAGGAATGACAGGACTTGCTGATGGATGTGATGTGGGACTAAGGGAGAGGAATACTCCAAAATAATACCTTGAGTACCTGAGACAGGGAAGACTGCAGGGGACAGATAAAGGAGGGAAGGGAAATACAGAGCCAAGCAGCCCCCAGGAGCTACACCTAAACAAGCCCAAGAAGAAGTACAAGTGCCTCATCCCAGTGAAATCAAGGCTGCCCTGGGAGGGAGTGTCTATAGTTGACTTCCCTAAAATGTGTTGGCCAATTTACCACGACTATTTGCTTTATAAGAAAACTTTATTCAACAGATTTCCTTTCCAGGTGTTTACACATGAGTGTGTATGCACACACTCATACAAACATGCATACACAGAAGCCACAAAGCTCAACCTGATGATGTGTCTGAATTCTCACCAAAAGATTAAAAAAGGAAAATAAAGAGTCTTCTCTTAGCCAAAAGGAGTTGAAGGGCAAGCTGCCGCCTTACAGAAGGAGTAGTAAAAAGTAGACCGGACAATCACACTCAATCATAGGAAAAAGAATCATTCCTTAGGTTTCCCAAGTCAAGGCTGGCTATCAAAGCCATCAAAAGAGTGAATAAGGTATACAGATAATTTAGTCTTTCAGTCAATGCCCAACACAGGACTTAAAAGCGTTCAATGCAATGGTTAAGAGTGTGCACTTTGGGGCTTGCCTGGTGGCGCAGTGGTTAAGAGTCCGCCTGCCAAGGCAGGGGACATGGGTTCGTGCCCCGGTCCAGAAAGATCCCACGTGCCGCGGAGCAGCTGGGCCCGTGAGCCATGGCCACTGAGCCTGCGCGTCCGGAGCCTGTGCTCCGCAACGGGAGAGGCCACAACAGTGAGAGGCGCGCGTACCAAAAAAGAGTGTGCGCTTTGGAATTTGACACTGGCTCTACCACCAAACAGCTCTGTGGTCATGGGCAAATTCTATCATTTATCTGATTGTCAGTTTCCTTATTTATAAAATCAAGATAATCAAGCTTACCTTAAAGGACTGGTGGGAGAGTTAACATGAAACAGAGGGGAGGAGGAAGAGTATGAGTGAGTGAGTGAATAAATGAGAGAGAGAGAGAGTGTGTGTGAGTGTGAGAGTGTGTGTGTGTGTGTGTGTGTGTGTGTGTGTGTGTGTGCATTACAGGGTGGTCAAGTACACTGGGTGGTTTCAGTGCTAGACAGGGAGTCAAAAGACCTAGTTTCTCCTCTAGCTCTGTACTAACTAGCCATGTGACAACAAACAAGTTAGTTCCTTCTCTTGCCTTGGGCTTCCTCACTCATTAAAGTCTCACTGACCTGATAAACAGACTTACAAACTAGCATCAGGGAAAGCTAAGAACCAACCGATAATCACTTCAATCCCAAAAGGCTGAGGAATTCATCCTTTTGGGTTCCTCCTGAGTTATGGGGTAAGGGCCTAAAGTAAGAAGGGTTAATTGAAATTCCGATCAAGAAGCAACTGGGGCCCCTAGACGCCCTCCGCCACCCTGCAGAGCTCAGTACTGCACTTTCTCTGCCAAGGCAAAACACATGAGGTTTATCACAGGAGACAGGCTATTATTAGAGGGTTTCTTCACTGAGGGACCCTAGCACAGGTTGAAGGCTACGATAACTCACATAGAATACAGGGTTAAGCAAACAAAGAAGGATGCTGAGATAATCTCACACATACACACACCCCAGTCCTCTCCTCTCCACTGGCCACCAGTAACCATGACAGTCTGACCTTCACACTCCAGGGAAGAGATGGTAAGAGTCTTCTCTGGAGAGTCTGAGCAGCCCAAGAGGAAAGACCAGAAGATATCAGCACTGATTCTTCAGTTACACTGGTTTATAACATTATATAAATTTCATGTGTACAATGTGACATTTCAACTTCTGGATACGCGTGCTCACATATGTATGCATCACCACCACCCAACAGGTACTAAGGAAAACAGTACGAAGACTGCTCAAAAATAGGAATAGAACTATCGCATGACCCAGCTATTCCAATTCTGGGTCTTTATCTAAAGAACACAAAGACACTAACTCAACAAGATACATGCATCCCTTTGTACATTGCAGCATTATTTACAATAGTCAAGATATGGAAAAAACCTCAGTGCCCACTGATGGAGGAAGGGATAAAGAAGATGTGGTCTATATAAAGACAATGGAATACTACTCAGCCAACACTGATTCAGACATCCCAGCCAGATCACCCTACGGGGAGACTCAGTATCAACAAGCCCCACCCACACACCAGAGCCTCCAAACAGCTTCACAGTCCCTCTTACAGACAAACCAACAACTGAATATTATCAGACACTGGAGGAAAACCATGAACATGAGAGAGAGAGATCAAAACAGAGGGGAAAGTAAAGTGAGAAACTTAGAAGAAAAAAGACTCTACAGGGAGGGAAAAAAGCAAAAATAATTACGATTAACATCCTCAGAAGGAAAAAAAAAAGACACTGTAACCATAAAATATGAACAGCATAGTACAATAAAAGAACATCTGGAAAAAAATTTTTTAATGTCTTGGGAAGGGGAAGACCTTCAAGATGGTGGAGTAAGACGTGGAGCTCCCCTTCCTCCCCACAAATACATCAGAAATACATCTACATGTGGAACAACTCATACAGAACACTTACTGAATGCTGGCAGAAGAACTCAGACTTCCCAAAAGGGTTGTGGTGCTCTGGCTGGGTGTCAGGCCTGTGCCTCTGAGGTGGAAGAGCCAAGTTCAGGACACTGGTCCACCAGAGACCTCCCAGTTCCAAGTAATAGCAAACAGCAAAAGCTCTCCCAGAGATGTCCATCTCAACGCTAAGACCCAGCTCCATTCAAATTCCAGCAAGCTACAGTGCTGGACAACTATGCCAAACAACTAGCAAGACAGGAACACAACCCCACCCATTAGCAGAGAGGCGGCCTAAAATCATAAAAAGGTCACAAACACGCAAAAATACACCACCGGACGCAGTACTGCCCACCAGAAAGACAAGATCCAGCCTCATACACCAGAACACAGACACTAGTCCCCTCAACCAGAAAGCCTACACAACACACTGAACCAACCTTAGCCACTGGGGGCAGACACCAAAAACAACGGGAACTACGAACCAGCAGCCTGTGAAAAGGAAACCCCAAACACAGTAAGTTAAGCAAAAGGAGAAAACAGAGAAACACACAGCAGATGAAGGAGCAAGGTAAAAACCCACCAGACCAAACAAATGAAGAGGAAATAGGCAGTCTACCTGAAAAAGAATTCACAGTAATGATAGTAAAGATGATCCAAAAACTTGGAAATAGAACGGAGAAAATACAAGAAACATTTAACCAGGACCTGGAAGAATTAAGAGCAAACAATGATAAACACGACAATACATGAAATTAAAAATACTCTAAAAGGAATCAATAGCAGAATAACTGATGCAAAAGAATGAATAAGTGACCAGGAAGATAAAATGGGGAAATAACTACCACAGAGCAGAATAAAGACAACAGAATGAAAAGAATTCATGACAGTCTCAAACACCCCTGGGACAACATTAAATGCACCAGCATTTGAATTATATGGGTCCCAGAGAAGAAGAGAAAAAGAAAGGGACTGGGAAAATACTTCAACAGATTATAGTTGAAAACTCCCTAACATGGGAAAGGAAAAAGTCAATCAAGTCCAGGAAGTGCAGAGAGTCCCATACAGGATAAATCCAAGGAGAAACACGCCAAGACACATATTAATCAAACTATCAAAAATTAAATACAAAGAAAAAATATTAAAAGCAGCAAGGGAAAAGCAACAAGTAACATACAAGGGAATCCCCATAAGGTTAACAGCTGACCTTTCAGCACAAACTCTGCAAGCCAGAAGGGAGTGGCAGGACACATTTAAGGTGATGAAAGGGAAAAACCTACAACCAAAATTAATATACCCAGCAAGAATCTCACTGAGATTCGATGGAGAAATTAAAACCTTACAGACAACAAAAGCTAAGAGAATTCAGCACCACCAAAGCAGCTTTACAACAATGGCTAAAGGAACTTGTCTAGGCAGGAAACACAAGAGAAGGAAAAGACCTACAAAAACAAACCCAAAACAATTAAGAAAATGGTAATAGGAACATACATATCGATAATCACCTTAAATGTAAAGGGATTAAATGCTCCAACCAAAACACACAGACTGGCTGAATGGATAAAAGAACAAGACCCATCTATATGCTGTCTACAACAGACCCACTTCAGACCTAGGGACACATACAGACTGAAAGTGAGGGGAGGGAAAAAGATATTCCATGAAAATGGAAATCAAAAGAAAGCTGGAGTAGCAATTCTCATATCAGACAAAATAGACTTTAAAATAAAGACTATTACAAGAGACAAAGAAGGACACTACATAACGATCAAGGGAGCAACCAAAAAGAAGATATAAGAATTGTAAATATTTATGCACCCAACATAGGAGGACCTCAAAACATAAGGCAAATGCTAACAGCCATAAAAGGGGAAATTGACAGTAAGACAATAATAGTAGGGGACTTTATAACACCCCACTTTCACCAATGGACAGATTATCCAAAATGAAAATAAATAAGGAAACCAAGCTTTAAATGACACATTAAACAAGATGGACTTAACTGATATTTATAGGACATTCCATCCAAAACAACAGAATACAACTTCTTCTCAATTGCTCATGAGCATTCTCCAGGATAGATCACATCTTGGGTCACAAATCAAGGCTTTGTAAATTTAAGAAAACTGACATCATATCAACTGTCTTTTCTGAGCAATATGCTATGAGAATAGATATCAATTAGAGGAAAACAATCTGTAAAAAATACAAACACATGGAGGCTAAACAATACAGGACTTAATAACCAAGAGATCACTGAAGAAATCAAAAAATACCTAGAAACAGATGACAATGTAAACACGATGACCCAAAACCTATGGGATGCAGTAAAAGCAGTTCTAAGGGGGAAGTTTATAGCAATACAAACCTACCTCAAGAAACAAGAAACATCACAAATAAAAAACCTAACCTTACATCTAAAGCAATTAGAGAAAGAAGAACAAAAAAAACCAAAAGTTAGCAGAGGGAAAGATATTGCAAAGATCGATCAGAAATAAATGAAAATGAAATGAAGGAAACAATACCAAAGATCAATAAATCTGAAACCTGGTTCTCTGATAAACAAAACTGATACACCATTAGCCAGACTCATCAAGAAAAAAAGGGAGAACACACAAATCAATACACTTAGAAATGAAAAAGGAGAAGGAACAACTGACACTGCAGAAATACAAAGGATCATGAGAGATTACTACGAGCAACTATATGTCAATAAAATGGACAACCTGGAAAAATGGACAAATTCTTAGAAAAGCACAACCTTCCGAGACTGAAGCAGGAAGGAATAGAAAATATAAACAGACCAATCACAAGCGCTGAAATTGAAACTGTGATTACAAACCTTCCAACAAACAAAAGCCCAGGACCCAATGGCTTCAAAGGCAAATTCTATCAAACATTTAAAGAAGAGCTAACACCTATCCTTCTCAAACTCTGCCAAAATATAGCAGAGGGAGGAACACTCCCAAACTTATTCTTCGAGGCCAGCATCACCCTGATACCAAAACCAGACAAAAATGTCACATAAAAAGAAAACTACAGGCCAATATTACTGATGAACATAGATGCAAAAATCCTCAACAAAATACTACCAAACAGAATCCAACAGCACATTACAAGGATCATACACCATGCTCAAGTGGGTTTATCCCAGGAATGCAAAGATTCTTCAATATATGCAAATCAATCAATGTGATACACCATATTAACAAACTGAAGGAGAAAAAGCATATGATCATCTCAATAGATGCAGAGAAAACTTTAGACAAAATTCAACACCCACTTATGATAAAAACCCTCCAGAAAACAGGCATAGAGGGAACTTTCCTCAATATAATAAAGGCCATATATGACAAACCCACAGCCAACATCATTCTCAATGGTGAAAAACTGAAACCATTTCCTCTAAGATCAGAAACAAGAAAAGGTTGTCCACTCTCACCGCTATTATTCAACATAGTTTTGGAAGTTATATCCACAGCAATCAGAGAAGAACAAGAAATAAAGGAAATCCTTTATTTCTTTTCTGTCTTTTCTCCATTGTATATTCCTGCCTCCTTTATCAAAAATAAGGTGACCATATGTGCATGGGTTTATCTCTGGGCTTTCTATCCTGTTCCATTGATCTGTATTTCTGTTATTGTGCCAGCACCATACTGTCTTGATTACTGTAGCCTTGTAGTATAGGCTGAAGTCAGGGAGCCTGATTTCTCCAGCTCCATTTTTCTTCTCAAGATTGCTTTGGCTATTTGGGGTCTTTTGTGTTTCCCTACAAATTGTGAAATTTTTTGTTCTAGTTCTGTGAAAAATGCCAGTGGCAGTTTGATAGGGATTGCATTGAATCTATAGATTGCTTTGGATAGTATAGCCATTTTCACAATGTTGATTCTTCCAATCCAAAAACATGGTATATTTCTCTTTCTGTTTATATCACCTTTAATTTCTTTCATCAGTGTCTTAATGTTTTCTGCATACAGGTCTTTCATCTCCTTAGGTAGGTTTATTCCTACGTATTTTATTTTTTTGTTACAGTGGTAAATGGGAGTGTTTCCTTAATTTCTCTTTCAGATTTTTCATCATTACAGGAATGCAAGAGATTTCTATGCATTAATTTTGTATCCTGCTGCTTTACCAAATTCATATGTAGTAAGGTGGATGGACCTCGAGTCAGTCACACAGAGTGAAGTAAGTCAGAAAGTGAAAAATAAATACCGTATGCTAACACATATGTATGGAATCTAAAAAATAAAAATGGTTCTGAAGAACCTAGAGGCAGGACAGGAATAAAGACGCAGACATAGAGAATGGACTTGAGGACATGGGGAGGTGGAAGGGTAAGCTGGGATCAAGTGAGAGAGCGGCATGGACATATACATACTGCCAAACGTAAAACAGATAGCTAGTGGGAAGCAGCCGCATGGCACAGGGAGATCGGCTCGGTGCTCTGTGACCATCTAGAGGGGTGGGATAGGGAGGGTGGGAGGGAGACGAAAGAGGGAGGAGATATGGGGATATATCTATAGCTGATTCACTTTGTTATAAAGCAGAAACTAACACACCATTGTAAAGCAATTATACTCCAATAAAGATGTTTTTTTAAAAAAAGGTCTTGGGAATTTAAATTTATGTACATGTGTGTATTCAAACTAGTACAAATGGTTACCTGGGGAGGCAGCATTGGAAATGGGATGGATGGTGGATGGGATAAAAATGAAACTCTCCATTTAGACCTTTTTGAACAATGTGAATGTGTTATCCATTTTTTTCTTTAATGGTGTCTAAATACCATGTGACACCTCATAACATGCCATTTAGCTACATGATGGCTTTCACAGATTTTTCAGGGCCATTTGGTAACCCAGTCATAACCTAGAACATTATTTCCAGGGCAAAATGCATCCAAAGCTACGTAATGATTCACTTATAAACAAACAAACAAAATTTATAGATGTAAGTTGGAAAAGCTGACATGAAATAAGAAGGAAGGAAGGAAAGAAGGGAGGGAAGGAGGAAGGAAGAAGGGAGGGAGGAAGGACGGATATCGGTCAGCCTGGGCTGCCACAATAATCTACAGTAGCCTGGGTGGCTCAAACAACAGGAATTAATTTTCTCACAGTTCTAGAAGCCAAAGGTCCAAGATCAGGGTGCCAGCATGGGTGAGCACTGGTCAGATTCTCTTTCTGGCTTGAAGATGGCTGTCTTCTCACTGTGTACTCATGTGGCAGAGAGAGAAGGAAATCTCTGAAATGCTATCGAACCCCCCCTTTAACTTTAATTAGCTTCTAAGAGCCCTGTCTCCAAACATAGTCGCATTGGGGGTTAGGGCTTCAACACCTGGATTTTGGGGATACACAATTCATTTCATGCAGATAGAATAGGGTTTACATGGCCCAAGAATGTAACTCTAGGGCAGAGTATTTACGCCTACCTTGGAAGGACATTCATCGAAGAGCAAAACCCATACAAAACAGAAACAGACTCGTAGATCTCAAAAATCAAACTTATGGTTATCCAAGGGGAAATGTGGGGGGAAGTGACAAATTAGGAAATTGGAACTAGCATATATACACTACTATATATAAAATAAGTAACTAATAAGGACCTACTCTGTACCACTGGGAGCTCTACTCAATTTTCTGTAATAACCTATATGGGAAAAGAATCTGAAAAAGAATGGATATATGTACCTATATAGATATAGATATATATAACTGATAAACTTTGATGTACACCTGAAACACACAACATTGTAAGTCAACTATACTCCAATACAATTTTTTTTTAAAAAAAAAGACCAAAACCAAGATCAACAGGAATGAACAAGTAACTGGGAGGCTCACCTGTGGAATCTTCTGATTGTGTCAGGAGTTAACCTCTACCACTTGCTGTTCATCACCTGCCTTACACACTCTCTCCAACCTCCCTGAGCACTATTATTAGTGGGCCTATCTGCACCCTTCCTTATGAGCAATCATCTTACAGAACTCAGAATTCAATTTTGATTCTAAACCTCATTATGCTGAAGTGCTGATATGAATGGAAATGGCATAGTGTTTTGGTTCCCTGAAAGTTACATTTTTTTTTTTACATCTTTATTGGAGTATAATTTCTTTACAATCTTGTGTTACTTTCTGCTGTATAACAAAGTGAACAAGCTATATGTATACATATATCCCGATACCACTCCCTCTTTCGTCTCCCTCCCACACTCCCTATCCCACCCCTCTAGGCGGTCACAAAGCACAGAGCTGATCTCCCCATGCAATGCGGCAGCTTCCCACTAGCTATCTAGTTTACATTTGGTAGTGTATATATGTCAATGCCACACTCTCACTTTGTCCCAGCTTACATTTCCCCCTCCCCGGGTCCTCAAGTCCATTCTCTAGGTCTGCATCCGGTCCTGCCCCTAGGTTCTTCAGAACCATTTTTTTTTCCTAGATTCCATAAATACATGTTAGCATACGGTGTTTATTTTTCTCTTTCTGACTTACTTCACTCTGTGTGACAGTCTCTAGGTCCACCTACCTCACTACACATAACTCAATTTTGTTTCTTTTTATGGATGAGTAATATTCCATTGTATATATGTGCCACATCTTCTTTATCCATTCATCTGTCAGTGGACACTTAGATTGCTTCCATGTCCTGGCTACTGCAAATAGTGCTGCAATGAACATTGTGGTACATGTCTCTCTTTGAATTATGGCTTTCTATGGGTATATGCCCAGTAGTCATATGGTAGTTCTATTTTTAGTTTTTTAAGAAACCTCCACACTGTTCTCCATAGTGGCTGTATCAATTTACATTCTCACCAACAGTTCAAGAGGGTTCCCTTTTCTCCACACCCTCTCCAGCATTTACTGTTTGTAGATTTTTTGATGATGGCCATTCTGACTGGTGTAAGGTGATACCTCATTGTAGTTTTGATTTGCATTTCTCTAATGATTAGTGATGTTGAGCATCCTTTCATGTGTTTGTTGGCAATCTGTACATCTTCTTTGGAGAAATGTCTATTTGGGTTTTCTGCCCATTTTTAGATTGGGTTGTTTGGGGTTTTTTGATATTGAGCTGCATGAGCAGCTTATATATTTTGGAGATTAATACATTGTCAGTTGCTTCATTTGCAAATATTTTCTCCCACTCGGAGGGTTGTCTTTTTGTCTTGTTTATGGTTTCCTTTGCTGTGCAAAAGCTTTTAAGTTTCATTAGGTCCAATTTGTTCATTTTTGTTTTTATTTCCATTTCTCTAGGAGGAGAGTCAAAAAGGATCTTGCTGTGATTGATGAAACAGAGTGTTCTGCCTATGTTTTCCTCTAAGAGTTTTATAGTGTCTAGCCTTACATTTAGGTCTTTAATCCATTTTGAGTTTATTTTTGTGTATGATGTTAGGGAGTGTTCTAATTTCAGTCTTTTACATGTAGCTGTCCAGTTTTCCCAGTACCACTTATTGAAGAAGCTGTCTTTTCTCCATTGTATATTCTTGTCTCCTTTATCAAAGATCAGGTGACCATATGTGTGTGGGTTCATCTCTAGGCTTTCTATCTTGTTCAACTGATCTATATTTCTGTTATTGTGCCAGTACCATACTGTCTCGATTACTGTAGCTTCGCAGTATAGGCTGAAGTCAGATTGATCCCTTGATCATTATGTAGTGTCCTTCTTTGTCTCTTGTAAGAGCCTTTATTTTAAAGTCTATTTTGTCTGATATGAGAATTGCTACTCCAGCTTTCTTTTGATTTCCATTTGCATGGAATATGTTTTTCCCTCCCCTCACTTTCAGTCTATATGTTTCCCTAGGTCTGAAGTGGGTCTCTTGTAGACAGCATATATACAGGTCTTGTTTTTGTATCCATTCAGCCAGTCTATGTCTTTTGGTAGGAGCATTTAATCCCTTTACATTTAAGGTAATTATCGATACGTACGTTCCTACCACCATTTTCTTAATTGTTTTGGGTTTGTTTTTTTAGGTCTTTTCCTTCTCTGTGTTTCCTGCCTAGACAAGTTCCTTTAGCCTTTGTTGTAAAGCTGCTGTGGTGGTGCTGAATTCTCTTAGCTTTTGCCTGTCTGTAAAGGTTTTCATTTCTCTATCGAATCTGAATGAGATCCTTGCTGGGTAATCTTACTTGAAGGTTTTTCCCTTTCATCACCTTAAATGTGTCCTGCCACTCCCTTCTGGCTTGCAGAGTTTGTGCTGAAAGGTCAGCTGTTAACCTTATGTGGATTCCCTTGTATGTTATTTGTTGCTTTTCCCTTGCTGCTTTTAATATTTTTTCTTTGTATTTAATTTTTGATAGTTTGATTAATATGTGTGATTGGCCTGTTTCTCCTTGGATTTATCCTGTATGGGACTCTCTGTGCTTCCTGGACTTGACTATTTCCTTTCCCATGTTAGGGAAGTTTTCAACTATAATCTCTTCAAATATTTTCTCAGTCCCTTTCATTTTCTCTTCTTCTTCTGGGACCCGCATAATTCGAATGCCAGTGCATTTAATGTTGTCCCAGAGGTGTCTGAGACTGTTCTCAATTCTTTTCATTCTGTTTTCTTTATTATGCTCTGTGGTAGTTATTTCCCCTGTTTTATCTTCCAGGTCACTTATCCATTCTTCTGCCTCAGTTATTATGCTATTGATTTCTTCTAGAGAATTTTTAATTTCATTTATTGTGTTGTTCATCATTGTTTGCTCTTTAGTTCTTCTAGGCCCTGGTTAAACGTTTCTTGTATATTCTCCGTTCTAGTTCCAAGATTTTGGAGCATCTTTACTATCTTTACTCTGAATTCTTTTTCAGGTAGACTGCCTCTTTCCTCTTCATTTGTTTGGTCTGGTGGGTTTTTACTTTGCTCCTTCATCTGTTGCATATTTCTCTGTCTTCTCATTTTGTTTAACCTACAGTGTTTGGGATCTCCTTTTCGCAGGCTGCAGATTGTTCAGTGGCTTGTGTAGGCTTCCTGGCGGAGGGGGACTGGTGCCTGTGTTCTGGTGGGTGAGGCTGGATCTTGTCCTTCTGGTGGGTAGGACCACGTCTGGTGGTGTGTTTTGGGGTGTCTGTGAACTTAGCATGATTTTAGGCAGCCTCTCTGCTAATGGGTGGTGTTGTGTTCCTGTCTTTCTAGTTATTTGGCATGGGGTGTCCAGCGCTCGAGTCTGCTGGTCGTTGTCTGGAGCTAGGTCATAGTGTTGAGACAGAGATCTCTGGGAGAGCTCTTGCCAATGGATATTACATGGGGCTGGGAGGTCTCTGGTGGTCCAATGTCCTGCACTCAGCTCTCCCACCTCAGAGGCTCAGGCCTGACACAAGACCGGAGCACCAAGATAATGTCAGCCACACAGTTCAGAAGAAAAGGGAGAAAAAAAAAAAGAAAGAAAGAAAAATAAATAAAATAAAATAAAGTTATTAAAATAAAAAATTAAAAATATTAAAATTAAAATGTAATAAAAAGAAGAGAGCAACCAAACCAATAAACAAATCCACCAATGATAACAAGCACTAAAATCTATACTAAAATAAACATAAAAATCATAGACTAGTCAGTCACATACAGGAAACCCCAAGTCTACAGTTGCTCCCAAAGTCCACTGTCTCAATTTGGGGATGAATCATTGTCTGTTCAGGTATTCCACAGATGCAGAGTTGATTGTGGGCATTTAATCCACTGGTCCGGATGCTGCTGGCAGAAATTTCCCTTTCTCTTCTTTGTTCGCACAGCTCCTGGGGTTCAGCTTTGGATTTGGCCCCGCCTCTGCGTGTAGGTCACCCTCTGGTGTCTGTTCTCTGCCCTGACAGGACGGGGTTAAAGCACCTGCTGATTAAGGGGCGCTGGCTCACTCAAGCCGGGGGGAGGGAGGGGTCCACAATGCGGAGCGAGCTTGCAGCCGCAGAGGTTGGCATGACGTTGCAACAGCCTGAGGCGCGTCGTGTGTTCTCCTGGGGAAGTTGTCCCTGGATCACAGGACCCTGGCAGTGGCGGGCTGCACAGGCTCCCAGGAGGAGAGGTGTGGATAGTGACCTGTGCTCGCACACAGGCTTTTTGGTGGCTGCTGCAGCAGCAGCCTTAGCATTACATGCCCATCTCTAGTGTCCTCGCTGATAGCCGTGGCTCACGCCCGTCTCTGGAGCTCATTTAGGCAGTGCTCTGAATCTCCTCTCCTCGCGCACCCCAGAACAATGGTCTCTTGACTCTTAGGCAGCTCCAGCCTTTTTCCCGGAATCCCTCCCTGCTAGCTGTGGCACACTAGCCCCCTTCAGGCTGTATTCACGCAGCTAACCCCAGTCCTCTCCCTGGGATCTGACCTCCGAAGCCCAAGCCTCAGCTCCCAGCACCCGCCCGCCCGCCCCGTCGAGTGAGCAGACGAGTCTCTCAGGCTGGTGAGTGCTGGTCGGCACTGATCCTCTGTGCAGGAATCTCTCCGCTGTGCCCTCCGCACCCCTGTTGCTGCGCTCTCCTCCATGGCTCTGAAGCCTCCCCGCCCCCCACCCGCAGTCTCCACCAGTGAAGGGGCTTCCTAGTGTGTGGAAACCTTTCCTCCTTTACAGCTCCCTCCCAGAGGTACAGGTCCCGTCCCTATTCTTTTGTCTCTCTTTTTTCTTTTGCCCTACCCAGGTACGTGGGGAGTTTCTTGCCTTTTGGGAAGTCTGAGGTCTTCTGCCAGCGTTCAGTAGGTGTTCTGCAGGGGTTGTTCCACATGTAGATGTATTTCTGATGTATTTGTGGGGAGGAAGGTGATCTCCACGTCTTACTCCTCTGCCATTTTGAAGGTCCTCCTCCTACATTTTATTTCTCATACCTAAATTTTATTCAAGCTTTATTCTTATAATCTGCCAGTTTTATGTTTTTCCCCAAAGCCTACTGCCCCAAAAGCAAATTCAGGAAAAAAAGCAGCCTGTCTAATATGAAAAAGATAGATAAGTGTCTTATGAAAATGATGTCTGTTGACCCAGATCCTGCTGAGTGAGCAAGCGAATCCTTGGGTGCAAATGAGGCACTTATGACTGCTATTGAAGCCTTGGGAGGCGTCATTTATTACATGCCTGTCAGAGGGCACTAACAGTTCTTTAACAACCTGAAGAACAAGGGAGTGTTCTAACACGACAGCTGACCCTTGTTCACTTGGCAGAGAGTGGCTGAGCGTTCATCACCACTATTCCTGTGATTCTGGATAGAAATAAGTGAGGCAAAATCAATGTTCAACATCAGCGCACCTGAGAAGAAACCTACCCAATGTCTACTGGAAGACCGATGGGGTTTCTCCAACCTCTTTATCATCTTCTTTTCCCATTTTCTCAGGCAACAGGATCAGCCTTAGAAGCATTTGCCCCTGAGATATCTGAAGTGTCAGCCCAGAAAAACTGGGGGCACAAGGCAGGGGGTTGCCTCAGCTTTCACCCCTGTTGTCTCCCACCAGACCTAGTGAAGGAAATGACCTCCTGTCTCCTGCCTTTGTTTTCTCGGTTGCAAAATAAAGGGATTGAACCAAGGTTCTTTCAGCTCCCCAGGTCTGCGATTCCAACATTTATCAAATCACACTACTTAGGAAGATAAATCCAATCAGAAGTCTTGGCCGCCTGCCAGGCCTAAACCTCTTCTCACAACAGGCTAGTGAGCAAAGGCGTATTTGCAGGACTCCCTGTGTATAGGAAGGGTATGGGAAAGTGGCTAATGGTGCAGCTTTTTAATTACCTCAGAGGCTCTGACCCCAGGTTCCAGTCACACAGGGCTGGCAGCTGTATCTTATGCCACACGGATAGTAATACCCATCCACTGTACCCAGGCCGTTGACTCCCAAACAGTTCATTAGCAAGAGAGCACAGAACCACCCTGGTGACAGATGGAAATCCATAAGCAAGAGGCCTCAAATAGAGGAAATGTTTCTAAGTATTAAGACACTGGCTCTCAATAAGACATTCAGGACAGGTCCCTGGGGATGAGCAGTTACCCATTCACAACCAGGCAGGGGCAGAGCTGCTGGCAGAACCAGAAAGCATGCTCGCTGCAGGAATGAGGGGCCCCCAGAACTGCCCCTAAAGGCCCAGGGTGTTCAGTCACATCACAATTTCCAGAGTCTCAGCAAGAGCCTCGTTCCACTTCTAAAGAAGCAGAAGAACAAAAGCTTCATTGGTGATGGGCCTGCAGTGCTCACTTACTGGTGATGGTCCTGCAGAAAGTGGCCCACTTCTCCTGGGCCTCCACCTACTCCCCAGGCGTCAGCTACTCCAGCTGCAGAGGAAGGCCTCTGCATAAGTGACTTTAACTCTTCCAGTTCACTCAACCAGTTACCTCTTCAACAACCTTGCTAGCCCTGCAGGGTCTTCCAGGACGATCATAGTTGAGGGCCAGAAAAAAATAGATTCAGGCCAAGGAGAGTCTGAGTGGATAAGATGCCAGCCCACAACAAATGAGGGAAGATGTAGAGAATAAGGGGAAGGTCAGAGAGCTGAGTTCAAATCCCTATTTCACCATTATTTGTCAAGGGGTCTTGGGCAAGTTGCTTACTTCCTTCAGCAGAGTTTCTCCACCAGCAAATGATCATTGTATTACCTAACTCACAGGGTTGTGACAAGGGATAAATACCAGAACACAGGGACAACACTCAAGTACATTCCCTTGCACACACTAAGCACTCCATAAATGTCACACCGCGGTGTGTGGCCACGCTCATGCAACCTGAGGACCACCTCACCACCACCAACACCAGACACTTCACAGCCCAGCGAGACAATGCCAACACCAAGACTGTAAGTGACAGCTAATTCATCAGGTACATTCAAGGAAGAAAAAATAAAGAGGCACTTGCCAACAAGAAGAAAAAAAAACAGAATTAATTATAGTAGGTCCTCTGTGTCTTGTGCCCAACAGAAAATGAGTTGGTCGCTAGGCTTCTTTTCTGGCCACAATTCATGATGCAATTACATCACTGTCATTCTTTTCCATGTTCCATTTTAAACAGCCTCCTGGTCCAGGTCACCATTACATGACCTAGTCAGTGAGGAAGGAGGTCAGTGGTCCCTGCCTCCGACTTGTATGTGCAATGGTTAAGTTCCTGGAACTTGACATCTGTGCAAGTTGCTGAGGTCACCTGAAGGAGGAGGGTTTTCTGGACTCTGGTGCCTCCATCTCTACTGCAGCCACCCTTCCCATGGGGTAGAAAAGAACATGGTCTTTGAGAAAAGTCAGGTCTACCATGTTGGCTAGACAGCTAACCTTGGGCTTGTTACTTAAACTCTGAGCCCATAAATCATGACTAATACCCACTTGAAGGCTGTTGCAGGTTTTAAGAGTGAGGTACATGAAGTGCTCAGTGTCGTGCCTCAATCATACCAGATCTTCAATTAATGATTACAGATTTCGTCCTCCCTCTCCAGCTAGTCCTTCTCAGTGTCCTTTGTAGACTCATCTTTTTTTAACTTCCCCTTAAACACTGCCATCCCCATGGCTTAGTCTTGACTTCCTCTTCAATACATGACATCAGAAGTACATCTTTTGGGTAAAGGAAGGGCAACCCGTGGAGGGCTTCAAACATGGTGCAAAGTCACTTCTCATAGCTCTCAGACTCGGCGCACACTCACTTCAAGCTAATAGATATATTGCGCTCTGAACTGGATCGTGTTTGGATAACCGGAATTAAACACAGTTTTATAAATACCAAGAGGGTGCATCAAGGAACAGAAGGAGCCCACAATACAAACTGGAACCCCGGCCTAGTTCTGGCTCTGCCATGACCACTCCCCTAGTCAAAACCCCAAATTCCTCCTCTATAAAACAAGGAGGTTGAAACAAAAACCCTCCGAGATCCCTTCCAACACTAAAATTCTATGTTCTACGTTAAATCATGTACACGCAGGCTCCACAATATCCCTTTGGACCTAAACATCACACCAACAAGCCGTGCCAGGCATTTATTAGCAGTAAAAATTCAAAAGATGCAGGAAAAAGGCTACATTTTCTCTCTGGGGGAAACGGAAATACCCAAAGACTTTTTTCTTCATGAACCTTGTATACATTTGTTAACAGCAGAGTCACTTCAATTAAACCAACCCCAGTGATACAATTAATCAACACAGCTACAGAAAGTAACACAGCATTTGGACCTCCGGAGAGTCACTGGGCCAGGAAGAAACAGATCACAGGTGGTACCCAGTGACGAAGAGTAGAAACCATCGCAGGAGGGCCCCAGAGGGGAAGGCAGTCTTCCCTTTGGTCTCTGTAGGAGGCCACAGGTGGACGATCCCAAAATAAGTCCAACCTGGATTCTGAGGTGTTCCCACAGGAAAAAGGTATATAAGACGCAAAGTTAGAGAAGATTGGAAATGTGCCAGCACCACGGAAAAGACAAAAGAAAGGCACAGATAAACATGGCTTAGAGACTTAAAAAAAGGAAAAAAGATTGTTTTTGTTTAACCAGGGTAAAAAAAAAAGTCACATAAAATTTACCGTTTTAACCATTTTTAAGCATACAGTACAGTGATGCTACATACATACACATTTTGGTGCAACAGATCTGCAGAACTCTCTCATCTTGCAAAACTGAAACTCTGTACCCATTAAACAACAACTCCCCATTCCTCCCTCCCTCCTCAGTTCCTGACAACCACCATTCAACTTTCTGTCTGTATGATTTTGACTACACTAGGGACTTCATGTAAGGGAATCACCTAGCACTTGTCTTTTTTGTGAGTGGCTTACTTCACTTAGCATAACATCCTCAAGGTTCATCCAGGTTGTAGCACATGTCAGTATTTCCTTCTTTATTAAGGCTGTATACTATTCCATTGTGTACATACCACATTTTGTTTATCCAATCATCTATCAATGGACACGTGGGTACCTTTCACCTCTTAGCCACTATGAATAATCCCTGATTACATCCTTGCAGTATGAATGTGGCAATCTACTTGTAAGTAGATTTTCATAAATCAAAATGCCTGTTTTTTGTCCTTTGTTTTTTCTTTTGGCCACACCGTGGGGCTTGCAAGATCTCAGTTCTCCAGCCAGGGATTGAACCTGGGCCCTCAGCAGTGAAAATGTGAGTCTTAATCACTGGACTGCCAGGGAATTCCCTCAAAATGCCTGTTTTGACCCAAAAAGCCACCCTAATTTTTTTTTTTTTTTTTTTTACTGATTCCTAACATAAACTATCACTCCTTCTTGCCTAAGGTGGGAAAGAGCTGATAAAGACCTTCAGCAGCAAAGAAAAGACTGCCTGCCCTGGAAGAACGTCACGGTGCTTCCTAAAATGTGCCATCACGGCCCAGCATCAGGGCCGTAAACCAGTGGTTCCCTATTTGGTGTTCTTGTTTGTTTGTATAAGCAGATGTGGATGAAAAATATTGCCTGCCACATCTGTAAACAAAGGATGTTGCAGCCATCAAGCCATCACGTTACAGCTGCCCCAGTAGTGAGCGCTGTATGGTTCAAAGGAGACTCAGGATGAGAAAACACAGGATACTGGCCCCAGATAGCTGAGGTGCGTATCAAAGGAATAATTTCAGTGAGCCCAGACTCTTGCATCTTCCCATACATAGAAAAGTGCTGGGGGCGGGGCAGGGGGGGACCTTCAGGATGGCGGAGGAGTAAGACGTGGAGATCACCTTCCTCCCCACAGATATATCAAAAACACATCTACATGTGGAACAACTCCTACAGGACACCTACTGAACGCTGGCAGAAGACCTCAGACCTCACAAAAGGCAGTCACGTACCTGGGTAGGGCAAAAGAAAAAAAGAAAAAATAGAGACAAAAGAATAGGGACGGGACCTGCATCTCTGGGAGGGAGCTGTGAAGGAGGAAAAGTTTCCACACACTAGGAAGCCCCTTCACTGGTGGAGACAGGGGGTGGGTGGGGGGGAAGCTTCAGAGCCATGGAGGAGAGCACGGCAACAAGAGTGCAGAGGGCAAAGCGGAGAGATTCCCACACAGAGGACAGGTGCTGACCAGCACTCACCAGCCTGAGAGGCTTGTCTGCTCACCCGCCGGGGTGGGCAGGGGCTGGGAGCTGAGGCTCGGGCTTCGGAGGACAGATCCCAGGGAGAGGACTGGGGTTGGCTGCATGAACACAGCCTCAAGGGGGCTAGTGTGCCACTGCTAGCCGGGAGGGAGTCCAGAAAAAAGTCTGGAACTGCCTAAGAGTCAAGAGACCATTGTGTCGGGGTGCGCGAGGAGAGGGGATTGCTTCCCTGCCTGCCCACAGAAGGCAGAGCACCACCTAAATGAGCTCCAGAGATGGGCGCAAGCCACAGCTATCAGCTCGGACCCCAGAGATGGGCATGAAACACTAACACTGTTGCTGCAGTCAACAAAAATCCTGTGTGCAAGCACAGGTCACTATCCAGACACCCCCAGGAGCCTGTGCAGCCCGCCACTGCCAGGGTCCCGTGATCCAGGGACAACTTCAATGGGAGAACACACGGCGCCCCTCAGGCTGGTGCAACGTCATGCAGGTCTCTGCCGCCACAGGCTCGCTCTGCATTCCAATTACAACTACCGTACGCCACCCTCACCGCAGCATGAGTGAGCCAGAGCCCCCTAATCGGCTACTGCTTTACCCCCTCCTATCTGGGTGGGAACAGATGCCTGCCAGCGACCTACACGCAGAGGCAGGGCCAAAACCAAAGCTGCACCCCAGGAGCTGTGCGAACAAAGAAGAAAAAGGGAAATTTCTCTCACCAGCCTCAGGAGCAGCAGATTAAATCCCATGATCAACTTGATGAACCCTGCGTCTGTGGGATACCTGAATAGACAACGAATCATCCCAAATTGAGGCGGTGGACTGTGGGAACAACTGTAGATGTGGGGTTTGTTGTCAGCAACTGATTTGTCTCTGATTTTTAAGTTTATCTTAGTATAGTTTTTAGCACTTGTTATCACTGGTGGATTTGTTGATTGGTTTGGTTGCTCTCCCCTTTTTTATTACCATTATATTTTTAATAACTATTTTATTCGTTTTTTTTTCTTTATTTTTTCGCCCTTTTCTTCTGAGCTGTGTGGCGGACAGGCTCTTGGCACTCCAGCCTGGCGTCACACCTGCGCCTCTAAAGTGGGAGAGGTGAGTTCAGGACACTGGACTACTAGAGACCTCCCGGTTCCACATAATATCAATTGGCAAGAGTTCTCCCACAGATCTCTGTCTCAACACTAAGACCCAGCTCCACCCAACGACCAGCAGACTCCAGCACTGGATGCCCCATGCCAAACAACTAGAAAGACAGGAACACAACCCATCCATTAGCAGAGAGGCTGCCTAAAATCACGCTAAGTTCACAGACATCCCAAAACACACTACCAGACTCACTCCTGGCCACCAGAAAGACAAGATCCAGCCCCACACACTAGAACACAGGCACCAGTCCCCTCCACCAGGAAGCGTACACAAGCCACTGAACAACCTGCAGCCTGCGAAAAGGAAACCTCAAACAGAGTAAGTTAAACGAAATGAGAAGACAGAGAAATATGCAGCAGGTGAAGGAGCAAAGTAAAAACTCACCAGACCAAACAAATGAAGAGGAAATAGGCAGTCTACCTGAAAAAGAATTCACAGTAATGATAGTAAAGATGATCCAAAAACTTGGAAATAGAATGGAGAAAATACAAGAAACGTTTAACCAGGACCTAGAAGAACTAAAGAGCAAACAATGATGAACAACACAATAAATGAAATTAAAAATACTCTAGAAGGAATCAATAGCAGAATAACTGACACAAAAGAACAGATAAGTGACCAGGAAGATAAAACGGGGAAATAACTACCACAGAGCAAAATAAAGGCAACAGAATGAAAAGAATTGAGGACAGTGTCAGGCACCCCTGGGACAACATTAAACGCACCAGCATTTGAATTATACAGGTCCCAGAAGAAGAGAAAAAGAAAGGGACTGAGAAAATATTTGAAGAGATTATAGTTGAAAACTTCCCTAATACGGGAAAGGAAATAGTCAATCAAGTTCAGAAAGTGCAGAGAGTCCCATACAGGATAAATCCAAGGAGAAACAAGCCAAGACACATATTAATCAAACTATCAAAAATTAAATATGAAGAAAACATATTAAAAGCAGCAAGGGAAAAGCAACAAATAACATACAAGGGAATCCACATAAGGTTAACAGCTGATCTTTCAGCACAAACTCTGCAAGCCAGAAGGGAGTGGCAGGACACATTTAAAGTATGAAAGGGAAAAAACCTACAACCAAGATTAATATACCCAGCAAGAATTTCACTGAGATTCGATGGAGAAATTAAAACCTTACAGACAAACAAAAGCTAAGAGAATTCAGCACCACCAAACCAGATTTACAACAATGGCTAAAGGAACTTGTCTAGGCAGGAAACACAACAGAAGGAAAAGACCTACAAAAACAAATCCAAAACAATTAAGAAAATGGTAGTAGGAATGTACGTATCAATAATTACCTTAAATGTAAAGAGATTAAATGCTCCTACCAAAAGACACAGACTGGCTGAATGGATATGAAAACAAGACCCACATATATGCTATCTACAGGAGACCCACTTGAGACCTAGGGACACATACACACTAAAAGTGAGGGGATGGAAAAAAGATATTCCATGCAAATGGAAATCAAAAGAACAATGGAGTAGCAATTCTCATATCAGACAAAATAGACTTTAAAATAAAGACTATTACAAGAGACAAAGAAGGACACTACATAATGATCAAGGGAGCAACCAAGAAGAATATATAACAATTGTAAATATTCATGCACCCAACATAGGAGCACCTCAAAACATAAGGCAAATGACAACAGCCATAAAAGGGGAAATCGACAGTAACACAATCACAGTAGGGGACTTTAACACCCCACTTTCACCAATGGACAGAACATCCAAAATGAAAATAAATAAGGAAACACAAGCTTTAAATGATACATTAAACAAGATGGACTTAACTGATATTTATAGGACATTCCATTCAAAAACAACAGAATACACTTTCTTCTCAAGTGCTCATGGAAGGTTCTCCAGGATACATCATATCTTGGGTCACAAATCAAGCCGTGGTAAATTTAAGAAAATTGAAATCATACCAAGTATCTTTTCCAACCACAACACTATTAGACTAGAAAACAATTACAGGAAAAAAACTGTAAAAAATACAAACACATGGAGGCTACACAATATGCTACTAAATAACCAAGAGATCACTCAATAAATCAAAGAGGAAATCAAAAATTAGTTAGAAACAAATGACAATGAAAACACGACAATCCAAAACCTGTCGGATGCTGCAAAAGTAGTTCTAAGAGGGAAGTTCATAGCAAACAATCCTACCTCAAGAAACGAGAAAAATCTCAAATAAACAACCTAACCTTACACTTAAAGCAACTGGAGAAAGGAAAAAAAAAAGTTAGCAGAAGGAAAGAATTCATAAAGATCAGATCAGAAATAAAGGAAAAGAAATAAAGGAAACAATAGCAAAGATCAATAAATCTAAAACCTGGTTCATTGAGAAGACAAACAAAATTGATAAACCATTAGTCAGACTCATCAAGAAAAAAGGGAGAAGACTCAGATAAACAGAATTAGAAATGAAAAAGAAGTAACAACTAACAATGCAGAAATGCAAAGGATCATGAGAGATTACTACAGCAACTAAATGCCAATAAAATGGACAACCTGGAAGAAATGGACAAATTCTTAGAAATGCACAACCTTTCAAGACTGAAGCAGGAAGAAATAGAAAATAGAGACAGACAAATCACAAGCACTGAAATTGAAACTGTGATTAAAAATCTTCCAACAAACAAAAGCCTAGGACCCAATGGCTTCATAGGCAAATTTTATCAAACATTTAAGAAGAACTAACACCTATCCATCTCAAACTCTGCCAAAATATAGCAGAGGGAGGAACACTCCCAAACTCATTTTACGAGGCCACCATCACCCTGATACCAAAACCAGACAAAGATGTCACAAAAAAAGAAACCACAGGCCAATATCACTGATGAACACAGATGAAAAAATCCTCAACAAAATACTAGCAAACAGAATCCGACAGCACATTAAAAGGATCATACACCATGATCAAGTGGGGTTTATCCCAGGAATGCAAGGATTCTTCAATATACACAAATCAACCAATGTGATACACGATATTAACAAACTGAAGGATAAAAACCATATGATCATCTAAATAGATGCAGAAAAAGCTTTCAATAAAATTGAGCACCCATTTATGATAAAAACCCTCCAGAAAGCAGGCATAGAGTGAACCTACCTCAACATAATAAAGGCCATATATGACAAACCCACAGCCAACATCATTCTCAATGGTGAAAAACTGAAAGCATTTCCACTAAGATCAGGAACAAGACAAGGTTGCCCACTCTCACCACTATTATTCAACATAGTTTTGGAAGTTTTAGCCACAGCAATCAGAGAAGAAAAAGAAATAAAAGTAATAAAATCAGAAAAGAAGAAGTAAAACTGTCATTGTTTGCAGATACTATACATAGAAGATCCTAAAGATGCTACCAGAAAACCACTAGAGCTAATCAATGAATTTGGTACAAAATTAATGCATAGAAATCTCTTGCATTCCTATACACTAATGATGAAAACTCTGAAAGGGAAATTAAGGAAACACTCCCATTTACCACTGCAACAAAAGGAATAAAACACCTAGGAATAAACCTACCTAAGGAGACAAAAGACCTGTATGCAGAAAACTGTAAGACACTGATGAAAGATAGTAAAGATGATACAAACAGATGGTGAGATATACCATGTTCTTGGATTGGAAGAATCAACATTGTGAAAATGATTATATTACCCAAAGCAATCTACATATTCACTGCAATCCCTATCACACTACCAATGGCATTTTTCACAGAACTAGAAAAAAAATTTCACAATTTGTATGGAAACACAAAAGACCCCGCATAGCTAAAGCAATCTTGAGAAAGAAAAACGGGGCTGGAGGAATCAGGCTCCCAGACTTCAGACTATACTACAAAGCTACAGTAATCAAGACAGTATGGTACTGGCACAAAAACAGAAATATAGATCAATGGAACAGGATACATAACCCAGAGATAAATCCATGCACATCTGGTCACCATATCTTTGATAAAGGAGGCAGGAATATACAATGGAGTAAAGATAGCCTCTTCAATAAGTGGTGCTGGGAAAACTGGACAGCTACATATAAACGAATGACATTAGAACACTCCCTAACACCATACACAAATAAACTCAAAATGGATTAAAGTCCTAAATGTAAGGACAGACACTGTAAAACTCTTACAGGAAACCATAGAGAGAACACTCTATGACATAAATCACAGCAAGGTTCATTTTGACCCACCTCCTAGAGTAATGGAAACAAAAAGAAATAAACAATTGGGACCTAATGAAACTTAAAAGCTTTTGCACAGCAAAGGAAACTATAGACAAGACGAAAAGACAACCCTAGAATGGGAGAAAATATTTGCAAATAAAGCAACTGACAAAGGATTAATTTCCAAAATATACAAGCAGCTCATGCAGCTCAATATCCAAAAAACAAACAACGCAATCCAAAAATGGGCAGAAGACCTAAATAGACATTTCTCCAAAGAAGATATACAGATTGCCAACAAACACATGAAAGGATGCTCAACATCACTAATCATTAGAGAAATGCAAATCAAAACTACAATGAGGTATCACCTCACACCGGTCAGAATGGCCATCATCAAAAAATCTACAAACAGGGCTTCCCTGGTGGCACAGTGGTTGAGAGTCCGCCTGCCGATGCTGGGGACACGGGTTCGTGCCCCGGTCCAGGAGGATCCCACATGCCATGAAGCGGCTAGGCCCGTGAGCCATGGGCACTGAGCCTGCATGCCCGGAGCCTGTGCTCCGCAACAGGAGAGGCCACAACAGTGAGAGGCCCGTGTAGGGCAAAAAAAAAAAAAAAAAAAAAAATCTACAAACAATAAATGCTGGAAAGGGTGTGGAGAAAAGGGAACTCTCTTGCACTGTTGGTGGGAATGTAAATTGATACGGCCACTATGGAGAACAGTATGGAGGTTCCTTAAAGAAAAAAAATAGAACTACCATATGACCCAGCAATCCCACTACTGGGCATATACCCTGAGAAAACCATAATTCAAACAGAGTTATGTACCACAGTGCTCATTGCAGCTCTATTTACAACAGCCCGGAGATGGAAACAACCTAAATGTCCACTGAGAAATGAATGGATAAAGAAGATGTTGCACATATAAACAATGGAATATTACTCAGCCATAAAAAGAAATGAAATTGAGTTATGTGTAGTGAGGTAGATTGACCTACAGTCTGTCATACAGAGTGAAGTAAGTCAGAAAGAGAAAAACAAATACTACATGCTAACACATATACATGGAATCTTAAAAAAAATAAAAATGGTTCTGAAGAACCTAGGGGCAGGACAGGAATAAAGACACAGACATAGAGAATGGACATGAGGACACGGGGAGAGGGAAGGGTACGCTTGGATGAAGTGAGAGAGTAGCACTGACATATATACACTGCCAAATGTAAAATCCGTAGCTAGTGGGAAGCAGCTACATTGCAAACGGAGATCAGCTCGATGCTCTGTGACCACTTGGAGGGGTGGGATAGGGAAGGTGGGAGGGAGATGCAAGAGGGAGGGGATATGGGGATATATGTATACATATAGCTGATTCACTTTGTTATACAGCAGAAGCTAACACAAAGATGTGAAGCAATTATACTCCAATAAAGATGTTAAAAAATAAATAAATGCACCCCAATGTTCAAAAAAAAACAAAAAGAAAAGGGAAGCAGTAAATTCCTTAACTTGAGATATTTAGTTTTCTTTAATTAACAGTAATCTTTTGATGTTCCAACTACCTGGTCTTTGTTGCAGAAACTCATATATCCTGGCTCCCTCCCTTACCTCTTCAGGGCAGTCTCTCAGAGTTGGCTGAGATGCTGTGTCCCAGGCTTAAGTCCTCTGTTTTGTCTGCTGAATAAAATGTAACTCTCAAGTTTTAGGTTGTGTATTTGTTTCAGTCAACAGAGACACATTTAAACATTAAAAAAAAAAAAAAAGCTTTTAAAAAAGTACACAGTGACAAAAAGTTACTAGTAATTCAGAGATGTTTAAACTTAATTGGTGTTGTATTACCTCAATGGCATCCTCTAATATATATAAATAATATAAGCAAAGCTTGGCAGGCATAAGGGATCACAGACTTGAAACCACCCCACAGATGATACACACCACCATCACGACAGCCACCACCCCAGCCAGGGATCTGAGGTCCAGGGGTGGGAAATGCCTCCCTGCACCACCCTTATCCACCAGGTCCAACATCTTTCACCCATACCTGTAAGAGAAATGACCAGCATTCCATCTAGGCCTGCAAAAAATTCCTAAATAAACTTAACCCACCTCTGTAAGGCCAGCCAGAAACATTAATAACTCTGAGTTATATGACATAATCTGGCTCTTTTCAAAAGCCAAGGGCCTAATGCCTGGTTTTCCTTAATATTCACCTTCAGTCTCTCACATCAAGTAGGGTTTAAGCACTAGTACTGAAAAAACAAATACAAGCTCACTGGCATGACAATCAGAACCACACCTGATCTCACGTTTGCACTATGGAGAGGCACTCACACTGAGAGTGAGGCACCGTCCAAACGTCATTTGATTTGAAACCTGGCAGTTTCTTCAGGTCCCCTGGGATGAGGAGACTTGGATAGATGAATCCCACTGTGAAGTGCAGCCTGTGATCCCTGAACCCCTGCAGAGGCCACCTGAGCCCCTCCACACCTGGTTCAGTGCCGCTGGGAGTCTGCACACCCCTTTCCACCAGGCACAGCCACCACACAGAACCCAAATACAGCTAAGTTATGTGCGAGTGAAAAAAACCAGACATGTTTTTACATTTTCCTAGCGAGATATCCTTGAACTTTAAGTTTTCAAACAGCAGTCCACTAAAGGACCTATTTTTCCTATCAGTCGATGTGAACCGCTAATTTAGAATTAATTCAATGATGGATTTCAGATTCCAGAACAATCAGGTTCTCTGTTGTTCTGACATTCATAGATTTAGCAGACACTTTGTACAAACACACCCAGCATGTGGCAGCTGCTCTGCTTTCCACCCCCTCCCAGTGTTCCTGCTTCAGCTCTAGGCAGGGTCCCCCTTTGGGAAAGCTGTGTCCACAGGAGGAAGGTTTGATGTGCAGCAGCAATTTGGCCTGAGAGCTGATATCCCCTGAGTTGTCAGTTGGGTACCAATGGAGGTGAGACAGCCATTTCTACTCAAGTGCTGATTTCTTCTCCACAAGCTCCCAATGATCTCCCTCCCTCGGGCCCTGCTCCCAGGCAGTGGAGCAGCCGAAAAGCCAGGGAAAATCCTCGTCTGGGCCTCCAAGGTGTCTGGAGGACCAGTTGTCCTGATGCCCCCTCCAGCCTGCTGGCTGGTCACAATCCACAAACTGGAAGATGATTTCTCTTCAACTGACCCAAGGGCCAAACACTTCTGTCCAGTGAGACAAAAAAAGAGCCATGTCCTCCAGCAGACCACCGGCCTCCTGGGCCATTGTGTCAGAGGTGATGCCACCTGACCACAGTTTTCACGCCAGAACATACTCAGCCTCTCCTCTCTCTAGGCCCTGCATCCATCTTCCAGTTGATTCCCTCAGAAAATAGATTTAACAATAGTTCTGCCACAACTTTTTAAAAAATCTTGAGCAGTCTATGTGTGTTTTCATGACCAGGAAAGGAGGACAGCATCACGAGGAGAGACGGATCCTGCCAACTGGGAGCTGTGAGGTTTTAGACACTCTTGCCTCTCTAAATCTCAGTTTTATCTGTAAAATATGGTAAGGATAGCCATATCAAAAAATTAGAAAGAAAGATAGACAAAATGAAAAGGTAGAGGACTTTGTACCAGATGAAGGAACAAGATAAAACCCCAGAAAAATAACTAAATGAATGGAGACAGGCAACCTTCCAGGAAGAGATTTCAGAAAAATGATAGTGAAGATGATCCAGGACCTCGGAAAAAGTATGGAGGCAAAGATCAAGAAGATGCAAGAAATGTTTAACAAAGACCTAGAAGAATTAAAGAACAAACACCTAGAGGATTTAAAGAACAAACAAACAGAGATGAACAATACAATAACTGAAATGAAAAATACACTAGAAGGAATCAATAACAGAAAAACTGAGGCAGAAGAATGGATAAGTGACTGGAAGACAGAACGGTGGAATTCACTGCCATGGAACAGAGTAAAGAAAAAAGAATGAAAAGAAATGAAGACAGCCTAAGAGATCTCTGGGACATTAAACGCAGCAACATTTGCATTAAAGGGGTCCCAGAAGGAGAAGATAGAAAGGACCCAAGAAAATACCTGAAGAGATTATACACGATAACTTCCCTAACATGGGAAAGTAAATACCCACCCAAGTTGAGGAAGTGCAGAGAGTCCCATGCAGGACAAACCCAAGGAGAAACACACCCAGACACACAGTAATCAAACTGACAAAAATTAAAGACAAACAAAAATTATTAAAAGCACCAAGGGAAAAATGACAAATAACATACAAGGGAACTTGCATAAGGTTAACAGCTGATGTCTCAGCAGAAACTCTACAACCCAGAAGGGAGTGGCACAATATACTTAAAGTGATGAAAGGGAAGAACCTACAACCAAATTACTCTACAGGAAGGATCCATTCAGATTCAACGGAGAAATCAAAAGCTTTACAGACAAGCAAAAGCTAAGAGAATTCAGCACCACAAAACCAGCTGTACAACAAAATGCTAAAGGAACTTCTCTAAGTGCGACACAGAAGAGAAGAAAAGGACTTACAAAAACAAACCCAAACAATTAAGAAAATGGTAATAGGAACATACATATTGATAATTACCTTAAACGTGAATGGATTAAGTGCTCCAACCAAAAGACACAGGCTCGCTGCATGGATACAAAAACAAGACCCATATGTAAGCTGTCTACAAGAGACCCACTTCAGACTTAGGGACACATACAAACTGAAACTGAGGAGAGGGAAAAAGATATTCCACGAAAATGGAAATCAAAAGAAAGCTGGAGTAGCAATTCTCATATCAGATAAAATAGACTTTAAAGAATGTTACAAGAAACAAGAAAGGACACTACATAATGATCCAGGGATCAATCCAAGAAGAAGATATAACAATTATAAATACATATGCAACCAACACAGAAGCACCTCAATACACAAGGCAAATGATAACAACTATAAAAGAAGAAACGACAGTAACACGGTATTAGTAGGTGACTTTAACACCTCACTTACACCAATGGACAGATCATCCAGACAGAAAGTTAGTAGGGAAACACAAGCTTTAAATAACACAATAGACCAGATAGATTTAATTCATATTTATAAGACTTTCCATCCAAAAACAGCAGAATACACTTTCTTCTCAAGTACACATGGAACATTCTCCAGGACAGATTACATCTTGGGTCACAAATCAAGCCTCAGTAAATTTAAGAAAACTGAGATCATATCAAGCATCTTTTCCAACCACAACACTATGAGATTAGAAATAAATTATAAGGGGAAAAATGTAAAAAACACAAACACATGGAGGCTAAACAATATGCTACTAAATAACCAAGAGATCACTGAAGAAATCAAAGCGGAAATCAAAAAATACCTAGAGACAAATGACAATGAAAACACAACAATATAAAACCTATGGGAGGCAGCAAAAGCAGTTCTAAGAGGGAAGTTTATAGCAATACAAGCCTACCTCAAGAAACAAGAAAAAACTCAAATCATCTAAACTTACACCTAACGGAAATAGCAAAAGAAGAATAAACAAAACCCAAAGTTAGCAGAAGGAAAGAAATCATAAAGATCAGTACAGAAATAAATGAAACAGAAACAAAGAAAACAATAGCAAAGATCAATAAAACAAAAAGCTGGTTCTTTGAGAAGATAAACCAAATTGATAAACCTCTAGCCAGACTCCTCAAGAAAAAGAGGGAGAGGACTCAAATCAATAAAATTTGAAATGAAAAAGGAGCAGTTACAACAGACACCACAGAAATACAAAGCATAATAAGAGACTAATACAAGCAACTCCATGCCAATAAAATGGACAACCTGGAAGAAATGGATAAATTCTTAGAAAGGTATAACCTTCCAAGACTGAACCACGAAGAAATAGAAAACATTAACAGACCAATCACAAGTAATGAAATTGAAACTGTGATTAAAAATCTTCCAACAAACAAAAGTCCAGGACCAGATGGCTTCACAGATGAATTCTATCAAACATTTACAGAAAAGCTAACACCCATACTTCTTAAACTCTTCCAAAATATTGCAGAGGAAGGAACGCTCCCAAACTCATTCTACGAGGCCACCATCACCCTGATACCAAAACCAGACAAAGATACTACAAAAAAATAAAATTACAGACCAATATCACTGATGAATATAGATGCAAAAATCCTCAACAAAATACTAGCAAACAGAATCCAACAACAAATTAAAAAGAATCACACACCATGATCAAGTCGGATTTATCCCAGAGATGCAAGGATTCTTCAATATACGCAAATCAATCAATGTGATACACCATATTAACAAATTGAAGAAAAAAAAACTGTATGATCATCTCAACAGACACAGAAAAAGCTTTTGACAAAATTCAACACCCATTTATGTTAAAAACTCTCCAGAAAGTGGGCAAAGAGGGAAACTACCTCAACATAATAAAGGCCATATATGACAAACCCACAGCCAACATTGTCTTCAATGGTGAAAAACTGAAACCATTTCCACTAAGATCAGGAACAAGACAAGGTTGCCCAGTCTCACCACTATTATTCAACATAGTTTTGGAAGTTTCAGCCACAGCAATCAGAGAAGAAAAAGAAATAAGAGGAATCCAAATTGGAAAAGAAGAAGTAAAACTGTCACTGTCTGCAGATGACATGATACTATGCATAGATAATCCTAAAGATGCCATCAGAAAACTACTAGAGCTAATCAATGAATTTGGTAAAGTTGCAGGATACAAAATTAATGCACAGAAATCTCTTGCATTCCTATACACCAACAACAAAAGATCAGAAAGAGAAATTATGGAAACAATCCCATTCACCATTGCAACAAAAAGAATAAAATACCTAGGAATAAAGTTGCCTAAGGAGGTAAAAGACCTGTACTCAGAGAACTACAAGACACTGATGAAAGAAATCAAAGATGACACAAACAGATGGAGAGGTATACCATGTTCTTGGATTGGAAGAATCAATATTGTGAAAATGACGATACTACAAAGCAATCTACAGATTCAATGCAATCCCTATCAAATTACCAATGGCAGTTTTTACAGAACTAGAACAAACAAACTTAAAATTTGTATGGAGACACAAGGGACCCCAAATAGCCAAAACACTCTTGAGGGAAAAACATGGAGCTGGAGGAATCAGACTCCCTGCCTTCAGACTACACTACAAAGGTACAGTAGTCAAGACAATATGATACTGGCACAAAGAAAGAAATATAAATCAACGGAACAGGATAGCAAGCCTAGAGATAAACCCATGCACCTATGGTCAACTAATCTAGGACAAAGGAGGCAAGGATATACAATGGAAAAAAGACAGTGTCTTCAGTAAGTGGTGCTGGGAAAACTGGACAGCTACATGTAAAAGAATGAAATTAGAACACTCCCTAACACCATACACAAAAATAAACTCAGAATGGATTAAAGACCTAAATGTAAGGTCAGACACTATAAAACTCTTAGAGGAAAACATAGGAAGAACACTCTTTGACATAAATCACAGCAAGATCTTTTTTGACCCACCTCCTGGAGTAATGGAAATAAAAACAAAAATAAACAAATGGGCCCTAATGAACCTTAAAAGCTTTTGCACGGCAAAGGAAACTATAAACAAGATGAAAAGACATCCCTCAGAATGGGAGAAAATATTTGCAAACGAATAAACAGACAAAGGATTAATCTCCAAAATATATAAACAGCTCATGCACCTCAATATTAAAAAAACAAACAGCCCAATCCAAAAATGGGCAAAGGACCTAAATAGACATTTCTCCAAAGAAGACATACAGATGGCCAAGAAGCACATGAAAAGCTGCTCAACATCACTAATTATTAGAGAAATGCAAATCAAAACTACAATGAGGTATCAGTTCACACCAGTTAGAATGGCATCATCAGAAAATCTACAAACAAATGCTGGAGAGGGTGTGGAGAAAAGGGAACACTCTTGCACTGTTGGTGGGAATGTAAATTGATATAGTCACTATGGAGAACAGTATGCAGGTTCCTTAAAAAACTAAAAATAGAATTACCATATGACCCAGCAATACCACTACTGGGCATATACCCTGAGAAAACCATAACTCAAAAAGACACATGTACCACAATGTTCATTGCAGCACTATTTACAATAGCCAGGACATGGAAGCAACCTAGGTGCCCATCGACAGATGAATTGATAAAGATGTGGCGCATATATACAATGGAATATTACTCAGCAATAAAAAGCAACGAAATTGGGTTGTTTGTAGAGACGCGGATGGACCTAGAGACTGTCATACAGAGTGAAGTAAGTCAGAAAGAGGAAAACAAATATCGTATATTAATACATATATGTGCAATCTAGAAAAATGGTACAGATGAACCGGTTTGCAAGGCAGAAATAGAGACACAGATGTAGAGAACAAATGTGTGGACACCAAGGGGGGAAAGCACAGTTGGGGTGGTGGTGGGGGGGCTGGTGGTGGGGGATGAACTGGGAGATTGGGATTGACATATATACAGTAATATGTATCTAACAGATAACTAATAAGAACCTGCTGTATAAAAAATAATTTTCTTAAAAAGGCATCAAGGGGAAAAAAATTAAATAAGGTAGCATTCATAAATGCTTTCCAGAAGAGTGTGTCTGACACAGATACGGTAGATATCCAGAAGAAAAGGTTAGTATCTTCTTTCCTCAACACAAGGATGCCCAGAGAATCTTCAGGCAATACACGTGAGAGTGTGAGATGCTGGTGTGGAGAAAGGGCAAAAAAGATGGGGAAGCTTCGAAAAGCTCTTCAGCTTTCATAGTTTTCATTCAAATTTCAACTGAGACAAATGTCAGAGGACTTCTGGGTCCCCACCTATTCTGAGGAATTAATCACATCTGATAATGAGCTTATCACCAACGACTGGGATAGAATGGGTTCTGTTCCACTCAGCGATGCCTGTGATTCTTGTCCTTCTCAGCCACAGTTCCAGCCCTGCGGCATCCCGCACCAGTGCACACATCCTGCTCTGTCCCCTTACTGGACATTCCCAGGCAGGCGGGCAGGTGCCCAGGAAGAGCGTGGGGTGTGCATGCCTTTCAGTACCTCTGGTTCTATCACGGCCGACTTCATGGGGGAGCACCTGCGCATTCACAGAAAGCCCATGCTTTGAGCCCAGTCTTGAGCTCCATCTTCACAGCATTTACCTTTTCTCCCAAACCTACTCTCCTGCTCCTGATAATGGTACCACTCTTCCCCAGAACCTGGGCTGAAAATCATAGACACTCTGCAGCCACAAGCCCTGCCACCCCCACCAGCACCATCCCCCTGCAACAATGAAAGCTGCCAGGTACTGTCAGTTCTGGTCCAGCCTTGCATCCACATCTTCCTCTCCATCCCCATTATGGTTGCTCTACTGCTCTCTCTTTCACCTGGATTATTAAAGTACCCTCCCAACTCCTCTCCTCTCCTCCAGGCTCTTCTCTCACTCAACCACCCTGCCCGCCCATGCCAGAGGGACCTCACCCAGGCGAGAGTAGCCACAGCACCTCCTGCCCAGTGCCTCGCTCTCTCCCAGTGCAGCAGTTCTGTGGTTCTGAAGCTACTGGAAACCCCATCCCTGGCCCAGACTAGCAACAGACCCACCCTAACCAGGACTCTGCAACATTTTAGGAAAGCCACAGGCTAGGGGCAAGGTCCCCTCTCCCTCCTTGATCCTTATTCGACAAGAGAACAGCACCCTCTTTCTGATCTACATACCGTCCTTACTATACTGTATGCACCCTGCGGTCAGAACCCATGCTTCAACCACTCCACATCTGCTTACGCCAAGCACTCCAGCACAATGCAGAATTTTTTAAAAGTGACTTCTCATAATACACATTTTCAGTGTTGCCCCAAGCTCAGGTTTCAGCCTCAGCAGGGGTGAATTCAATGCTATCATGGTACTTTTTACACGGTACTCAATTTTGCAGGACATCTGTCATCTCTTCTTCTTCCTTTTTCTCGTGACATTAAACACAGGGGAATTACATTAAGCATCAACAGACTCTTGAAATGTACCTCAAAAGATCTGAATGTACCTGAAAGATCTTTACTAATCCAGCTAATGTGCTTTCCTTCCAACACCCACTGAAATCTAGTTCTCATCTGAATACTTCACAAGCATCATCTTGGAAAACCTCTTTCCTTTGATCTACGTAGAAATAAAAAATGTATTTAGCCCATTCAGGCTGTGTTTGGCCCTGCACGTACACTTTATGCCTCCATTTGAAATCTTAATCCTATTGCAGCACATTAATTCTGGTTTATATGAAATGCTGCCGGCAGAATCCATTGATTTGCTTCATCCGTTGATATGAGTTTCCTTCAGTGAGCCCTATAACTTTTTAGCTAAGTAAATATGTATGGATGTTTTCTAATTCTACAGATTAGGATAATTTCAGACATGACAATAATTGCTTATTTTAGATCACTAGTTAATAGAGAAGCTTGCAGATGTGGTTTGTAAAACAAACCAAGATCTAATGATCTATATTTGCAGTAATCTCACCACTCTATGCTGTGTTTTTCGTATCACTACAATGGTATCCTGATTAGACAACCTTTTGCCAAGGAAGTTTATTTTTGTAGCATTTCTGCTGTTTTATTGTTACACAGAGTAAAAAAAAAAATAAAGAAAAATAGAGTGCTTTGCCTAGTTATTATGAAGCAGTCATTTTGAAAGGGTGGGGCTTACGGAACCCCATGTGATTTAGTTATCTATTCTTCCATTTGAGTTGGCTACAGTCTACTGCCACTTAAGAACATAATAAAAATGGATCTGAGTCAAGGTTTAAACACAATAGTTTTGGAAGAACTCCCCCTTTTTGCTTTGGGTGTGTCTAGGAGACATCATAATAATTGAGATTGTAACGTTAAATGCTCCAACTGACACTCATATAATAATTCTTAGTGGGAAAAAATTCCCAGGACATAGTTCTGACAGTGGTATTTGTATTGTTATGACTAGCTTTTCAGTTGCAAACATATAGCTTCACTCTTTGCTTATATGGCATCCTTAGTAGGTGGACATTTACCTTATGTCTGTTTTTTCTACTGCACTGTTGGCTATATGAGGGACCAGCTACAAAAATTACATATAATTGAATATCACTTTTGATCCTGGTGTTGGTATCAACGTAGCACAGCTATGTAGGTGAAAAAGAACGCCTTCCCTTGTTTCCTGAGAATCTTCTAGGGCACTAGTAGCCTATGAATCAAGGACACCTTCAAGCCTATGAATCTGACTTTTGGGAAAAGAAACGCTGGAGGTTATTTAATTTTTTTAAATCCCTTTCCACCATACAGTGTTCTTCACCTTCATTCAAACCAAAGACAAATATTAGACAGCTTGTGTTTTCCTCAAATGTCACAACTAGTTGGTTTGTTTAGGAAAGGAAGACATGCTCCTGAAATAAAACTCAAAACCAAAGCCCATTTGGTGCTGCCAGAAAATGACTATGACTGTGGAACTCACTGTCAATGCAAACAGCACTAGAAGCACATCCCAAACCCCCTGATTCCACTAAAAAGCAGTGCAGGGAATTCAAAATGAGAAGCCGCTTCACATACACCTCTCATTAAAAATGATTGTCAATTCCCTGTGTGCTCTCTGTGATCCTCTGGGGTACGTACAAGAAAGGAAGAATGAAAACATAAGCTGTATCTACCAGAAACAGTCCAGAAGTGAGAAACTCTCCCGATATCTAGGATGAAGAGAACTTAAAACCAAAAAATCAATGTACTCAAAGAAAAAAACCATTAGTTTGGCTCAAACCAGTGAAATAATTATCCTCAATTCCCCACTTCTTTCAGTATGGCAAAACCCAGCCATGGAACTCTAAAGCCCTAAGTGCGAGGAGCAAAAAAGGTTTGATTCCATCTGAGGCTGTTCTCACGCAAGAAGAGTTTCCTTTTAAGCCTATCAGCACCATGGACAGTTCAGAGTAGCGTTACTGAGAAATAAATATTAACCACTGCACCACAGATATCCACATCATGACCATGACGCAATTAGGAAGTAGACTGACAAGGGATAATGATGTCCCTGTGTGCTTTATTTTGCCCTGTTTTGTTGGAAGAGGACATGGAGGAAGGGAGTGAAAAAATAAATGAAAAATCAAGGTCTTAGAATTCTAATGTGACCCCTGGGTTTCACTTCTCCAAGCTAAATTTAGCTCTTTGTGCACGGATTAATGCAAACATATACCATGTTCCCTAATGGTAAACATTATGGTTCATAAGGATGTCACAAGCTGTAATAGAAGACAGATATTATTTGGGATCAGGAAAAGAAAATGTAGGAGAAACAAAATCTCTGAGTCCATCCACTGTATTCAAGGATAGAGTAGGTGAGAAAAGTGAAGGATAAAATAGGATATTTGTCCCTTTTAGGGTGGTCCAGTGTGTACAACTTGAGGCTGGCTTATATGACAAGCAAAACCTGGGCCTGGATGGGTGTTCACGAGAATTCAACAAGAGATAGGAACACCATCACTGGAATCACCAAGGTGAATTCAACTACAAGGACCCTCTAAAATACCTAGGAGAGTGGAAAACACATTCAGAGGGTCACTGAGCTGCTTCTTAGATGTGGGTTAATAACAATCACATGAAGGAGCATGTAAAATCTCTTTCACGGGCTTCCCTGGTGGCGCAGTGGTTGAGAGTCCGCCTGCCGATGCAGGGGACAGGGGTTCGTGCCCCGGTCCGGGAAGATCCCACGTGCCACGGAGCGGCTGGGCCCGTGAGCCATGGCCGCTGAGCCTGCGCGTCCGGAGCCTGTGCTCCGCAGTGGGAGGGGCCACAACAGTGAGAGGCCCGTGTACCACAAAAAATAAATAAATAAATAAAATAAAATCTCTTTCACGTGGCCAGTAGACCCTGAAGCAAATGTCACATGCCTGTAAATCCACAGAACACGTCACAATCCTGTGATATGGGAGAGGTACACAAAGAGATCTAACTTGTTGGGATAATGAGGTGAATCCCCTAGAGAAATTTAAAATGATTTCTCCCAGCAATGTTTGAGAAGGGTTCACAGTGATTAGTACTCTCATTTAAGAGTGGATGTTGATTCCTCCATGGAAGAATTAATAAACATGAAAGTTACATGATTTGCATGATGAGAATGTTGTTTTCCCTTAATTTTGTTTTGGCAAAGTACAATGAAGGCCCTTGAACAATTCATCACAATTGCTGAATTACACCAGTAAATGACAGCTCTTCTACAATCCCAGGCCAAGAATGCTGTCAAATCATATATATGCAAAGAGGCTGGTTTTTTCCCTTCAGATACCAGCTTACTGAAAAGCTGTCACACAGCTTTTGAAGATAAAGCATAAATCTATTTCTTTTTTTAACCCAGAGAAAATAATCTACTAGAAAACAATCTCTTCTTTCCAAATTAAATGTATCACCAAACCAGACCTCCACTGTCTTAAAGAGCTTCTCCAGATTCATACTCAGTTCTTAAACCTTTGATGAGTTCATTCAGCTAGAAACTGTGGAGAAATGAAGCCAAGTTTTGAGGCATTAACAACAGATTTTGTGTCTTACACCAGAGAACACACCCATCTTTCATCATGATGACACTGCTTCGCTGTCATCTTCCAGAGCATATTTCCTCAAAGGATTTGGATCTTATTATAAGGACAATACAGAAGTTATTTTCTCCACCTGAGAGGGATGTGAGGCCAGAATAGGTTAAGGGACTTGCCCTGAGTCCCACAGTAACTCATCAAGAAGGAAGGATCCCTCCTTACAGATGGTTTTGTTTCCAGGGCAGCCCTATAGACACCAGCCTGCCTGAATCAAACAAAGGTAGCTGCTCTCACAATACTGAGCATGTCTCCTAGGAGACAGGGCCATGTTGGCCTAAAGGGGTATATGAGAGGAAGGGCTGCTTTGTGGTTCCTAAATGAAGACAATGCTACAGAGACAGTGGTCAAAGTCACAACCCTGAGATGGCCTGGAACAGTAGAAACCACTCTCAAGTTTGTGGGGTGACGTGGTCCACAACAACAGGTTGCTCCTTGGCTCTAGTACCTGCAGCCCCAGAAATCAGAGATACTCAGAGGATCTGCTCTTAAAATGGGATCATTCCTTCCTGGCAGCCACCAACTTTCTTCGTGGCTTAGAATTCAGAGACCAATTTATGTTCCCAGTCTAATTTAATACGCCGTACTGGTCACATGAGGGGCCACAGGATGGGCCGGAGAAACCTCTGTAGCTGTCCGGAGTCCTTACCTGCACTGCTCTCTGGCACTCACTCAGGTGCTTCTTCTAATCCTCAGACACTGGTGATTCCTGCCCAAGCCAGTGTTCATATAGTTCTCATTTTAACAGGAGTGAAAACTATGATTTTATGGTACCTCGAAACTAACATCACCAATAACTCATGCATCACAATTTATGTAGCTGCTTCCACATCTTTCACTATTTACTAATATAATGATTTCTTCTCCCCTTGCCATACATCGAGAGGCAATGTGCCCCTCATGCCTTCACTCTGAAGGGAATATTAAATGCTAAAGAATCTAAATGTTAAATGCTAAAGAATCTCAGTAACCCCGATCCCCGATGGTATCTTCATACCCAACTACCCAAAGGTGTTCTGACCCACCAGCTTAAGACTTTTGATATATTTATTCAATCGACCAACACTTACTGAACAGAATTGTCCTGGCATAATTATCACCACTGGGAATGTATACAAAAAGAGACTATTCTTGTCCTCAAGGAGAAAACAATTAATGATGGGGCAAGAACCCATCGCCAGTAAAATGATGATCTATAGGAACTACAACAGAAGTCTGTCATGGATGTGATGGTGGACCCAAACAATAACTGGCCACCTAAATGCAATGGAAAATCTGTATAAATTTTATTTCATCTATGAGACTATAATCATTATACCAAATGTTCTACTTCCACGTAGGATAGCTTCACATCTACAGAAGAAATTCATTGTTAACCCACTACCAACTACTACACATCTGGTAGTGGGTATACTAACCTTTGTTTCAAGAGACTATTCAATAAATCTGAAATAAAGTCTGCAAGCTGTTGAGTTACTAGTGTCTTCTCCTACTCATTCCACTTAATGGTCTAGGGCTTTTCAGTTTAGCTTGATATCTAGGAGAGAGAAAATTGAAATTTGAGAGCAACTCATCCCATGGGGAAATCACTAGGTAAGATGAGGCTTCACTGTCAAGGAGGAGTTTCACATATGGCTGGTTCTGAGCAGAAACCCACACATAAACAGATACCTGCAGAGGTCCTTATGAATTTTTCAGAGGAAGATCAAAGAGAAAATAGACATGAATGGGTTGGAGCAGAATGGTATGAAGTAGCAGCAGTGCTGGCATGGATTGGAATTTAGATAAAGTCTATCCATGCAGGGTGAGCTTGAGCAGAATACAGTGTTCCGAGGCTGAAGGAGACAAATGGGTCGTATCAGTGTGGGACAGTGGGAGGAGAGTATGAGCGGTTCCCAACTATTCCAACCTAATGCCACTCGCAGAGATTGTTAAAGCCATACCAAGAATCAAGAAGCTAATCAAATCTCATACCCCGGATTGACTATAGTTTCTACACAGGTCTACTACACTCAGCCACACAGGCAGGACAACGCGTGTGAAAGATGTCCCAGGGGCTATGCAGCGAGACAGCCCTATATCAAGGAAATAAACCAATAAGGATGTGTTGATGTTTGATTCAGTAATTCAACTAGTCATGTTTGAGTACCTACTATGTGCTAAAAAGTGTGAAAGGCACTGGGGATGCAAAGCTTACAACGCACTTACCAGGTCCCTTATATTTCAACAAAAATGTGCTGGTTTTTCTAATTACCTCAAAGAAGAAACAAAAAGAGAAATCTGTTCCTCGAACGAGATAAATCTCCTTCAGTTCAAACCAAAGTGGGAGCTGCGTGTGGAGGATAAACCAAAGGACTCAAAATGAGAAAATCCACAGAAGTGACTCACTTCTGTTCAGTGGTTACTGAAAATAAAACAGTGGCAGTCAGTTCACTGCCAGGACATACAAGCAGGTACGTAGAGAAATGTTGAGGTGTCTTCTTAAAAAAGACTCTTTCTTTGAGGACTAAGCACCATCATTCCAGGGACTCCTCATTCTGGATTAGGCTGAATTCTCCCTGATAAGTCAGAGAAGCACGTTTCAAAGGGAAGACAACACGGGTGAGCTGAACCTGGCAAAGGACTTATATAAACAAACACACTTTTCGGTAAGGTTCAAGACACAGACACTGAGCCAGCAAAATGTTCCTGAAGCAGCTACAAGCATTGGTCGTCATTGCCAAAAATGGCTCCAAGATCAGGTTATCCCGACCACACTGGGAGAGTCTCAGAAAGAAACCAAGAGTTAACTCTGTTTTCTAAATTTCATACAGTGAATACTTATTACTTTTATAATAAGAAAAACAATGTAAAAAAAAAAAAACCAGAAAAGTACCAAATATTGCCTGGAGCAACATCTTTGGCCCCTAGCTGCCTTAACTTTTCAAAATAAGCCATTGTTCACGAAAAACGTCAGTGAGTCTTGGCCTTCAGTCAAGTTTTTATAGTAAGAACTTGTGTGCTATGAAATTTGGGAAACATTTCTGTGATTCAATTACCTTATTTTCCTCCACCTAAATTTCTCCTGGGGTAAGAGTTTCATTTCTTGGGGTTTTTTTAGCTTTTACCAATAAAGACAGGAAAACATCTAATATTCTTGAGTATATCTTATTGTACCTTTGAGAAAACACATGCGATCTGTGGTTAAAAGAGAAATACTTGACCACCAACAAAGGCATACCTATCAGCCCCCAAGTAATATAAAATACTTATTTCTAACACTTAGAAACATTTATGCCAAAATGAACATTAGGGAAAAGCTGATTTGGATGGTTTTACTATCTTCTTAGCCCATATGCGTAGACCACCAACTTGGTTGTGCTATTTGAAATGATGTTTATGAACAGAGAAACAGAATACACACAAGGAGGGAAGAGTGTGTGTTCCTCAAATTCTGGCCACACCATGCCACCTCACTGAAGCCACACACACAACTAGGCGTGGGTAAGCAGCTCCGTGAACAGGCAGCCCAGGTTAAACGCCCTGTATCAAGTGAGCGTGTTGGCAACCGCATGGTGGACAGGAAGGGTGAACAAGATGAGTGGGTGTGGGATGTATGTGTCATGTGGTCCCCTAAGAAAAAGACCCATTACTGAACTCAAGGGCAGGGGAAGCCCCCCGAGGTCTGAGACAAGAACATTTATCAAATCATTGCCAGAAGCGACAAGACGGTCCCTGTGACCAGGCTCAACCAACTCTACAATTGACCTTCCTCCCCTGACTTCTTAAAAAGGGCACCTTCAACTCCAAGCCTTCAGGGGATTTTTCCATCAGTGAAGAGCTGGTTCCAAGAGTAAGATGCCCTTGCACTCTACAAGGGATGGGAAACTAATTCAAGGCTATGGTGAGATAAAACACCTTTCCTCACAGCTGGAGTTCTGGAGAGAGATTTCAGCAAGGGACTCCTTTTGGAAACTATCTATAAAGCTGACCAGGACTGCCTAGAAATTTAAACAATGCTGCTCTCTCTTTCTGAACTGTTTCATGTGGAAGAGACTCCCAGCATGACCTGAAGGAGGTGCATGTGGTTTCCAGGGAGCTCACAAGATGTTTACCATCCCTGAGGTTTTTATCATCATCGTCATCAAGAAGGCACCTGCTTCCTTCAGGAGCTGATGGTATATTGGGGGAGACACAAAGAAAAAGTAACTACCTCATGAGGTATTACAACTGTAAGCACTTGAGTTGTTCAGAGGTACATGAAAGATCTTCATCAACTAAAGCAATCAGGAGAAGCTTCCTGGAGGGGCAGGTTTGAACTAGAAATTCAAGGTGCACCTGGGGTGTTAGGACAATAGAAAGGTGTGTTAGGAGAGAGGCTTGGCCTGCACAAAGTCATGAGGCCAGAAAGTACAAGTGGTATTTAGAGACCGCAAGTAATAAATTAGTCTGGGGTGTGGGCAAATCTGTGTAGGAGAAGAGTGAGAAGGATGGGGCAGGAAATAGGACGAAACTGTAAAGGGCCTTAAAGGCCAGGCGAAGAGTGTGGATTTAATTCATCAACAGTGGGCTGGTTGTGAAAGCACCCAAGCAGGTACATTTAAACACCATATGGAATAGTAATACGGAGCAGCCCACAACATGGTCTGGGGTGGGGAAAAGCCTGTGCTGGAGGATAGGGAAAGGCTCCAGAGGTCCGATGCCTGGCTCCTGCGTCTGCAGGGCTCAGGAGGTTACCGACCATTATCCTTCTGAACCTTCCTGCCCTGAAACGAAGCAGGACCCTATGGGGCCTTCCCAGGAAGGACCCCCGCCCCCAGTGTCCTCCACCTGCCTTCTGACTAGAAAAACTTTAGCCGAAGAATAAATTTAATCGGAGAAGTGATAAAATGCAGAAGCAAAGGAAAACAGTCAAGACCAAATAATAATAGTTTAGCTATTAAACAAAGTCAAGGACCTTTGTTCCTCCTCAAGGGCTATAGATAATAGTCTGAGCCATATCCTTTGAGCTATTTTTTAGATACTGAAACTCCCACCAGGTGGAAGGCATTAACCAATGATGACCAGACTGTATCCGTGACATAAGCTGCCACAATTCCGAGAACAGGCCTCAAAGAAATGGGAACAAACGACCTCTGGAACTGAAGACTAACTGTACTTAAAACAATCACAGTGATGCTGATCAGACCACTGCATGACCAGTTTCAAGATGACTGTCAGAGCTGTCGGTGGTGTTCTGCATGTAGCCCCCTCCCCTCCACCGATACACCCCCGAGACTCCCCTCTGAAAGCCCGTGCCCGCTGGTCAGCAGTGGGCAGTTGGCCTGTGGACACGAGTCTGCCCTCCCCCCCGATTGCTGGCCTCCGGAATAAAGCGAACTTGCCCTTCTGCCAACACCTGCCTCTCGAGTACTGCCTTTTGAGCACCGAGCAGCCAGACCTGAGTTTCGGCAGCAGTCCCATCAGCTTAACCATCTTCCTGGCAGGGGAGCAAGCCCCTAGGATGTGAGGCCCCCAGGCAGAATCTTCTAGGTCAAGGCACAAGGCAAGGACCGGTCAGTTTAGGGGACACAGAAGAGCCTAGGATCCTCCCCTTGTGCCCCAACCCCACAGGAGACAAGGCCAGTTTGTCCAGTCAGCCAACAGACTTAGGCCAGGCTCCAGGCACATCCTGCACACAGAGGGAGGACCATGGTGACCGCCCCCAGTAGACAGGCAGGTAATGCAGGGTCGCAAAGCCTCTCCAGGCAAGTTCACTCTGTGGGATTCTACCTGTTACTCTTGAACTTGAAGGATAGAGAAGGTGATCTCTAATTTCGAGCAAACTCTAAATCCTTATACTGTCTACAAGGCCCTGCATGGTCTACAGAACCCTGCCTACCTATTCTGCCACACTGCTGCTCACTGAACTTACTCCAGATGTACCACTTTCTGTTCCTCAGACAGGCAAGTTCATTCCCACCTCGGGGCCTCCGCGCTTGCTGCTCCCTCCACCTAGAATGCGTTTCCCCAGATTCAACCCAGCCGCCTCCACCCGATTTTCATTTCTTTAGTGAGAACTTCCTGACCACTCTCACTTAAGTTTTGTGTCCACAGAAGTAGTCCACACCAGCACACCTATCTCATCACCCTGTGATGGCTTCTGAATTGCACTCAGCTCTATCAGAAATGCTAACTTACCTAAATGTCTGGTGTGTTGTCTGTGTTCCTATTAGAATCTGAAACCTAGACGAGCGGGGACTTTTTCACTCATGCCCAATTCTGCCTCCCCAGTGTCTATAAAAGTCCCTGGCCCATATTAGTACTCAACAAATATTTGTCAAATAAGTGAAATAATTAATTAATCAATCCATGTCTTGGGAGATCCATGACCCTTCACCTCCCTGAAGGGTCATGGATGAAAACCTGGTTAAGAGAATATGCTGCTCAGGCAGATGTTAAAGAGACTAGAGCTTTAGAGTTTCTTTTAAACCATCTGCATCCAAAGTGTCGGCAGCTGGGTAATATATGTGTTCACATCAAATGGGGGGAAAGCAATGGCAACGTGAACACACGGTCAGTGAAAAAAAAAAAAAAGAAACTTCCAGAAATGTCTTCATTAACGAAGCGGCTTGTGGGGCAGCCCCTTGAAATGCTGTCATTGTCAGTAATAAAACTCCCCTAACTGTGGACTTAAGGGCAGGGACAGGGGTAAGAAGGGTGGCATTCTACCACGATTGAAAGGAGAGAGTCTGGAAGACTTAGGCCCTGAGTCCCGGCACGGTCCCGGGCCCACACCTTGTTCTGCTCCTGTGTCTCGGCTCTAATGAGGCTTCATGAAAAGCAGAGCTGCCTTTTAAGAAAATTTCATCCTAACCTGGAAACAGCAAAATGCAGCCAAGTCTCAACTACTGGACTAACGAGGTGGAGAAACAATAAATGAAACCTTCAGATAATTCAGAAATACCTTCCAGCAAACCTCTCTATGATCGAATAATAAAAACTTCTGTCATTTCTGTAGCAGGGGATCACTCACAAAGCACTTTCACATCCCACCATCTCTTGTGATTCTCAAACTCCCCGCGAGGCCATTGTTAGCATCATTGGCATTTTACAGATGAAGACACTGAGGCTCCGCCAGACAGGAGACGTCCCTGAGTCCTGGACAGGAGGCAGAACAAGGGGCAAGACCCTGTGCCTGCTGACGGGTTAACTCCCCACCTGGCCCACACTCCTCCCCGATGGGGGGCGTGAGAGCACCTGAGACAGTCCCGCAGGGCCCCAATCTCGGTCCCCTGGGCCAGCACCGGGAGCCTCGCACCTGGACCGCCCGAGTCCTCACAGACACATTCATTTTCTCCTATCTCCCACTGCTGGGATTTGCTGTTTCATAACTTCCTCCAATTTTTTTCTAGAACGCTCATCTCTCCTCAACAACTACAACACGGAGAGGCCCAGAGGCACAGCCATGTCCACCGTGCCTGCTGTTCCCCTGGCAGCAGCCAGAGGCCTGCACCTCCAGGCTGTCAGGTCGTTTGGGACGCTGTGACTAGATGCAGAAAAGGCTCCAGCTCACACACTTAGGTGACAAAAACCTCCTTGGATCTGACGGACTCCTGTGGGCCACAGCCCTGGCAGGTGCAGGATGCGCTGCTCAGAGGGCAGATTTGCGGTCAGACTGCCTGGCTCGGAGCCCCGGCTGGGCCACCTCCCCTCTATACGACCCAGGGCAAGTTATTTAGCTGGTGCCTCAGTTTCCCCTGAAAAATGAGGCTTATAACAGTACAGCTGTCAGGGGCCTACTGTGAGTATTAAGGGAGAAAACACCTGCAAAGCACTTAGTGTCTAGCACTGTCAAGCAGGGGCTTAAGAAATGTTACCTGTTGCCATCAATTGCTCTCATTCAGATACAATGTTCTTGAACGGTTAAGAGAATCTACAAAGCATGAGAGCTGGGAAGAAACATGTACACATGTAAGGATGCAGCGTGCTTAGTAATACTGCAGAGAGAAGAAGCAAGCAGACTGGAAGCCAAATACAAAACCAAACACTCACTGGATGAGACAGAGAAAGCTTCCCTGAGAACATCAAGCTCATTCCAGCTGCAAGGTCTTTGCACTTGCTTGGCAAGGCCTAGGCCCCCACCCCCCCATGGCTGGCTCCCATGTCCCCTTCTCAGAGGGGTTTCCCCGACCACCCACCTGAAGGGACCTCCCCCGTACCCTCCATCACATCACCCTCTTGCACTATCTTCACAGTATTTGTCACTCTCTGAAATGATCTCAACATGTTCACTTGCTTAGTGCCCAATTCCTCCACCAGAGTATTAGCTGTATGAAGCCAGGAACTTTGAGTGTTTTGCTCACTATTGCTTCACCAGGGCCCATAAGAATGCCTAACACATAGCAGAGGCACCAAAAAATGTGGCTGAACCAATAACTGGACACCATGAGCCATGAAGAATGAGTGGGAACTTCCCAGGTTGAGAAAGGATGTGCCCGGGAGGGAACCGTGAGGACAAATGTATATCTGACTTGAAGGGCTGCCCATAGTAAAAGTCCCAGAGGACTGTCTAATGTCAAATGAGATGATCTCCCATGACATGGGCTCCACAGTGTGATAAAACTCTCTTTAAGCTCTGAACCTCCACTCAGTCTTTCTAGAGCCTAGCATTCATACAGTTCAGCCAGGCAACTCTAACCCCCTATCCTAATACCCCCCATCACAGCAGGGGGCAGGGGCACACCAGCACCCAGTGGGCATCTGCCATGTGAGAAGGAAAAACCTGGGTCTTCATCCACCTCCTTGAGGAACGGAGCATGTAAGTGCATGTGACAACCTCATGCCGGGGCCTCGTCCAGCAAACTGCCAAGATCTCAAGGGACTCATGGTCCACTCAGAGACTGTGTCCCCAGCCACAGCCATCATGGGGAAAATTCACTTGTAATGAAGTGTTGACATCAAAATATTTCAAGTGTTTGAAAATTAAGAATTATATTAGGAGAGAACTATATTTTATCTAATAATACATAACTAAAATTATGTTCACAATCAAATATTCATGGCAATACTTAACATTTATTAAGCCCCTGCTTAAAAGTTTTGTTGATTCGCATCAGAGAACTCTGAATTTATAATATAAAAATATATGCAAATGAAATCATTCATTCAGTAAACATTTATTAGGTGCCTCGTCTGTGCCAGGCACTGAGATATAGCTAAAAGAGTCACAGATCATTTCCTCATGATGCTCCCAGTCTGTGTGTGATATAAAGAAGGAGTGATCATTTCTGCTTGAGTAGGTTAAAAAATTTTTTTTAATTAAAGAATAGATCAAACAATAATAATGATAATACCAGCAACTAACATTTATTGAGCAATTAACTACCTCCCACACATGTCCTAACACTCTTCACTCATTTAATCCTCACAACACACATATGAGGTCGAATTATTATTACTTGCATTTTATATATGAGGAAACTGAGACACAGAGAAGTTAGCTCACTTGCTCAAGGTCACAGAGCTAGTCAAGACTGCAGGAATGGACTGTGCTTGACCTGGGACAAAGTAAAAGAAGTCACCAAGCAGTATAATAGTGTTTCTCAACTTCGGCACTACTGGCACTTGGGGCCAGTTATTCTTTGTTGTGCGGCTGGCCTGTGAATTGTAGGAAATTTCGCAGTATCCCTGGCCTCCAGATGCCAGTAGCAACCTCCTCCCCGCCAACTCCTGTTACGACAAACAAAAATGTCGTCAGACATTCCCCAATGTCCCCTGGAGGGGAAAACCAACTCCAGCTGAGAACCATTGGGATAAAGGAAGGGCATGCCCACGGCGCCCTGGCAGGCAGTGGCATGGCAGGTCTGGGGAACTACATACAAGCAGCGTGATGTGGCTGGGAGCTGGGGCAATTCAGGGAATGGCAAAGAATGAGGTTAAAGGGGTGAGCAGGAACTAAATCACAGAGACGTGTCACAGCCCACAGTAAGAATCTGGACTTTACCTAGAGGACAGTGGAGAGCCACTGAGGCGTTTTAAGCAGGGACACGACAAGATCAGATGTGGGTTTCAGAAATATGGAGCTGGAAGCCACCTGGCTTAAAGATGGTGCAGCAAGCGGTGGGGTGGGGGGGGGTGGCGGGGGGCAGGTGGTACTAATTTGAGAGACTCGCAGGAAGCCAGGGAAGAAGAATTTATTTGAGAGCACTGGAGATACAATGGCCAGGCTTGGGGATGGAGGACCCAGGGATAACACCAGCCCACAGACCTGGGTGACTGCATGGATGGCAATGCCACTCACAGTGACAAGAAGCAGGAGGAAGATGAGCTCAGTTTTGCACACGCTGAGTTCGAACTGCCGTGGCAGAGAGGCCATGCATGTGGTGATGTCCCTAGGCAACTGGATGAGCAGTGCTGTGAACCTCCAACCTGGGCTGGAGATATCTATTTAGAGCGTGAGCAGGTATGTGGTTGTAAAAACTTCGCTAGTGAATGAAATGATCCAGGAGAGATTAATAAAGTGAGAAGAGGCCTGAGGATAAAACCCCAGGCAATCATTAATATTTAAAGGCTTAGAGGAAGAACTGGACCCAGACAAAAAGCCAGAGCCAGAGATATCGGGGAGGTCACATCAGAAAACCATGAGAGAACAGTGCTGCAGAAGCTAAAGGAAAAGAGGGTGATACCAGGTGATGCTAGAATCCAGGGTCATGGCTGAGTGGGAAGAAGCAACTGTTAAGCACCTAGGCCATTCATTCTGGTTATATTCATAAAATATATTTCCTTCCATGAGGAAAATATAAGTTACCAATATAAAAACACATTTCTCCAAATGTAGATACTTGAACAGAATACCAAATCAAACACTCCTTTGATTCACTTGTGATCTCACTCAGATTAGAAAACAACTCCAGTGTCAAAAGGCTGCCAAAATCATGACAGCTGAACACTGTAGGCCAAGCAGAGCCTTGGAATAATATCCAAGTTCCATCCAAACTCCCTCGCATAACAACATTAAGACCAACGTACAAGCATATACTCTTGACAAATTGTAAACTGATCTTTTCATGAGAGCCCAAACTTGATTATTGTTTATCTAGAAAAGCTCTGTTGAACTGTCAGAGGGTTTTACCATCAGACATACAGGTATGCTTGCAGAATATAAGGTCTGCTCTGAAGCAACGTTTCAAAGAGTTACACATTCAATATACTTTTTTACCCGACACTTATTTGCAATCTATACATGCCTGGTTATTTGTCCATCACTCGAAGGGAATCTATTTGAGCGAGCAATTATGATGCAATGCCGCAGTACTCAAGAAGCGCGCAGAAATCATTTCTGAGGCGGGAGATATACAAGCACACCACAGGGCAGAAAAACGGACAACAATGGAGTCTTGGTCTTCCAAAATTTCCCTGAAAGAACGTATATTCCAGAATCCCAGGCTCAGAATCATTCTGCATACAAAATTCATTTCCAACACAAAGCCTTGGAATTGCATAACCTCAATCCATAGTGATCTTACACCACATTAGCCTTTCCCCCAAAACATCTTCTGTTCCGTTGCATTTTAGGTCTACAGATAAGTGAGATAAAGTGGGACATAAGCTTAAAGGGCTTTATTACTGGTTTAAATATTCACAATGCCACAATCTGCTGCAGACAGATCCGAGTCATGTGGTTAAATGTGCAAACAATTACTCGATTTAATTTCATCTTGCAGAAGTTGAAAAACAAGCTGTAATCACGGTGGATGCTGTGCATTTTATTCCAAAAGCCACACTATCTTTTATTTTCCTGATTGGATTTTATTCTTGGACGCAGGAGGAGTGGGCTTCCACCCTAAGCATGCTAACTCACAGGGCGTTACGAGGCCAGGCCTAAACCGGGCGACAGCTGGATCGCTCCTGGATGGTGCAGCTCCTTAAAGAGACAGGGTCCAAGCTGAGCCACTGCCCAAACCCTCATCCTGAATGGTGGCACACCCCACTGCACCAAGCCCTGGAAGTCCACAGAGTCAGGAGCCCTGGTCTTTAGGTGAGGAAGGAGCCCCAAAGCACTTCAGGTTCTATCCTGCCTTTAGCACAGGCTCCAGGATCACGCTCCCTGTGCCCTGCCAAGACCCTTGGACAAGTTACTCCACTTCTCTCTGCCTCATTTTTCTCATCTGTAAATTGGAGATCATAATAGAACCTACATCAGAGAGCTCATGTGAGGAATAGAGAAGAGTGCACATAGTAAGTGTTTAGCACAAGACCTGGCCTAGATTAAGTTCCCATTATCATCATTAATATTATCTAGTAACCTCACAGAGAAAAATCTGTGTATTCATGATCTGACTCTATAACAAATGACCCCAAAACTCAGTGGATTCAATCCACAAGCATTTCTTATCTCCGTTTCTGTGCATCAGGAATCTCAGTACAGTTTAGCTCAGCGCCTCTGCCTCAAGGATCCTCGCAGGCTGCAATCAAGTTATGGGCCAGGGTCTCATCTGAAAGCTCAGCTGAGGGAGAACCGCTTCAAAGTTCACACACGTGGTTGTTGGCAGGATCCAGGTCCTCCCAGGCTACTGGGCTGAGGGTCTTAGTTGGCTGGCGACCAGAAGCCTCCCTCAGTTCCTTGCCACATGGCCTAGGCCTCTCATTGTGCAGCTCAAAACACGGCAGCTGGCTTCCATCAGAGCAAGCAAACAGAGCACAAAAGGGCACACAAGATGGAAGCTACATTCTGTCTGTAACCTAATTTCACCAGCGACACCCTGTACTCTTGCCATATTCTGTTTGTCAGAAGTGAGTCACTAGGTTCATTCAAGGGGAAAAGCTCATACAAGGGCATGAACCCCGGGAGGTGGGGATCGTTGAGGGACACCTTAGAGCCCTGCCAGTTATAATGAGAAAAGCCAAACTCCTCGCAATGAGCATCCAACTCCTTCTTTCCATCCTTCAACAAATATTTGAGTACCTACTTTGTACCAAGCTCTGCACAAAGGCCCTGAGAATATATTAAAGAACAGAGACATGCCTTTGTTCTCAGGAAGCTGATAATCTAGCAGGAGATATTAAAGAAATAAGACATATTACTATGGAATTTAAGTTGTGACAAGCGCCATGAAGAAAAAAATACATCACGCAATATCGCAGGGAGAATGTGAGCCGCTCCGATTCATGTAAGGCTTCCCAGAGGAAGAGAGCCAGGCTGAGACCAAAAGGGTGGGCAAGAGTCAACCTGGTAAAGGGCAGGGCCAGGAAAGAGGTCCAGACACAACAGAACGACAACAGGAAGGCTGTGAGGTCAGCGCACCCTGCACATGGCGGGCTCACCGACAGAGGGGTGGAGGCAGGACAGGGCCCGGCAGCATTAAAGTTTCTAACCGGCCACTGTTCTCAACTAAATTAAATCCACGAAGTACAATTCAGATAGTTCGGCCCCTCCAGGATTTGGGTTATATCCACCAACAAACTACCGCAGAGACAATTAATAAAACCTACTTTGGTCTCAATTTTCCAGACCTTCAAACCTCCAATGTCTTGTATTTTAATAATGTGTCCATGAAGACAGGCTTCCATAAAGGACACACTACCTCTAACCACAAGCAGATCTCATTCCGATGAATTATCGCTAACCAAAAGCGCTCACTTAGAACCATGACGACTCCTTCTCATTCCGTTTCATTAAGTGCAATCCATTTTTCCATAATGAGGCTAACTGACTCCTGGACTTAAAGAGAACACGAGAATCGAGGGAGACCGAAACGCTCAAAATAAAGCTGCTTTCTGTTGGTTCTCAAGGTCAGAGAACAGACCCAAAACAGATGCAGCCCAGTGGGAGTTAAAAGAACTTTCCTTCAGGGCACTCAAATTCTTCCCAATGCCCTCTCTTGCTTGCCAGCAAGCTGCGGGTTCAGGTGTCAAACAGCCACACAAGGACACATCTCAATGTATCTGAAACCCGATACATTTATACAGGAAAAGAAATTTGTAGCTCCTCACTATATTCATGTTAACCTGGGCTGAGATACTTAACGATAAATGGCCTACATTGTAATCCTATTGACAAAGGTCCATCTTTCCTACTGAGGCTGTGAAAACCCCTAGTACACTGTCAGTAGTCAATCCACACATAATTATGCAATTAAGGTGACACGTTTCTTACGCTCAAAAATTGAGTGTCGACGGTAAGCCAGCTCTTGGAACAGCACGCCTGCAGCCCCACTTCCCTCACACCTAACACCAGGATGGAATTCCCAAGGTAAAACTCACAGTCAGAACAAAGCAGACCAGATCAAAGTTGCATGCTTTTCTGGGGCAAGAAGGTGTAGTGGGATAAAACTGGGGAAGAAGGGCCGCCCATAAAAAACAAACAAACAAAAAAAAAACAGGTCGTCTAGTCACCTGCATCATGACAGCTTCAGCCATGATACGGTGGAGAAAGGGAGTCAAGAATGATGGACCAGGAGAAAACTACTTAATGAGAGAGTTCAGTAAGCTTTTAGAGCAGCTTTGGGAAAGAGCCGAAGACTGGAAGCCCTTAAATTTAGAGTTTGTTGGCTGGCAAAACAAGCCTCTGGCTAGAAGTTGAAAGAACTGGATTCCAACCTCAACTAACTAACTTTTTGGCCATTAGCAAACATCTTCAACCAAGCAATTAGCAAGTAATTATTGAGTAGCTGCTATGTGGTCAGTACTGAGCAGGCTTTGCGGTTGACACCAGGGGAGTTAAGGCTCCATCGCTGCCCTCAAGGAACTTCACTTTTTAACTCAGGATGAAAACCATATATGCAATAGAACCTCAACCTTCCGGAACCTGCCAGGATTGACTCTTTGTTACTCAGTCTTCCATGAGTTGAGAGTTAAAGCTTTAAGTATAAGAGCTTTTAACATTTAAGTGCTTTTAATATGGAAATCTTTCAGAAATACACTATCTCAGCATTTCCAAAGTGTTTACACACACACACACACACACACACACACACACACACACACACACACATTCTGCTGTATATTAATTATTGCCTAAAAAAGTTGGGTGGTCTCACGGTCAATAAGTTTTAGAAACAATGGGTTGAAAATTAAATAGGATTCTTTACTATAGGACTTCTCAGATCCTTTTAAAAAATAAATGTGGGGCTTCCCTGGTGGCGCAGTGGTTGAGAGTCCGCCTGCCGATGCAGGGGACACGGGTTCGTGCCCCGGTCCGGGAAGATCCCACATGCCGCAGAGCGGCTGGGCCTGTGAGCCATGGCCGCTGAGCCTGCGCGTCCGGAGCCTGCGCTCCGCAACGGGAAAGGCCACAACAGTGAGAGGCCCGCGTACAGCAAAAAAATAAAAAATAAAAAAAAAAATGTGTATTGTGAGCATCTAAAAGGAGACATGACATATTTCTCCAGGGAATCATTTTTCTCATGGGATTAAGGTTTTGTACCGTGTACTTTGGAAAGACTGTGCTGTACACTTCCCTTTCACCTTAAATAAACACTCCTGATAGCTCAGAATTGTCTTACCACAGGCCTGAGTCATTGCGGCGGGCTGCTGAGGAGGATGAACTGCTGTACAGAAAGTGCCTTCCTGCCACTGGCCACCCTGAACAAGGAGCTGGGTCCTGGTGGCAGCACTGGACACCCCCCAGTCAGGCTGCACGACTGACTGTGCTGCGGGGGTGGGCTTTCTGGGCAGCACAACCTTCATACTCTGATCTGGAACCCAGAGGCGGGCTATGACAACCTTTCAGGACCTAGAATACCCCACCCCCCCATATGAAACTCCAGTGCAAGGTATCGCCTGCCCTCAAAGTCCCAGCTCCTTTAGGAAGATTCCAGACCACATTGCCCTTTTCCTGCTCCACTCAGAGCACAGATGGCTTGCAAGATGTTCTTGGCACTCACCCGGGCACTGCCTTATGACACGTCCTACGTTTCCTTTTATGACTGCTGTCCTCTTGGACCGTTTCTTTGTGGAAGGATTTGTAGGCACATCCTCAGCTAAACAACGCATTCCACAAGGACAGAGACTTTGTCTCTCCCTGCAGCACTGCGAACATAGGCTTTCAATTTTTCGTGACTGACCAGGAAAAGTTGAAAGAAAAATGCAAGGTATTGTTATGAAAAGAAGTCAGCCAGCCCAGCACTGGCCCTCCTGAGATAAGAGCTGTGCTATTTGTCTTATCCTTGGGTACAGTGTGGGAGGCCAGCCCCCCTGCTGTGATGCAGTTAGCAGTAAGAAGGCCAAATCCAAACAGAGGTGGAGGAGGCCACAGGCACATCTGGAAAAGGCTTCCGAAGTGGTGGCTGCCGGGCATGGTGCCTCCAAGACCCCAGCAGGGCCTGACGGGGGTCAGCCGTCTCCAAACCCAGTCTGGTGGCTCATGCTGCCCTAGAGCCATGCCCTCTGCAGTGCCTGGAGACCAGCTTGGTACAGGCGCTCCAGAGGCAGAAAGGAATTCACCAACAAAGAACAGCAACAGATCCTGGCTTCCCTCCCTCCACTACCCGAAGGGAGGGTCCAACTGGAGGTGCCGCCCAAAGGTCTGGGGGAACTTCCCAGGCCCCAGTGGGAGGTGGTGCGACATGATAGGAGCATGGGTGTCTGGAGACAGGCCACCTAGGTCTGAATCATGGCTCTCTTGTGATTTACCAGTGTCCTTGGGCAATTCAGTTAATGTTCTGAGCTTCAGTCTCCTCATATGTAAATTGGGGTGAAAACAGTTCCTTTTTTATAAAGTTGTGAGAATATATGACAATTGCACAGAGCGCTTAGCCCATACTGGGCACACAGTAAATGCTCATTGAACACTGGCCCTTCTTACTAGTCACCACTTCCCCTAACCATGGTCTGCTTGATGCAAGACTCAGCTCTGATCAACTCTCCACCCCAAGCTGAGGTCCCCACGGCCACAGGGGGTGATCCAGGCCTGATGTATTCAGATGACATATGCTTAAGAAATAAAAATTATATTTTGCATAATTAGATTGGCAAATTTTGCTGCCCTCCCCACCAGATGATAATACTCCCCAAAGGCAAAGTACCTGTGTACTTTCTTGCTTTGACATTTAATAGCTGTGAGGGCTTGGGCAGCTTCCTCATCTGTAGAAATGCAGATGATAATAGCACCTACTTTGTTCTGCTGCTGCAAAGGTTAAATGGAAATACGCAGCAAGTGATCATCACATAGGAAATTCGCAATCAATGGGAGTTGCTGTTGCTATTTGTGTGGCTACATTTTCCAGAATCAAGAGAAAGATCCCCCACCATGGCTTTTGCTGCCAGAGCATGGTTAACAAAGATGGTGGGAAACTGCAGGGCCTTGGTGGCTGTTCTGAGTTCATGTGAAAACCCAGAAGCAGTCCCATTACCACCAAGCATAATGATGGCTCCTGGGGACCAGCAGTCAGTAGATCAGACCCAGCGCAAATGCAGCCAAGCAGGAGGGGAGAGTCACAGCAGTAAGAAAAGGAGCACCTCCTCAGAGCGGGAGGGGCCTTGGCCCTCTCTCCACCTCTCAGCGGGGAAATGAGAGGCTGAGAACAAGGTCATCAGGGAACTCTGCAGCCTGGCAATCAGCACTGATGTCCACGGGCCCTGAGGGCATGGAAAATAATGCGGCAGAGTGATTTAGCCCAGGTAGATTGGGCAGGAGGAGAGAAGCAAGCAGTTGACAAGGTGAGCAGAGAGAGGGGTGAGGAAAATGCTCAAGTTGCAAGCTGCAGTCCTGGTGGCGGGCACTCTCTCCACCAAGGAATTCATCTGGAGAGCAGCTCGCCGGGGACTCGCTGCCATGAATTCATGCAAGGACACACCATCAGGCAGGCCTGGGTCAAGCACTGCCAGCAGACCACGTGCACACTCACACTGGACCTTAGGCATGGAGACACTTCAGGAATGGTTTGGTCCGGGGCTGCAATTCTCCAGAGGCAGAGTTCCTGGTCAGACAGGAGTTATCCCTGTCACTATCTTCCCTTTGACACCCCTAGCCCCCTTGTCCAGGTAGAAGGGCGATCTGCCAGGAAAAAAGGGTGAGCAAACCTTGGAACGTAGGTGATATAATGCAGGAAAAGAAATACAAATATCTGAAGTACATGAAAAATGCTCAACGCAAATGAACACGTCACTGAGATTTCAAGTTTCACCTATCAGGACAAAAATGCAAACGCTATAACCCAGTCTGGGAGGAAACAGGCACTCACGTACATTGCTGGTGAGAGTGTTAATTGGGGCAACCCATGGGAGAGGAGAATAATTTGGCAAGACCTATTAACATTATTAATGCATACACCCTTTGACCAAGCAAATCTACTTCCGAAATTTAACCTACAGATACAGCTGCACATGAGTGAAACGCAGTTTCCATAAATCATTCATTGCAGCATTGTTTTTAACAGCAAAATATAGGAACGAATCCAACTTCCACCAACAGGAAACTAAGTAACTAAAGTACATATATCCAGACAATGGAATACTATGTAACTTTAAAAAAATAATTAGAACCCAAGAGAAAAATGGGCAAAATTTATAAACAATGCACAAGAAAAGACACGCAAAATATATTAAAAGATGCTCTACTTCATCTGTTACAAGAGGAATGGAAATGAAAACTACATTGTGATACCATTTCTTAGCTATCATATTTGAAAAAATTCAAAAGCTTTATCACATATTCTGTCTGTGAGGTTGTGGGGAAACCAGTTCTGTCATACATCTCTGGTAGGAGTGCAAAATGATTCAACCCCATGGAAGGGGATTTAGCAACACCTAACAAAACTGCATACGCTTCTACTCTGACCTAGCAATCCCACTTCTAGGAATTTACCCCCAAGATGGAACTTCACAAACACAAAACAACAGATGCACATAGTTATTCACTTGCCTTCATGAATTTGCCAGAAAACAATGAAACAACCTAAATGCCCTTCCATAGAAGACTGGCTGAATAAACTACTATAAACCCACGTGGTGGGAAAACTCTGCAGCCATACTCAAAAATGAGAAAGATTTCAATCAACTGCTATGGGACTATTTCCAGGATATATCGTTAAGTGAAAAAAGCAAGGCGCAAAAGTACATATGATATATATCCGTATACCCACACACACACTAAAAAAAAGAGGAAATAAAAACATACACATATGTGTACTTATAGAAAGAAACAGAGAAATAAAAACTACAAGCTAATAAAAACAGTTACCTATAGTAGGTGGGTGTAACAGACAGCAATGCACAGCTACAGGGAGTAAGATTTCTAAATAATCCTTTTTATATAGTTTTGATTTTGAACATGTAGATATTTCACATTTTCAATAACAAAAATTTTTAATGACAAGAAATCAAACTCTAAAGTTGAATACAAACAGTAATAAACGAACCCAAACATCTGTTAAAGTGGTAACAAAAATCACTTAGGAATAAGAATTTATTCAAGCAATTTTGGACACACACTACTCTGACTACAAGCCCTTAGTGGGACACATTTTAAGGGCAAAAAGAATTGCAAACAAATCTTGAACTTTACTTAGCAGGTTTGCTGTGAGTAGCAGCATTGATGCTGTAGTTCCTAGACTCTTGTGTACAAAGGAGAATAAAAAACATGAGTAACTGTATTGATATTAGGAATCAGGGCTCTCACTGCAGGAAAAACAAATTCATGGCATCTAGCAGTGTGGTGTTCAATTTACACTGAAAGTATTGGTATGAGCACACAATTTACACAGTCCCTACCTTCACGCACTTACAGAGCCTAAAAGTAATGACAAGTTCCGGTACTGACAAGCACACCCAGGACCCAGATCTTGGTTTCTAAATATCAGTTCTCATTAGAAGGAACCAGATTCTTTGAATAAATGTCTGATTCCAGGACTGCAGAGGGAAAGACATGAGATAATCCTAGAACATCTTACTATGCCAGAAAGCAAGAGAGTGCCCAAAAGGACACAAAAGGAAGCTTGAATGGGTTCCCACAGTCAAACCTGGGACAATGTGAGAGTCAGGAGGAATAATGACAACACACTGAATGGTAGCACATTCAATTTTTTTAAAAATCCATGTGTCCAGTGTTACTAAAAAGTAATACTTCTTTGCTAAAAATAAAAAAAAATACAAGCTACAAAATATAGAAAGAATATAATTGGAAAATCGTCACTTTGCAATCCCCAATGTAGTAACTGATACAGGCAAGGACCATCAATGCATGCTAAAACCACTGGGTAAAAGATTTTTAAGAACAGAATATTCACACGGTCTCAAAATTCCACCCCACAGATTGTTTATTAAATACAAAGGGCATAGAATACCTTTACAATGAGGGACCTGGCAGACACCACCTTGACCAAATGATCAAACTGAGCATCCCCAATAGCGGAACAGATTGGTATTAGGTATCTTATGCGATATAGTGCTAAGTACATAACATCACCCATGTGGTCTTCTTGCCCAAATGTCTAATCTGAATCTAATTGAGAAGAAGCAATCAGATAAATACAGATTGTGAAACATTCACAAGAACAACTGGCCTTAACTCTTTAAATATTTCATTGTCCTGAAAGACACCCTGCCCCCCAAAAATGTGGAGGTACTCCTCTTTTCTAGACAAAATGTGACACGACAACCAAATTCAATAGTCAATTTTGACTAGTTCCTAGAATGGGGGGGAGAAAAGCTCTAATAGTATTTTTAGAAAGAAGGAGAAATTTTAATGTAGACCAGATAACATTATTGTATTAAAGGTAAGTTTCTTGGCTCTGATAATTTTATTATTTAAAATGTGGGGTTCTTAGAAAACGTCTCAGATAATGTATCTTAAAAATAAAGAATAAAGGGCTCCTCTGGTGGCGCAATGGTTGAGAGTCCGCCTGCCGATGCAGGGGACACAGGTTCGTGCCCCGGTCCGGGAAGATCCCACATGCTGCGGAGTGGCTGGACCCGGGAGCCATGGCTGCTGAGCCTGTGGGTCCGGAGCCTGTGCTTCCCAACGGGGGAGGCCACAACAGTGAGAGGCCTGCGTACCGCAAAAGAAAAAATAAATAAAGAAAGAAAGAAAGAAAGAAAGAAAGAAAGAAAGAATAAAGAAGTTCTCTATGTTCTAATATTTTTAAAAGTCTCTCCAGACTATTCTACATTCAAAAGGCAAGACACATAACAGTGTATAAAGAATCCTACCTTGGTTTTAAAAGTGGGGTAGGGGCTACAATACACAGTTTTATTTGCTTGTATGTGCACATGAAATTTCTAGATGAATATACAAGAAATGAATAACAGTGGTTACCTGTGGCAGGTAGCAAAGAGGCGCAGGGAACAGAACAAGGGAGACAAGAGATAGAGGTGCGAGCAAGCATACCCACCACGTACTTTTTAAAATATTTGGAACCATGAGTAGGTATTATCTACTCAAAAAAAACCAGGGAACATTGTTTTTTAGAAAAGAAACAAAAAGACCTAGAAAGTGGAAGGACTAGGTCAGTGGAAGAACTTAGGGACCTTTACGGAGAGGTGTCACTATGTCCTTGGTTTTGGAAAACATGGTCTTCCCAGTCTGAGTAGGGGAAAGCAGGTGTGCAGGGCAACAAAATACATCCAGAGTCTTAGATGTTTGCATATTCTTGTTCCCTGGCAATTCAGCAATTCTTTTCCTAAAAACTTACCGTAAGAAAATAATTATAAAGATGAACAAAGATTTCATCACCAAAAAATATTCATCACAACATTATCATAATAGGGGCAACCTGAAAAAGCCCAAATGTTAAAAAAAAAAAAAAAGGCTTGGGCTTCCCTGGTGGCGCAGTGGTTGAGAGTCCGCCTGCCGGTGCAAGGGACATGGGTTCGTGCCCCGGTCCGGGAGGATCCCACATGCCGCGGAGCGGCTGGGCCCGTGAGCCATGGCCGCCGAGCCTGCGCGTCTGGACCCTGTGCTCCGCAACGGGAGAGGTCACAACAGTGAGAGGCCCGCATACCACAAAAAAATAAAAATTAAAAAAAAAGCCTTAGTTAAATAAATTATGGAGTATCTACCAAAAGAAATACTAGGAAGACGTGATCAAAGTATATGCCATGACATAGAAAGATGTTTATGTAGCATTTTAAAGTGTAAAGAGCATATGCATTACATCATTTCATTTAAAATTATATACATGTAGGTAGGTATAATAAATGCATAAACCAATATAGCTATCTTAGGGTGATGGGATTACAGATACTTTTTCTTCCTTCTATTTTTTAATTTCCTCAAAAAAGTGAGATTTTAATAACTATAATTTTTAAGAAGTGAATTTATTTTTGTAAATAGGACTGGAAAAGCCTTGTGCAGAAAGTTTCTGCAGAGGTATATCCAGACACCTTTCCCACCAACTTCAAGGTCAGGAAGAGACCTGCAGATCACTCAGAGTTTGGGGACTGCCAACTCATGTCTCTTAGCGCCTGTAATGTTTCTCAGTATAGCTTGCGGAAGGGGAAAAGGGAGGGGAACCAACACACTGGCTAGGATATCAAAGCAAACCTGTCAGCCTGCCAACAACCTCTAAGAGCAGCTCTGCCACAAGAGTAGGTCAACGTCCACTGGACCATGACAACGGTTTCCCGCTAACCCCCCAGGGGATGATCACACTGGAGGGGGGAAACATGGCCTCATTTCAACCATGGGCCCCTTGCTAAGCTCGGCATGTCAGCTCAGACAGCACCTGAAGCTAAGGACTCCTGTAATGAGCTGACAGAAGCAGCTCCCACACATCAGCATAGCCTCGTGGCTCTGGAAACAGGGACGCTTGGCTTCACGTAACACAGCTGAAAAAGCCCCAGTTTCCATCAATTTGCTCGCTGCCGAGCCAGTTAATAGAATGAGGCTTATTTCCACCAGCAGCACACCATGCTCGAGAACGGAAGTTTGAAGTCCAACCCAGATCTGAACCTCCCCTTCTTGTCTTTAGCTGTTCTGTTTGGCAAGTGTCTTACCCGTTCTGAGCCTCAGGCTCCTCGGGGATCTTCAGGAGCGCTATGAAGATGAAACAAACTATGTGCAAAGCACGTGGTAGAGAAGTTTAGCTTATGCGTGGGCGTGCACGTGCGCAGAAAGAGGATGGATAAACAGAAAGCAACATGGTGACAGAGCTAAATTAGAAAAGCACCTGCTAGATACTAAATCTCAGTAAATATAAACTATTACTATCGCTAGAACAAAGATTAGTGAGCTAGAGTCATCCACCAACAGACCAGAAACCAAACATGAGGGCTTGAAACACAATCCCCTGTGGCTATAGTCAAAATCTCCAGGACATAAGACTGGCACTGGTATCTCAAAAAGGGAAGAAGTTACTGGATTAAAAAAAAAAAATCACATCCAAGTCCCACATATATCAGGAACATAAGATCTGAAATAACCACTGGTTTTACTTTAAATGGAACATAAACTAAATGACCCAATAAAAAGTGACATGGACATATATACGCTACCAAATGTAAAACAGATAGCTAGTGGGAAGCAGCCGCATAGCACAGGGAGATCAGCTCGGTGCTTTGTGACCACATAGAGGGGTGGGATAGGGAGGGTGGGAGGGAGACACAAGACGGAGGAGATATGGGGATATATGTATATGTATAGCTGATTCACTTTGTTATAAAGCAGAAACTAACACACCACTGTAAAGCAATTATACTCCAATAAAGATGTTATTTTAAAAAAAAAGAAATTAAACTCTCTCTCACGTCCCTAGTTAATTTGAACAGAAAAAAAAGCAATTGCAGGGCTTCCCTGGTGGCGCAGTGGTTGAGTGCTGATGCAGGGGACACGGGTTCGTGCCCCGGTCCGGGAATATCCCACATGCCGCGGAGCGGCTGGGCCCGTGAGACATGGCCGCTGAGCCTGCGCGTCCGGAGCCTGTGCTCCTCAACGGGAGAGGCCACAACAGTGAGAGGCCCGCGTACTACCAAAAAAAAAAAAATTGCATTCAGCAAAGCTTCCCATGTTGACCAACATAAGCTAGATTGCAAGTCTAGAGGTTGTTTAAATTAGTAAGTAAATATATTAGTAGGACTTCCTATTCATCAATGAACTACTATTTTGCCAAGCAGAGAATTAGGCCCCTTAAATAAGGAGTGTGTTGAGTGACTGGGATTTCTGATGCCCTCCAAAAATATGATTAATACCAAAGCTGAGCGCTAAATTCCTACATATTCCTTTTACAAAAAAAAAAGAGTGTCAAGCAACAGGCATCCAGATGTTGAGGAATGCTTCTTACCTACAGGGCTTCCGAAAACGGGGCAGAACTGATCCCACCATTACCCCACTCTGGCCCTCACCTTCTCCCCAGTCTGTATGAGAAGAGGACCAGAGTGGGGAGAAGGTGGTCACTGGAACATGCAGTGTTAACCAGGTTCCCCCAGTGAGGTGTATTTCCCCTTTCAAGTGCAATTTATGAGAGTATTACAGAACAACTTAAAAACTGGGGGCACCTGCAAGGGGAGAAGATTTGTTTCCCCGGTTGGAAATCTTCTCAAACAATGGACTTGCTCATCTGTCCCATGACTAATTGAACAGGAAAGAGAATTCAAGAGGACTGGCCAAACAGAGAACAGGCAGCACTGGGGGAGCATCTGTCCAGATTATTTAGTAGAACAAGGAGATGAGAGCTTAGAGAACAGAAGAACATAGAAGGCAGCTCAACTGGAGCCATTTTATGTGCATCCCTGCATGGGGACCAGGTGAGAGGACCTTATTATCATAAGACTATGGGACAGACATCTGGGAGAGGATGCTCTAGGGATGTTATTAATGCCACTGGCCAAACAGGTGACTTCCCCTCCTTCCAGGTACATCACAGGATCACCCTTAACTGCCCCACTGATGTGGAATCTGGCCACATGACTTGCTTTATTCAAAAGAATGCCTCATTTAAGACAAAGCACTGAGCTTCTAGTGCAAGGCCCTGCAGCACACACTTCCTCCTGCCATGGTGATTGTGAACCCACAGAGATGGAGTCTTCATCAGCCTGCTGTCCTGTGGACAAGACAGATCAGAGTCCTACCAACGCATGAGAGATGGGTGCACCAGGGAGAAATAAGCCCTTGTTTTAAGCCATAAATATCATTTTTGGAGTTTTTTGTTACCGTGGCATAACCTAGCCTATCCTGACTGATAAAAAAGCAAAATGAAGGAAAAGGTTGATCTGAAGTCAAACAACCCCACCAAGGAATTAGGTAGTAGGCAGGTCCCCTGCCTGACCCTCCAGAGGACCCACCTTGATGCCAATCCTGGGAGGAAAAAGATTAAACAATAAATTATACATCCACCACCACACCAGCTCCTCGAGACACAAGTGTAGACCACGCAGGAGAAGTGAAAGAGAAAACTCCAAATCTGTTCACGAGATGCAAGTTTTAAACTCAACTGGCCTTAGTTTTAAAGCTAAAAACGATGGAAAACTATGGAACGTGCCCAAGATGTTATTAAGGGAAAGTGGCGATTAAAAATAAACAAAATTGTTTTTGTTTATCAAAATAACAAAATGTTATTATAACAAAAATGTTTATCTCCTAAATTGAAGCTCCTCAATAAGCTGGTTGCCCATACATGTTTGGCAAACAGGGACATGTGTTTATGCCGGATCTCAGAAAACTGCAGCTGTTCACCGTTTCCTTAAAACACACACACACACACACACACACATTACTGAAATAATCCTAAGAAGACAATCAATATTGCCCCAAGACAACCAGCTCTAGCTGGCCCTACCAGCCATAGTGTACTAATCCTATTATGTGGCCTTCCTGCTTCTTTTAGAGAGAGAGTTGTTTTTCTTTGCACAAAGAAGTTACACCCTACAGGGAGAGAGAAATGATTAGGATATCATGAAATAATGTGTCCAAGAGAATTGGGCTTAGAGCCCAACCATGCTACTGAGAAGGGTGTGCACTGAACAGCCAGAGTGTGGACATGAGATGTTACAGGGAGGAGACCCATTAACATGTAAAGGTTCTCTGACTTTCTACTCTATGTCTTCAGCCAAGAGAGACAAAGTCAAACTACGTAACAAGCTATTGGAAGAAAAGGAAGGGAGAGAAGAGGACGGGTTTATGGGGCTGTCATGTAAAAGACTCCTGAGTAACATAGGGACCAAAAGAACACAGAGAACAGAGGTTTTGAGAATGCAGTTGTGGGTCATGAATTGGATCTTCCCTAACATACTTTGAAAGACAGAAAGAAAAACTGGAATTCTTTCTGAAATCCTTCGGCTGCTGGACTGTGCATCTGTGCGCAGAATTTTAAACAAAGCCTTGACTGTGTGGGGCCCTGGGATCTATCTGGGCGACAGATCCTGCTGCAGAAACTTCTCTGCTCACAACATCCTTCCCCTTGCCCTCTTTATCTGGTCCTCCCCAAAAGGCACGGCACAATTCAGAACATCCTTCTCCCCACAAGCCTCCCTGAGCTCTCTTATGGGACTGGATGATCCTTGCCGGGGTTCCCAGAGCATCCTGTGCTTCCCTGCGTTCACTCACATCGCCTGTGTTATGACTGTTTCTGTTTATCCAGGTAGAGCACCAGCTCCTTAGGGCCAAGATTTAGTGTTGAATTTCCACATTTGTGAGCCTGGCACCATGTCTAGCACACACATATTCAATAATTAAGATGATCTAGTCTCCCTCGAGCTCAAAATTTTACTTCACCAAAATAATGAGAGGAAAATGATTCTTAACACAAGCTGAGTTTCTTGCCTGTGCACCAGCATCTCTGCTACCTCTGCAGAGCCTCAGGTACTCTGCGTGTCAGTCTTGTACGCTATGAAAACATCTCACGTGAATACTCACTCTGTGGAGCGGGGAGGAGAGTGGAGAGTGTGTGCGATTTAAAAATTATGACCGACGAAAAGCATCTAAAAAGTTACTGCAGATTGGTTTGTGTGTCAAGGTCCCACTTTAGACAACTAGTAACAGAGTGGCCAAGCCTGCCACAGGTCTGTATAAAAGCCACAACAGAAGGGGTCCTCCAGAGTTGTGGAAAGGGGAGCAGAGGTGGGCAACACGGGTTTTCTTCTCTTTGCTCCTTGTCCCCAAAAGTACGCCCAAGAACTCAATGAGCCTTTTGACGTTAACTCAAGGCTAGAAAGGAGAATGATCCACTTTTAGCTTAGCATCACACACGACTTACGTTGGAGGCAAGTTAATCTTCAAAGTGGAAAGGGTCTTTCAGACCAGACCAAAAAGAAGATCTTTCTCCACACTCCTACCGATGCCTAAAACATCCAACCTTCCCCAGGAGTGAGACCAGGCAGGGTAGAGAGAGCAACTCATGGGGGATGTAAAGGACAGAAATTGATGGGCCTTGAGGAGGATGCAGGATAAGGGAAAAAAAAGAAGAGCACTTTTTAATGGGGAAAGGGGACACGATGGAAATGCCCAGTGGGACAGGGCACATGCATGGTACACCGTCATCCTGACCTAAGGCTTCACATCCATGAAAAGAAGCCAGGGAAACATGCAAATAGGCGAGACAATCTACTCTCCTCATCTCCGCTACCATATGGACTCAGCGCAGACTGGCAGACTACGCAAACCAGAAGTAAAGGCTTGATCAGCTAGCCTCTGGGAGGCTGAGTGGGCCTGGTCACTTTCTTATGGGTTCTGCTCCCTTTCCCATCCTAAAGTGCTACAATTACACAGGGAAAGAGAAAAGGCCTCCCCGTACAGCCTCAAACATGTAATGAACATCTGGCAGCCTCAGAGAGACCAGAATTCAAGAACCAAGGCCCTGCAAAGTGAGAGAGTGGCATGGACATATATACACTACCGAATGTAAAACAGACAGCTAGTGGGAAGCAGCCGCAGAGCACAGGGAGATCAGCTCGGTGCTTTGTGACCACCTAGAGGGGTGGGATAGGGAGGGTGGGAGGGAGGGAGACGCAAGAGGGAGGGGATATGGGGATATATGTATGCATATAGCTGATTCACTTTGTTATACAGCAGAAACTAACACACCATTGTAAAGCAATTATACTCCAATAAAGATGCTAAAAATTTTTTTTTTTTTTAAAAAGAGCCAAGGTCCTGGAATACAGAAGCTCACAAGCCAGCTGTGCCTCCAACAGGGGAAACAAGAACCCAGGGGGAGGAATACGCTCTCTAGTATGAAGCTGTGTGGTGCGGGCTGTCACTGCTACAGAATTCGGAGGAGCAGGTCATTAAAATCTGCTGTGCAGCATATGAGAAAGAAGTGAGCTGTGAACAAGGATTATCTTGTTGGAAGTAACGGCTACTACCCAAGATGTGTGGCAAAACGAGATTCAAGGGAGAGTCACCAGCCCAGCCATCTGGAGACTGTCGGTTCTTTGGAGGAACGGAAATATTTTTATGCTGCATTTTCCTGCTCCTCAGGGAAACAAAATCAAACAGTGTCTCTGACTCACAGTGCAGGCAACTTACCCTGATTCACAGGTAAATACACAACATCTCACACAAAAACTCCCTGTGGCCATTTATCTTGGCAAAAACTAATAAAAATCGTATGTTTTTTTAATATACCTGATTGGCTGTGATGATGCATCAGATTTCCTCAAGATGTAAAAAATACTGTATGTGTTTGATTCGTTCTTCCTTCTCTTGGCACTGCCAGAGTCAAGTATCTAGAACCTGAGGTGCTCATGTCCTAGAATGTAAGCTCCACTGGGGCAGAGAACTTTGTCTCTGTCCCAAGGCTTCAGACAGTCCCTGTCACACTGATTCCTTAAATGAATGATGAAAAGAATGACGCCCGCATATGCCCCTCACCCTCCGCCTCATCCATCTGGACTACACCTCACATTAAAAAATCATCCTCATAAAAGAAACAACCATATCTCTAAGGCCAGCATTTCGCAACCTTGGTACTGTTGACACTGCGGGGTAGGGGGGCGTGCAGGGCGTCATGTGCATGGTAGGACATTTAGCAACATTCCTGGCCTCTACTCACTAGATGCCAGTAGCACCGCCCCCCCCCCGCACCCCACCCCCAGTTGTGGCAATCAAAAATATCCCCAGGGTCTTCCCTGGTGGCGCAGTGGTTGAGAGTCCACCTGCCGATGCAGGGGACGTGGGTTCGTGACCCGGTCCGGGAGGATCCCACATGCCGCAGAGCGGCTGGGCCCGTGATCCATGGCCGCTGAGCCTGCGCGTCCGGAGCCTGTGCTCCGCAATGGGAGAGGCCACAACAGTGAGAGGCTCGCGTACCGCAAAAAAAAAAAAAAAGTCCCCAGACATTGCCAAACATCCCCTGGGGGCAAACTCTTCCCTAGTTGGGAATCACTGCTCTAGGCCTGCAGACAGCTCCCAAAGAGCTGACAGATGCAGAGAACTCATGTTTCCCATCTCCTGCACGATGCTGAGACAGCAACCAGGGGAAACCCTTCTCCCTGAGGCGAGTGCACCGAAAGGCCTGAGGTAGGAGGAAATACTGGCTAATGAAAGTCAGGCAGATGTCTGGAACACAACTGAAGACTGAGATGGGGGCCCAAGCTTTGTCTGTATTCGACAGGAGAAACCATTTTACCATCAGGCTGGGAATGAAGTGGGTTCCTAATGATCTCCTCTCACCCTCGTCCAACACAAGGGTATGAAAACCTCTACACGTTGTAGCAGTAGCAGGGGATCTGTCGGTAGCAATTTCACTGAGAATCAATTTCACTTAGAATCAGACTTGGAGCATCTGCTCCTGCCCCTAATTAGGAACAAGGCCGGGATTTGTTAATATCTCCACAAGTTTAATGTCTCCACAACAAACTCAGGAGGAATCAGAGAAACACTCCTCCGACTTGGGACTCTTCCAGGCATCATCTTACCTGTATTAACTCAGTACCTGCACATGTCTTGGCATGTCAAGCTTCTATCACATTCTCCTTCTTTACCAAAAAAACCACTAATAGCCAATGCTGGCAAGGGTGCAATAAAATGTACCTTCCATAATTCTGGGGGTAGAATCAATACAACATGGTAACATGCACCAACGGCCTTTAAAATGCAATGTCAAAAAAAATAAAATAAAATAAAATAAAATAAAATGCAATGTCAGTACACCATGTATCTCTACTTCTGGGAATATAGGGTAAGGAAATCTAACTGTTGAAAGGTTCATATGCCCAAATGTTCATCATATAATTATTTACATTAAGGAAAAATGGAAGCAACCAATTGTTTACTGTCAGATATTTTCGTCTGGTATATTGCAGTATGTACAGTCAATGGACTAATATATACCATTAAAATGTCATTTACAAACAACAGTATCATGCTATACTAAAATGTTTATGCTGTGTCATTAACTGAAAAAGAGACAGAGAGAGAAAAAAAACCAAATCATATTAACAGCATGATATCAACCATGAACATTAAAACTCTGACATTAAGACTTTGGGAAGCAAATCGACCTCCCACACACACACACACACACACACAAATTTTAACAGTGACTGCATACGGGAAGGCAGTAAATTATTTCTCTTTTTCTAAATCATCTAAATCCTCTTTCCAAATTAGCTCTTTCAAGTAGGAAAAGAACAATTTAAAGTCAAAAGAACAAAACTCACAATAGAGCATAAATATATCCCTTCCATATTCCCTTTAACTTAGTTTTCCCCCCAATGTTACAAAAGAACATTCTGTAAGTTTAAGGTACACAAGTGATTATTTGATTCACGTATGTACTGTGAAATGATTACCAACCATAATAAAATTAGTTAACACAACCATCACCTCATATAATTACCACTTTGATGCTGTTGTTATGGTGAGAACATTTAAGATCTACTCTCCTAACAAGTTTCAAGTATACAATACACTATTTTTACCTATAGTCACCATGCTACACATTAGATTCCCAGAACTTACTTGCCTTATAACTGGAAATTTGTACACTCTGACCAACATCTCCTTATTTCCTCCACCCCCTGGCAAATACCACTCTACTGTTTCTATGAGTTTGGTTTTTCTAGACTCCACATAAATGATACCATACAGCAATTTTCTTTCTCTGACTTTTACGTCACTTAGCATAACACCCTCAAGGTTCATCCATATTCTCACAAATTGCAGAATTTCCTTCTTTTTCATGGTTGAATAATATTCCATCATGCATATATCCCATATTTTCTTTATTCATTCATGTATCTAGGGGCACTAAAGTTGTTTCTGTGTCTTGTTGTTTGTAAATTGTAGCAACTAATGCTACAATGAACGTAGAAGTGCAGATATCTCTTCAAGACAGTAATTTCCTGTGTTTTCATGTAGGAGTTTTATGGTATCGGGTCTTTTTTGTTGGGGGAGGGGTTATAGTTGCTTTACAATGTTGGGTTAGTTACTGCTGTACAACAAAGTGAATCAGCTATGTATATAAACATATCCCCTCCCTCTTGGACCTCCCTCCCTCCCTCCCACCTACCCCCATCCCAACCATCTAGGTCACCACAGAGCACCGAGCTGAGCTCCCTGCACTATACATCAGGTTCCCACTAGCTATGTTTTACACATGGTAGTGCATAATTGTCAATCCCAATCTCCCAATTCATCTCACCCCCTCTACCCCGCCCGCCATGTCCACATGTGCATTCTCTACATCTGCATCTCTATTCCTGCCCTGCAAATAGGTTCATCTGTACCATTTTTCTAGATTCCACATACATGCATTAATAGACAATATTTGTTTTTCTCTTTCTGACTTACTTCATTCTGTATGACAGACTCTAGGTCCATCCACCTCTCTACAGGGAAGAAGCTCCTTGACATTGATCTTGGCAGGAATTTTTTGGATATGACACCAAAAGCACAAGCAACAAAACAAGTGGGACTACATCAAACTAAAAAGCTTCTGCACAGCAAAAGAAACCATCAACAAAATGGAAAGGCAACCTATGAAATGGGAGAAAATACTTGCAAACCTTGTATTGGATAAGGGGTTAATATTCAAAATATATAAGAAACTCATACAACTCAATGACAAAACAAAACCTGATTAAAAAATAGGCTGAGGGGCTTCCCTGGTGGCGCAGTGGTTGAGAGTCCGCCTGCCAATGCAGGGGACACGGGTTCGTGCCCCGGTCCAGGAGGATCCCACATGCCGCGGAGCGGCTGGGCCCGTGAGCCATGGCCGCTGAGCCTGCGCATCCAGAGCCTGTGCTCCGCAACGGGAGAGGCCACAACAGTAAGAGGCCCACGTACCGCAAAAAAAAAAAAAAGGCTGAGGAACTGAATAGACATTTTTCCAAAGAAAACATCTAAATACCCAACAGGTTCATGAAAAGACGCTCAACAACAGTAATCATCAGGGAAATGCAAATCAAAACTATAGTGAGATATTACTGCACACCTGTTAGAGTGGCTATTATCAAAAAAAGAAAAAAAAAAACAAGAAATAGCAAGTGTTGGCGAGGATGTGGAAAAAAGGGAACCCTTGCTCATTGTTAGTGGGAATGTACACTGATTCTGCCACTATGGAAAACAGTGTGAATGGTTCCTCAAAAAATTAAAAATAAAACTACCATATGATCTAGCACCCTCACTTCTGGGTATACAGCCAAAGGAAATGAAAACAGGAGTTAAAAAAGATATCTGCATTCCTATGTTTCTTACAGCATTATTCACAATAGCCAAGATATGGAAACAACCTAAGTGTCCATCAACAGATGAATGGATAAAGAAGATGCGGTGTATATATGCAATGGAATATATTCAACCATGAAAAATAAGGGAATCCTTCAATTCATGACAACACAGGTGAAACGAGGGCATTATACTGAGATGTCAGAAAGAGAAAGACAAATATCATAAAATGTCACTTACATGTAGAATCTAAGAAAACTAAACTCACAGAAACAGAGAGTAGAATGGTGGTTACTAGGAGCTGGAGGGTGGGGGAATTTGGGAGATGTCATCAAAGGGTACAAACTTGCAACTAAAAGATGAATAAGTTCTGGAGATCTAATGCACAGCATAGTGATATAACCAACTGTATTATATAGTTTGAAGTTGCTAAGAGCCTAGATCTTAAATGTTCTCACCACAAAAAAAATAATGATGATGATAAGTACGTGACATGATAGAGGTGTTTGCTAAAGATACAGTGGTCATCATATGGCAATATATACATGTATCAAATCAACACTTTGGACATCTTAAACTTACATAATGTTACATGTCAACTGCATCTCAATTTTTAAAAAGTGCACATAAACAGGAAAAAAAGACAGTAATTTCATGTACTTCAGATATATTATCAAAAGTGGGATTGCTGGATCATGTGGTAGTTCAACTTTTAATTTTTTTGAGGAACCTTCATGTTCTCCATAGTGGCTGCACCAATTTACAATTCCACCAACACTGCACAAGGGCTCCCTTTTCTCCACATCCTCACCAACACTTGTTATCGCTCGGTGTTTTGATGATAGCCATTCTAACAGGTGTGAGGTGAAAGCACATTGTGGTTTTGATTTAATTTCCCTGATAATTAGTGAGACTGAGCATCTTTTCATGTACCTGTTGGCCATTTGTGTATCTTCTTTGGAAAAATGTCTGTTCAGGTCCCTTTCCCATTTTTCAATTGAATTTTTTTTTTTTTTTGGCGATTGAGTTATATGAGTTCCTTATATATTTTGGATATTAACCCCTTATCAGATAGATTGTCTACAGATATTTTCTCCCATTCTGCAGGCTGCTTTTTCATTTTTTTGATGGTTTCTTTTGCTACAGAATCGTTTTAGTTTGATGTAGTCCCATTGGTTGACTTTCACTTTTGTTGCTTATGCTTTTGGTGTCATATTCTAAAAATCACTGCCAAGACCAATGTCAAGGAGTTTTTCCCCCTATGTTTTCTTCCAGGAGTTTTATAGTTTCAGGTCTTATGTTTAAGTCCTCGATCCATTCCTAGTTAATTTTTGTGAGTGGTATAAGATAGGGGTCCAATTTCATGTTTTTGCATGCAAATACTCAGTTTTCCCAACACCATTCATGGAAGAGACTATTTTTTCCCAACTGAGCTACCCTAGTTTATTTTTGTCCTTAGCACTTGCAACCAACTGTTGTATCTTAATCTGTGTATTGTTTTTCTCTCTCGACTAGAACATAGGCTCCACAAGGGTAGGCAAGTACCTGATACGTAATAGATGCTCAGTACCTTTTGGTTGAAATGGATTACGAATTAGATTGTGAAATTTGTTTTTAAAGTCTACAATCAGTAAAACAAAAATGTTGCTCCCAGTGAACTTTCATACACTAATGGAGGGAGAGTAACTGGCAGAACCATTTTTGGAAAACTATTTAACCACATCTCTGAACACTGAACATGCACCTACCTTATGAGCAATGGATTCCACAGCTAGGCATGCACCCGAAAAAATGTACACATAGATGCACCAGAAGACATGCCCAAGAAACTGCTATCCCATAACAGCCAAAACCCAGAAACTACCAAAGTGCCCCTCCACAAAAGAATAGGTCAATTAAGTTGTGGAGTATTTACACAGCACTGAGAATGAACAAATTACAGCCACACATAACAATGTATCACAAACTTAATGCTGAGCAAAAGAATCCAGCCACACACACAAAAACACATCCTTATGATGCCATCTATAAAAGTATAAGAACAGGCAAAACTAATCTATAGTGTTGTAACTCAGGAGAGCTCTTCCCTGGGATGGGGACAGGCAGTGAGTGTGGGGCTCACAAGACGGACTTCTCAGATGCTGGTAACATTCTGTCCCCTGACTGGGCTGCTGGATGTATGGTGTGTTCACTGCGTGACAGCACATCAGGTGGCACCCTCACCCTGCACATCTTCCACTCCAGCGAAACATACTCCCTACCTATGCAGGGCTGCTGAGGACCAGGACTCTTCTGCGATTCCCTCTCCACTCGCTACAGGCCTTGACCTGGAGCCAGGACAAGGCTCAACACATCACGTTTCAGCATTTATACACATCGAGTCCTGTCTCACCTAAATGCTCCACCTCAACTGTATTGACCGACACCCTTTTGTTGCCAGTGTCTGGGTCCTAAACTCAGGCAAAATAGCAGGGGCCGCTCATGTATGTCAGTAAGAGTTGCATTAAGCTCATGTGGCTTGACCACCAGACAGATTCAGAGATGAAGGCTTATGTGACTTTCTCCCAGAAACATGGCCCAGGTCCCAAGGCCTCTGGACATCCAGATTGCCGGGACTGCTCTCGTCCCTTTGTAGACCAGGCCTTTCCCTTTGCAGAGGAACCCTCAGTAGACACCAAGCACCTCTGTTTCTTCTCTTGGTCTTGGACAAGAGGGCTGTAGACTCCAGAGGACAGGGAGGATGTTTTGCTCCCTGCTACATCTTACTTGCCCAGCACAGTGCCTGGTACATAGTAGTCTGGCCAATGAGTATCTGTGATATCAACATATGAATACATGAACAAACAAACAAAACTACTGAATCTGTGCACCAGGCTCTGGTTACTAGAAAGGTGAGGATCTAGGTTCAGGATGACCGTGGAAACAAAGAAATATTTTTTAAAACACATGCAAAGGTCTTTCTGAGGTAGGAGGAACTTTTCAACCACCAACTTAATCTTATAAAAAAATAATAAATCACACAATTTATCTAACACCAGGAAAGACAGCATTATTTTATCTTTACCATGGGTAGCATTTTCACTCTTTCACTCATTTCGTCTCATTCAAGATAGCTGGTCAAAGGTTACAGACCAGGTGCAGAGTCACAGCAAGGCTGGCCGGCTCAGATGGGAAGCAATGCCTTGGCCTGACGGAAGTACTGGACACACCAACCCCACCAAAGTCACAGAGGAATCAGCATGTCCCATGAGCACAGAAAGACCTGGAAACTTCCCAATTATCCCTTAACAATGGGGCTATTGAAACACTCCAAATAACCACACAAGTCTGTTCAATACACTTAACTACTTTCTTCCTCTTGGCAATAGTTTTGTCAATTGTAGGTGCCATTAATTAGAGGAAATTCAGCAACATAGAGTAAAGCAAAGTTTGAGAGTTTGTTCAGTGGGCAACAAGGAATACTGCCATGTCCTGTTGATCCTCATAAATTTTCTAAACTTTGACAAGTCATTGGTTTCATTGTTCCCTGATCTTTCCAAAATGATCTGGCCAACCAAGCATGAAGATTTACTATACCAAGAAGAGAGCTGCAGGTAGTACCACTGTCCAGTCCATATCCCTCAGATCTTCTCTGTGTTTCCAACTGATAGTACAGTCTTCCCTCTATATCCATGAATACAGAGCCCATGGATATGGAGGGCCACCCGTACTATGCCATTTTATATAAGGAACTGGAGCATCTGTGGGGTTAGGTATCCACAGGGGGGCCTGGAACCAATCTCACGCTGATACCAAGGGATGACTGTGATCTGCATCTCTGTGCCCACCTCCCGTGAGAGTAAACACTGTTTACTACATCCACCATCTTCAATACCCACTGCTCCATAAACCAAAGCCAATGTCAGAGTCAATGGAGTCAATGTCCTTCAGTTCATCTGTGCACAAAACATTATCTATCCTGCTAGAGAAGATGCAAAGTCAGACCAGAGTCGGCTGTGATCAGGCCCCTTTGGAGACAGGAAATTTGCTGAGATGACCACCTGGGAGTTTGTCATGGAGAAGGTCCCACATCAATTCCACCAAGTTCATGTGCATAAGCAGCCCTGATGCCCTAGAAGCAGTGACAAGTCAAAAGTCATTCTACTCCAGGAACATTTCATGACAATGGCTGCTGCTGAGACCTGTGCACATACACACATTGGAAAGCAAGCCCTTTCTTTCTATTGATGTCAATAGTAGCCCTGTTGACAAAAGGGGGAAATACAGCACTCATAATAATTTACTCCACATCTTCAAATGCTCATTTTGTCTAAACTTGTATTATTCACTGGCGCTAACAGTGTTGGCTATTAGGGATGAATAATAATTCTCCAGGGTTTTTCTGAAAATACAGTCTGAGAACCACCTGCATCAGAATCATCTGGATTGCTTATTTAAAATGCAGGTTCCTGGGTGCCACCCTTGACCTATTCAAGACTGCTCTGGACTAGGGGGCTGAGATCTGCATTTTAAACAAGCCCCACCAGTGATTTTTTTTTCAATATTATAAAGGTGTAAGCCTGAGAACTGCTGCTCTAGCACCTTTCTCTGGGCATCTTCCCTTTTGTTTTGGCCATGAAGGGTCATCAGCAACTTGGCCTGGCCTTTCTTAGAACTGAGTTAAAGTGATTCCATTTACATGGTGGAAAAGGAAGGGTAGAGCTAAAATACAAAGTGGAGTCATTTGCTCTCTGCCTGTTTGTTTTCTCCACGCTTTATGTCTGCAAAGACTGCCTGGAACACCTGCAATAAGTTCTACTTCCCTGCTCCAGTCATAGGCGCCAATGGACTTGGCATAAATTCCTGCTCACCCACCACATAATTATGCTGGGGAATGTTGATGGTGTCTTCTGTAGTGTGACATGTCACAGATCACACAGGAAGAGTTTGCAAATTATTTCAAATAATTGTATAATATGTCCTTCCTTCCTTCCTTCCCCACTGCCCCAAAGAAAACTTTGTCCTAAAGGATCAAGGGAGAGGGTCTCCTGAGGGACGTATTTGCATAGAACCCTAAGAAGGGAACCCAGTGAAGTTAATTTGGACATCAGTGTTATCCTTCCAGGAGAGTCCCCTGTAATTCACATCACTAGTTTGTGAATGCACCTTACCTCCTCCCTCAAAATAAATCAACATCCTGACGTCTGTCACAAGGACACTGGAAGGACCCAGACCCAGGGGCTATGATGCCACATACTGTCCAGCCCTCCAACTGCATGCATGTCTAAACTCTGAGCCTTGTGTGTGGAAATCTTGGTTTCCATCTTTAGCTTCCAAGCCTGGCGTCCAGCTGGTTCTCAGAAATGGTAGCGGGCGGAGGGGGGTGGCGACGAGGGCAAGGAGCAGTCCATATATACCAGTCTCGTTTTTGAAACAGAAACTTCACAGATCACTCTGTCCAAGAAATTCTATGGTACCCTGATTTCTAAAGAGCAGTGGGAACTGTAGGAGCTCTAAAGCCCAGGACACTTGACCACAGAGGGAAGGAGAAACTCATGGGCCCCAGACACCAGAGGAGCAGGAAGTCTTTTTTAAAGGGGGAGGCAGGGCGAGGGCTATTTACACGACAGAGATGTCTGTGCCAGGACCTACAACCAGAAAATTTAAAAAACGAACCACAGAGAACCGCAGACAGCCTTCCAGCCAGCAAGGAATAAAGACAGGCTCAAGGAAAAAGGAACCAATTTCCCCAACATTTCTCCAAGACATGAGACAGAAAGCAACATCTATAGCTGTGTGTCAGCAACTCACCCATGCTCCCAGGGCCCAAGGTAAGAGAAGTGACCCTCAGAAATTGTTATCAGAATCACAGGTACGCCAGTCACTGAAAGATCACGAAAACCCCACAAAGCAGCTATGATCACTCCAGTTTTGTTTGTTTGTTTGTTTGTTTTTGATCACTCCAGTTTTACAGATGAGGAAAGTGGTGCTGTAGCCAAGACCAAGCAATAGCCAAGCTTATTCATGACAAGACTGGACGATGAGCACAGGTTAAGAGGGGCCTCTTCACCAGGAAGAGCTTTGCACAGGTTCAGGGACTGTACCTGAATTGTGAAGGGGGTGAGCTTCTCTGTCAGGCTCACCCTGCCTCTCAACAGCACGGCCCATCTGTTGGTAACCATAATCAGTCAATGGCTAACAGAATGAAAGACACGTGTCAAAAGCCAGCATGACTTACTGGGGCCAGCCCTCTGCAAGGAACAGGTCCTCCTCAGCCTGGAGGTGTGCAAAATCCTGGTACGGAATAGTTCACTCCTTCGTTCATTCATTCACTCAGATTCAATCAAACATTCACTGAGCAGATTTCTGGGCTGGGCTCAGTGGTAAAGGTCTGGGGACAATGAGCTCTGTACATCAGAGCTATAACTAAAAGGAGTTATGAAGTTTGTAAGGTCCTGCTTAGAGATAGGGGTTAGACCAAAAAAAAAAAAAAAAGATGTTTTTCAATGTGTGTGTAACCTAGAATTTCCACCTACCAAACACTATAATCGCACATGTGCCAGTAATTCTGCAGGCTTTTCTTTCCCAGGGATTCATCGAGAGATGTGCTTAAGTAATAATTCAAATCAGTAAAATGCTAACAGACCACCTACTGTGTGCAAGGCATGATAAGACTCAGGCTCTTACTTCAGGAAGAATACAACTATTAAAGAAGTTAAAATATAAATACATACACCCATAAGTTGAGGAATAATGCATGAAAGTGTAATAAGAGTTGTTAATATTAATAAAAATAATAGCCTCCACTTAATACTTAACACTTAATTGAGTATTAAGCCAGACACTGCTAACAGCTTCACTTATATTAGCCAATTTACTCTCCACGCCAACCCAGGGAGGCTGATCAACATAGTGGACTCCTGTGATGTTTGCCCACAAGGCATCCATTTCCCCTTAAGAAACTACCCTTTAACCTTCCTTTAACCATGTAATCCAATGCAGTTCCCACCACCATTCTATGCCCAGGTCCCAGGCCCCGCCCCAGGACTAGGCATGTACCCAGGCCCAGACAATTAGCATATATTCTACCAACTTGGCCACAGTGATTTACTGGAGAATGGGTGCATAATACAGGTAAATCTGACAAGTCTCAATTCTGGGAGTTTTGTGGCAATATGGAGACATAAAAACTACAGTATGTTATAAACGTGTAGTTGCCATGAGTCACCACATGGAACTAATCAGCCTGAGAACACAACCAACATGGGGAAATAAAGCCCAAAGATGGGGGTGGGGAGATGGGGAAGTGGCAAGAAAATGATAAACATACACACACAAATCCGGTGGTGCAACCGAGCCCATGGATCCAGCCTTATCTAGATGCATAGTTTATCAGTGGAATTTTCAGTTACACAAGTGAGTAAGTTTTCTTTTCCATTTAAGCCAGCTTGGACTAGATTTCAGTCACTTGCAGTTTGGAGTCCTCACCAATATAAAGTGATCGTCCCCCACTTACTAAATGAGAAGTCAGGGATTCAGAGACGACAAACAGCCTGAAACTAAATTAACTGTCTAAGGTTTTTTTTTTCGGGGGTTGGGAGGGCACAATGATTGTGTGCACTGAGACCAGAAACCTGCAAAAGAGTCAGCCTGTCAATTGCTCAGAGCCTATTTTTCCCCTTCATCCACCAGTTCCAAGGTGGAGACACATGAGTCGCCCGGCTATGGTCCCTTTTCTGCATTGTGAGTTTATTTCTTGTTTACTTCTACCCAGAGGGAGTGTCCTCTAGGGTCCCGGCTCCATCCAGGGGTCTATTAAACTCTTCCTTCTGGACACTGTCTTCTTTCTTAGTAGTCCACAAAAACGGTACACCCTACAATTGACGGCATCTTATATTGGAGGAAATATGACCAAAAACAAATACGTGTAACCTTGTGCAAATTATTCAATGTCTTACAGGAAATTTCTTCCATTTGTAATGATCTCACCTGGGGAGATGAGACCAAGTATGAGCTTCGGTCTGAGGAATCTCCTAAGGAATATAAAGTCACCTCCCCAGGGCTTCCCTGGTGGCGCAGTGGTTGAGAGTCCACCTGCCGATGCAGGGGACACGGGTTCGTGCCCTGGTCTGGGAAGATCCCACATGCCGCGGAGCGGCTGGGCCCATGAGCCATGGCTGCTGAGCCTGCGCGTCCAGAGCCTGTGCTCCGCAACGGGAGAGGCCACAACACTGAGAGGCCCACGTACCGCGCAAAAAAAAAAAAAAAAAAAAAAAAGTCACCTCCCCAGAGGAAGGGTAAAATGAGCCATCCTGAAGGTGTTCATGTTTAGATATTGAGTGTGTTTGGTTTGAAATATACTACAATGAGTAAATGAGTAAGAAATGATTATAAAATATTTAACTACTAACATTACTGTGTCTCCCCAAGCGAGATCAAATAGTTGAGCTAATGTTTATGTCCCACTCTTCCAGGGGAGGGGTACAGGTCTGATGATCCATTTGGGACCAGTTCTTGCTTTTGACAATAATCTCATCAGTATAAAGCAGAGTACTTATCCTCCTAGCAATCCAGTTCTGCTGAAGCACTGTGGAGGCAGGGTTGGGAGGCCCAGGAGACACAGGGGAACTCAGCCTGGGAGGGTCAACTGGGGCAAAAGCTCTGCCATCCTTGCCAGGCAAAAACTAGGTTCTCTCTACAAGGGCCAACTGAAGGTTAGGACAGAAAATACAAGAGTGCTCTTAGGGCTATCAACTTTTAAACTGTCCCTTTATAATGATTCCTGTGAAATAATTATTTCTATCAGTGGTCGTCTAGTACAGGGGATTTAAGATAGTGGGTTCATTAAAGAAAGTCAGGATGACAAACTCATTTAATTCTCCTTGAACCTGTTTAATCAAAATGATTTTCTGCTACTCTCTATTACAAGCCAAGTTTCTGTGGTGACAGATTAATGACTGATCCACTAAGCCACATCACCTCTCTCGTCACCAACCCCACCGACCAAGCCAGCCACCATTCTGTCAACAAGCCTCACTTGCCCTTGAAACTCATTATAGCTGAGACGTTAAGATCAAATGAGCAGATCAGATGCTCACCGCCACCCCAGTTCTGCTACAGAGACCACCAAATCCCACAGCGTGCACACAAGAAGGAAAAAGCGCGTGGGCTGGTCCTGTGGTCTCATTAGAATTACAAACCCAGGTCACTCCAGAGTAAGATAAATGCCAGCCAAGGCAACACTTGAGTCTTCAGGCCTGCTAAAGGTAATTATCCCGGAGCTAAATGTCAGGGCTAGTTTCACGAGTGCAAAAGAAAGAAAATGTCATGTTTGGTGTAAGCAACAATATTATTTTAATCAAATCAGAAGCTCATTATTAGCAGAAGATAAGGCCTGATGTGACCCCGACAATAAGCTGTGTCCAGTGCCTGGCTTCCCACTCCACTCTGTCTCAACCTAAGGCTCTTCACTGATTTCCCTCAGACATAAAGCAGCAAAGACTTGCAGTGTGATACCAGTGGAGGCTCACAGCCAAAATCCACTCCGCTCTTGATGGGCTGCAGTGCAAGAGTCTCGCAAGAGTCTAGAGTCAGACTGCCTGGGTCCAGCCCAGCTGCTCCACAGCCTAGCTCTGTGGGCAAGAGACTTCACCTCCCAGTAAATAAGAACAATAGTACTTCTCTCCCAGAATCGTTATGAATATTAAATGAGATACTATATGTAAAGTACCTTAAACAATGCCTGGCACACCAAGTGCTAGATAAATGTTAGGGATCATCTATTTCTGCAATGTTTTCTTTTTTTTTTAATTTCAACCAGCACATATTACCTTTATAAGAAAAAAACTTTAAAAAAGTAACAATAAGAAAGAAATATTGACAGCGTAAGTTAAAGGATTTCATCCAGTAGACAAGTGGTTACCTGAGAGAAGAGATCGCATTTATTTAACTTGCTCACCCTTTTGGCCACTGCCTAGCACATGGTAGACAGTCAAATATTTGCTGGAATGAATGGACGTACAAATGAATGTAGGAATTAACAGAGGAAATTTCCTTATAGTAATGGTTATGCAAAGCCAAATGAGATTCAGAAAAAATCAGGAAAATGGTTGTGGCATCCTGACCCCTCAACCTCAAACCACAGAGGATTTTAACTCTGCACGCCAGTTGGAGCAGCTGAAGGTGGGAAATTACTGTACAGCTTAAAACAAACATCTGCCTTCTTTATCTTCTCCTTCTTAATACTATATCTGTGCAAAAGTTTGGGTCTCCATCTGGCCAAAACATCCCAACTGCTAGTCTTTATAAAAGAATAATGACCAAACTAACAGGCCATCAGTACACTTAGGAGCAAACACCTGTATGTTGTTATATTCCTCCTGGCTCCATTGCTCCAGGCAACAAGCCACAGAGTAGTTGTGAAAGTTTTACTTCTGGAAAGAAGGCGACAGATTATTTGTGTATCTAGAACAACAGGACCTCTTCAAAGCATTAAGTAGGGGCTATCAGGTCATCTCTGGCAACATCACAGCACACTCAACAGGCAGGGGAAGACGGAGCACACGGCCCGCCACCATTTCCATTTCAAATTTAGCCAATAACCACCACCAATGGGTATCATCAACTCTCTAAAAGGAGCCCTTAGTTTTCAGTTTCACAAGTTCAAAAATCCCTTCTAAATATCTCTCCCCCAAATGCAAAAAAAGTGACAAGTCAGGGGAAAGGTAAGAGGTTTTCTTTCACGGTGACTTTCAAAACCAAGCATCATAACAATCTCAGGGCCAGGTCTTTCAAAGTTATCAGTGGTTTCCACAAAACTCAAAAACAACAGCAGAGAAGCTGAGCTTTGCTAACCTCAAGTAAGGCCTGGCTCAGTGAAAAATGACCAGGCTGGCTGAGCAATGACACCATTAGCTGGGGCTTTACCGACTGTCCACTGAACTGCTGGCTCCTGTAGGAAGCAACTTTTAGTCCTTGGTCCCAGGGGACCGAGGCTCTGTGGTCATTCCAAGTAAAAGGCCCAACTGAAGACACTTAGACTTGGCCTAAAAGAGCATCTAGTTTGCATTTCACAACACTTTAAAGAGGTTAATGGCATTAAATTATGTCTGACCCACAGCTAGCAACAGAAGACTCCAGGAAGCATATAAAATGGTTGATGATTGAAGATATTTGTGATTTTGAAGCATTTTGGATGTTTTTAAAATAGTATGCTGGATTAAGTTATCATTTTAAAAGAATATATGCTGCTAAAAATATTAGTTTAACACCTAAAGTTGCTCCAGAAACAAAAAAGCAGTGCATTTGAACATAGAAGCTTTTCTCTTTCTGTTAAGCTTTGGACATTTTTACAAGGCGGAACTTCCTAATCATTCTAAGAATTACCTAGAATGTTCATTTAAAATATGGATTCCCAGCACTCATCCCAGAACTATAGAATCAGAATCTCTGAGGAGGAAGGCGTGAGTGTGGGTGCTACAATTTAACAAGCACCCCAGGTGAGAGCTTCATGATCAGCCGGGTTTGTATCAATAAAAACACTGATCCAAGAATTTAAAATGTCACCATTTGCAAGGAAGATGAGAGGTGAAGAAAAGCCCAATCTTTCAAAATTTAAATCTGAATGGGAAAGAATAATTCCATATTTATGATACACCAAGACTAGAAAACCTTGAACAGACACAAAAGCAGAGTAAACCTTTCCATACCCAAAGACCAACAAGCACAGCCGCTTTCCATCTGACCCAGCTGCCACGCGAACCAAGGCGTGTGCAAAGGGGCCCTTGTTCTCCACACCTGGCCCAATTCTCCAGCTCCAGCCGAGTTAAGCATCTGCCCTGTTCCTCAACTCTATCTAAAATGTAATGGCAAAAGAAAGAAAAAAGCAAGATAGTTCCTATCCTATATGAGTCTGGGAATGGAAGCTTCCTTGGGGCACCTTTTGGGCATCTTGGCCATCTTTTTCAGCTGCAGGCAAAGGCAGTCAGTGCAGGGCTCCTTGGAGCGGAACCAAAAGGGGATCGAAGATGGTTAACAGACTAGATGAGGGACAGGAGGACGTGTGGCAGGGATGTCATGGTGCAGGGTGGTGGGGGGAGCAATAAGCCCTCAAATAACTTGTTCAATGAAAGTGTTTAATCGCCTCTTTCAAGGAAAAGACCACCATCAACTAGAGGGAGAGGGAAGAGGAGCAGAGAGAAGAGAGATAAGTAAGCCCCCACTCAAGGCCTAGGCTGCTGTGGAATGGGACCTGGAGAGGTGCTCTTTAGAAAGTCCTAGAAGACACCTGGATTCACTGGATTCCTCAGGCCCTCCCTCTGCAAGGACTGGGCATGCCGGGCATGGGGCTAAGAGGAATCCAGTGTAGGAGGTGACTCGCACACATCTCCCACCTCAGGGAGCCCTGTGCCAAGAACAGGGGCTCGGCGGTATGGGTCTCTCCCAAAGGCAGGAGTTCCCGATGTTAAGTATCATCAAAGTTTTTCCTAGTCCCCTAGAAGCGCAAGGCCCCAGCCACCTGGGGCGGCCTTTGAAAGAGCCGGCAGCAGCTCCCACAGCACAGAGGGGATGCCATCTGCTGGAAAGACTGTGTCAGGTGCCTCTCGTCCAGCATCCTCTGGGCGTACCTGGGGAGCAGCAGCCAGCCTGAGGCAGAAACAGGCAGCAGATTGCCTCTGGGTGCCCAGGAATAACTTTCTCCCCTCCTACAGCTCCCTCGGAGGAGCAATCCTCTGCCACCCAGGCTCCCCCTCACGGCGGTGGACCAACTCCACGAGGTGCCTCCTCCTTTTCCCTTCCCCTAAAGACGCCAAGGGTCAAAACCACCATGCTCCCACCCAACATTTCATCAGGCCTGTGGCCATGACTCTCCGAACCTCCTGGGACACCTGCCTCCCTACTCAATGAGCTGGGCTCACCCCAAACCCAACCTCTGCAGCAGGCATTCTTCTGGAACACCCCAGAGATGGTCTCAATAGCCGCTGCCTAGGGAGGTCTTCCAGGGGGCTTGGCAAAGTCAACCATCAGCGTTAGGAGAGCTCAGAAGCTTCAGGAGCCTCTCCCTCCGCAGCTGCTCGCTATTTACACCATGTTTCGTACAGTCACCTCCCCCAGCCCGACAAATACACACACCTGGGCCACAGGTAACAGGCGGAGAGCATCAAGCCTTCGAAGTTCTCTTTAAAGTTCCTCTCAGGCAAGATGAAGCCCAGGAACCCCGAACCGACAAGCTGCCGGCGAAGTCTGCCCCAGTGCCCTCCCCACCCACTTCAGAGGCCCCCTCTGAGAGGCTCCCCCGCCCCCCGCAGGGCCCGGCGGCGGCTCTACTCACGTCTCGAAAGCGGTTCCAGTACTTGTCCCGGTCGTACTGGGAGACTGTGCTCAGCCACTGGTCATTGTCCAGGAAATTGCCGTTGTTGGGGCCCGCGCCTCCTGCGAGCGCGTCCAGGTGCCGGCTCTCGACCTGGAGGAAGCACCACGCCGCGGCGGCCGCCGCGAGCACCACGATCGCTGGCATCTGCGGGGCAGGGGCAAGCGGGGGCGGTGAGCGGGAGGCCAGGGCGGTGACGAGCCCCGCGCCGGGCGCCCAGGACTGAGCGCCTCCGCCACCGGCCCCCGCTGTCGGCGTGGGGGGATCTCCCAGCAGGGACAGGGTCAGCCCTCGCACAGCGGGGGGGGATCTACAGACCTAGGGACCCCGCTCATGAATGGGGGGCTCAGTTACAAATGAAGAGGCTGCGTCACAAATTAGGGGCCGCTATCAAACTACAGAGGACCTTGTCATCTATTCTCCGGGTGCTCCACTGGCCGCCACTCTCGGATAGGGGCTTCAGTACCCCTCCCCAAAAAACGGAGAGCCCTCGATCCGCAAGCGGCACTCCCAGAGACGGTGCCCAGAGCCCCGGGGTAGGGAGACGAGGAAGAGGGCTCCGAGCAGCAGTCCAGGCTCCGGTTGAATGCGGGGGGGGTCTCCCCTCGCCCGCCCTGCCGCCTCGGGGAAAGAGGGGCGCGCGGAGATAGCCCCAGGCCCTGACCCGCCAGCCCCCAGGTGGCCGCGGGGAGGTCCCAAGTACGCCAAGTTGGGGCGCGGGGTTCTGTGGGACACGTACCTTGGGGCCCGGCCCGGGTCCCCGCGTCCGAGTTGCTCAAGCTCCTGTGGCGCGGTCGCCGAGAAAGCTGATCGGCGGGCTCGCTCCCCTGCGCTCCTGCTACCCGCCGCCCAGAGTCCTGACGCTTTGTGAGCCCGCAGCGCTCTAGCTCCGCTAGCTCGCAGGCTCGCTCGGGCGCGGCGTCCGCGGGCGGAGGAGCCCGAGCGCACGAGCCGAGGCCTCTGGCGACCCCTGGCGGCTGCGCGCTGCTGTGGGGCGCGCCTGAAAGCCCCGCCGCCCCTGGTCCAGCTGCCAGCGATCTGGTTAGCCACATCTCAATGCAGGGATGAAATAAGCTTTCAGGCCCAAGCTGGTGAGAGACAGCTGAGGAGACTGAGGATCAAGGCCAAGAAGCGGGCCAACGTTTGAGGCATTCTCAAAAGCAAGGTCGTAGGGCCACTTAAGTCAGAATCACCTTGTTGGGGGGAGGGGAGGGCTTCTTAAAAATGGGAATTCCTGGCCCACGCCCCAGACTTGCTGAATCAGCATTCCTTAGGAGAGCCTCCCTGAGGTGAGTGAATTTCTGCACTGCCCATCCCAGGTCATGCACCCACCCGCATTTCTGCACATCCATGCCCTATACCATGCCACCTGCTGTCAGTCTCTTAAAGACAGTCCTTCTGGCCTCCATTTCTATCATTTCCACAGCTTTGTGTCACCACATTGACCCTGTGGTCATCCCTTGGTGTTCTTATACAGAGAAGCCCGTATCTACTTCTGTCCCCACCCCCTTGGGAACTAGCCCCAGCACCAGCCTATTGGGTTTTCCTAGAGGGGAGGGAGGGGAAGGAGAAGAACCAGGCCAGGCTTCAGGGACAGGACACAGAGGCAGGAGACCCAACCCCCATCGGCTTTCCAGATCCTCAGGCAAGTCTGATCAAAAGGGCTGGAAGGCATTCGTGCAGCCCCTGCCTGGGTGCAGGGGACACTTGCCTGCTGCCTTTCTCCTGTACAATCTCAACCCATTCCACAGACAGCTGGGTGCTCTTTTAGCACAGGGCTGACGTAGTCACCCATCTCCCCTCAGCACACTCTTAAAATCTCTTCACGTTGCTTTCTGATAAAGACTAAACTCAAGACTAGGGCTCCAGGCCCTGCACAGCTGGCTCTGCCCACCTCTCCAGCTGCCTCTCATGCCAACCCCTCCTCCTTCCTTGACTTCCTGGACAGGCTGACCTTGGTATGGGCCTCCGTGGAGAGGGGTTCCATCCATCACTGGGTGTTGACCTCTGCCTGGGCCGTTGACCACACCCACCCCCGACACTGGCCTCACTGACTTCACCCCTTGGCTTAGTCACCCTGGCTTCTCCAGGCAGACTTGCTGAACCTGTGGATGAGGCCAGGATGCTGGTGACTTTCTCCTTGAGAACACAATGCTTCTCAGCGGTGAGCTTACTGCACTTGAAATCATTCACTCCATGTCTGTGTCCCTGGCTGCCTGGAGCTCTGTGAGGGCAGGGGTCAAGTTTGGCTTGTTCACTGTCCCCCGTGCCCAGAGCCAAACTCGTGACATGAAGCAACTGCTCAGAAAATACTTGGTGAATGAATGAATGGTACCCAACCAGAGTCTGAAACCACACGCTTCTCAGCCCACATGCCCCAGCATGTGCGATACGGTCAGCTGTCAGTTGTACTGCAAATAATTTGGTTGCATGTAGTTTAATGTGTAGAAGTTGGATTATGAGTCTTTTCCTAAAAAGTAGCAGATGCTTATCCCAACATTACTCTCACTGATTTACATTCCTAGAAGCTTTCTTAAAAGGGAGAAAGGAGTGGAGTCACAACTATTCTATTGGGGACTGCACGTCATCCACAGTTTATTTTATCATGGGAATATTTTAGGGATTTCAATATCATATCCTGGGGGTATCAGAGCAGGAGAGAGGTTTAGAAATGACGGAGAGTACATTTCTTACTTTCGCATAGAAACCCAAGTGAGCAGCTACTGCCCCATTTCTCTGCCCAGTTTGATGGCAAAACTCCTCCAGAGAGTCATCCCCAGGCGTCGTTTCTGCCTTCTCAGCTCCAATTCATTTTTCCACCCACCCTGTATTTCAGCCTCACTAACTAACAGACATGACTTGTCACCATCAGCAACCTCCTCCGCGTGGGCAGCCCTCGGTCCCCCACACCCCGCCTTAACCTCTGAGAGGTTCCTTCAGGCTCTCGTGGCACCATCCCTCCAGGCTTTCCTACTTCCCGCTGGGCGCTCCCACGTATATACCAGAAGTTCCCAGGGCTCAAGCCAAAGCTCTCTGCCCTTTCTGTCTAAACCCTTTCCCTGGGTGTTCCCATCCTGTCCTGTGCTGAGATGGTCCAGTTGCATTTCTAGCCCAGAAGTATCTGATAACTTCCAGCTGTATGTCCAACTTCATACTCAACATCTCCTCTGGGTGCCCCATGGGTATGTCAAACTTTACCAGGTCAAATCAGAAGTCTAGATTTCCCACCATGAACCTGTGCTCTGAGTCCTCCCTATAACAGTCTCCCCACCCATGTGGCTGCTAAAGTCAGAAACCTACAAGTCGTCTTCAGTCCTTCCATATCCCAGTCCCCTCACTGCCCATCTATCAGCAAGCCAATCCCCTCCACTTCCAGACTCCCCTCCAGTCCGTCCTCATCCTCCATGTCCACGGGCACCACCAGGTCCACTTGGCTGTCACCTCCCACCTGGAAGAGTGTCTTCTTGGCTAGTTCCATTGACTCTTTTCTTTCCCTTCCAACCCATATCCACTCAGGGGTCAGAGCAATCTTTAACACAGAAATTACTCCTTTGCATACAACTGCTCAGTGGCTCACCATGACACTGAAACAAATCTCCGAACTCCTTCCCGTGATCAATAAAGCCCTGCACCATCTGGCCCCTTCCCTCGTGCCGTGATTCCCTGGATTCTAGCCACACTCCTGCTCATGGCTTTGCACACACACCAAGCATGTTCTCACCTTGGGTCCCCTGCACTGACTGCGCCCTCTGCCTGAACGGTCCTCTCACTGCTCTTCAATGGTCAGCTCCTTGGGTGTCAGATCTCAGCTCAAATGACACCACCTCATTGAAGCCTTCCCTGACCACCCATCTAAAATAGGCCCTCCCCATCCCAACCACATCACTACTCTCCATCCTTGTATTTGGTTGTTCCCTTAAGAGTATTTTGTCCCTTTGATTCTCTCTCTTCCAATTCAAATATTAATTCCAGGAAGACAAAAATAATGTCTTTTTCACTCCTGTATCCCCAGGCTTAACTCACAGCCTGACATCCAGTGGCCATTCAATAAATATCCAATAATTGAATTAATGATTTTTTTTTCTTTGTATGTGTTGGGTCTTTGTTGCTGCACATGGGCTTCTCATTGCGGTGGCTTCTCTTGTTGCGGAGCACGTGCTGTAGGCACGCAGGCTTCAGTAGTTGCAGCACACAAGCTCAGTAGTTTTGGTTCACACGCTGTAGATCGAAGGCTCAATAGGTGTGGTGCATGGGCTTAGTTGCTCTGCAGCATGTGGGATCTTCCCAGACCAGGGATCGAACCCATGTCCCCTGCATTGGCAGGCAGATTCTCAACAATTGCGCCACCAGGGGATTCCCTGCATGAATGACTGAAGCAAACTGCATAAACCTCAATTTACCCTAACGTTTGAAAAGTGTCTGGAGATGTTTCCTTTGGCTGCCCTTAAACCCCTTGCTCTGCAGATCCAAGTTCTGCTTTTCTGGCAGGCCGTCCCCAGTTTAATCAGAGGGCATCTGCTCTTGGCCAAGCTCCAACTTCACAACTGGAATCTTCCCTGTAACCACCTACCGGGGTGGGAAGGGCAGCCAGAGCAGCCCAGGCAGGTGTAGGGGTGCTGGATATGGCCTGAGCCGAGAAGGGACGTAACCTTGGAGCAGGGGCAAGGAGCTAGGAGCTGGAGACCTGCCATCCGATCAGACAGCACCTGAGGGGAGCAATGTCAGATTTATTTGGCTTCGGGAAGGACCGGGACCAAAATCAATACTGAGCCTTGGGGCTGTATTTCTGCTTGTCATTGGCTTACACACAACTATAATAACTCCTTGTTTTAACATAGTTCTTATTTCCAAAGAGCCCCACATGTTTTATTTTCAGTTTAATGGATCCTCAGACATGTGCTGTTGGTATTCTGAAGCAGACATAACCATCACCATTTTATGCTGGGGACAGGGGCGCCCAGAAAGGTTAGAAGAATTGCTGAAGGTCACAGGAAGAGAGAAAGATGGATCTCACGGTGGAAACTTCTAGGTGTAGCCCCCACTTCATGACACTATGCTGGCTAGAATGAGAAGCACCCGTTGGACTCCATCTGATAAAAGAGGTACCTATGATACGTACATTGTCATCAATCCAGATTTATGTTTAGCTGCAAACTCATATTGCTACATGGCATCTCCATTTGGCACCTGTCTCACTGGCATTTTGAACTCATTGTGTCCAAAACTGAATGCTTAAGCTGCATCCTCCAGCCAAACCTGCTCCCCTTCCCACAACCCCGCCTCGGGAAAGCGACCACCACTAGCCCGAATGCTAGCGTCATTCTGACCTCCTTCTCAGCTACCCCCTTTAATGAATCACCCATCTGTCAAGTCTAGCTTTGCAGTATTTCCAGTTCCACCCACTCCTCTCCATTGCTGTACTTCTAGAGTCCACTTTCCCACCACGTCTCACCGCCACTCCACAGGGCCCCTTACAAGGATCTCGGCCTCTCAGTTGGCCAGGTGTAATTCATTCTCCATACAGGCGCCAGAGTGGTCCTATCTCAGTATAAATGTGATCCCTTCTCTCTCTTCACTGACTTCCCCGTGCTCTCAGGGTGAAGATCAGGCACCCCACTGTAACTACCCATGCACCTGCTAAGCCTGGATGCTGCCAGCCCCCTCCATCCCACACGTCCCTCGCCCTCCCCTTCTGATCACCTGCACCCTGCCCCCCCCCACCTGAGGGCCTTTTTGTTGGGGGCTTGCTACAGCCTGGATGCTCTCCTCCCTGCCTGCCTTTTCCTAGCCAGGATCCACTCATCCTTCAGGTCACAGCTTCACTCCAAGTCGTCAGGAAAGGCTCCCCTGACCCCAACAACCTCATGGCACTCATCACAGCTGTATAATGTCCATCTCCCACCAGACACTCAGGGCACAAGGGCAGGGTCCAGCTGTGCGTCTGTCTTATTTGCTGCTGAACCCACAGTGCTTAAAAAAGCATCTGGTACATGACAGGTACACAATAAATGTTGTGGGAATCAATGAATGCTCACGGCTTAGTGAATTTAGTTCCTTTTCTTCTTGGAAGCAAAGAAGCTCCCAGGTTTATGTTGATATCTTAACCCTCAAACACTCCGTGGATGGAAGGTGGTGACAGCGGGGGATGACTTGAGCTCTCCACTCACAGGCTGTTCTGCTGATTTGAGGGTGATGCTGGAAACTCTCCTGGCCCCAAGAAGAGAACAATGAAATAGATGCATTTCTTGACACCACTGAAAACAGCTCACCCAGCAGGGCCTGTAACTTTTATGAACATGTCGACTTCACCTATTGATTATATGTATTCAGCAGAGCCAGGCTCACTCCATCTCCCCGCATCCCCCATCGCCATCGCCATCCCCCACATACACACATACCTTCTTGCTTTCTTCCCCCCATGCAGAGCCATGGCAGGTGGGTGACCTAGCTTGGGAGGAATTGATTTTAAGCAAATGAATACCTCACAAATAAATGAAAATAACTGGCAGAAAAGCCTAATGGCCAAGTAACTACCCAGGGACAGAGCAGAGGGGGTTGAAGTCCTGACCACAGAGAGAAAATCATGAGGGTGACAATACCAGTAACATTTGCTGATGTGCAAGGAGCACTTATGATGTATGAGATACCGCAGTCCTGTGTGTTATCTAATGTAATCCTCACGACAACCCCCTAGGAAGCAGGCACCAAGATAGGCCCCATTTCACAGATGGAAACACTGAGTCCCAGAGTTATATTATTGCCCATTCAGTATCCCTTGGTGAAGAAATGGAAGAGCCAGGATTTAAACTGGCTGCTACCTGATGTCAAAAGTCCCACTATGGGGCTTCCCTGGTGGCGCAGTGGTTGAGAGTCCGCCTGCCGATGCAGGGGACATGGGTTCGTGCCCCGGTCCGGGAAGATCCCACATGCCGCGGAGCGGCTGGGCCCGTGAGCCATGGCCGCTGAGCCTGCGCGTCCGGAGCCTGTGCTCCGCAACGGGAGAGGCCACAGCAGTGAGAGGCCCACGTACCACAAAAAAAAAAAGTCCCACTATGACCCACCACAGCCCTCACCTCACAGCTGCCCTCTCCTTCACTGCATCCTGTTTCCTTCACCTCCCACGATAAATTTCACACCACTAAAAAGGTACCTTTTGATGCACATGTGCTGTTACTAGTTCATTTATACACAGTATATGTTGTCGTCATGAAGTTTAGTGTCTGGTCCCATGGAATGTAGGGTCCAGTTGGCAAGATTTAAACGGAAAATCATACTAATTATTTATGATTGTGATCGTATATGCTTCAAAAGGCACCGGCAACTGTGACTCATTGAATATGGTACCAAAAAACTTAATACGACACAGGGTCATATTAAGTGTAAAATAGTATTTGGCTGACAGGGGCCACATGTTTGGTCCTCACCCAGGAATACGGAGGCGCTCTCTGCCTCTAACAGTGATGGCTGCTTACAAGATGCCTGGTGAAACAAGGTGAGGTGGTGTCTTGACCCACCTCTATGGTCCTCCAGGCAGAGTCTGATGAGGTGGCCAGGGATCATGGGAGAGAGACTTCCAGGGACTGATGCATTTGTGAAAAGTCTCTGGGGGTGGGAAGGGAGGGCCTGGGTTACTCTGGGGAAGGCAACCTCAGAGTCTTCATTTACTCATTCAACAATCAGCTGTGGAGAAGGCCCTTTATGCCAGGCTAGATGATGCTGGGGACACAACAGGGGGATGGGACAGATACAGCCCCTGCCCTCATGGAGCTCCCTCTAGCAGGGAGAGCCTCAGCAGCTGTTTGCAGCACTGGCAGCAAATGTGCCTGGCCCCGCTGGAAAGAGCTCTTCTTCGTTTGATCCCTCTGTGCTCCTGCAGGTTCCCAAAAAGCTAGGACATCCTTCTGCCTGGAACTGTCTCCCAATTCTCCAACAGTTAAAACGATCCTTGGAGTCAGCTGCATCCCATTTCAGAGAATTTAACAGAGCACACATCTTGGAATCAATAGAATAGTGGAATGCCTTACTTCAGCGGGGTATCAAGAAGATTAAAGTATTTCATGTTTCTGATGTGCTTAGAACAGTTCCTTACACATAATAAATGCCATGTAAGTGTTTGTTTGTTAAATTAAAAGTTCCTCACCCAACACTGTGAAACAAATGCCACAGTTCTCCCACTTTGTGGTTAAGGACTCTGAGGTCGGGAGAGGTTGAATGACTTGCTCAAGATTATGAGGGATCTGAACCCAGGCATTCTGGCTCCTGAGTCCATGTCTACACCTCGATGTGGGGCTGCCTCACCCTCTTCCCCGTACACTATGTTCTGTGACGGAAAATATGAAGATACCTGCTCTCTATTGACTGAAGAACACACCCTCGGAGACTTGAAGACAATTTTCTTTTCCTCTCCCAGAAAAGCTATCCAAGCTCCTTTTCCTTTTCCCACTCTCATTTTTATGTTCATTTCAAGAAGAGAAGTGCACCCCTGGGGTTGGCATCAGCCTCCACACTATACTACAAAGATTCAAAATAGGCCAGCACGGGCCTCCTTCCCTCTCAGGGTCAACGCCAGGTCTCTGCCTTTAGAAGGGCTGCCGTTTTGGGATGAGGTAGGTTCACACCTTTGGGAGATGGAGGCTGGGGAATGCCGGGCCCATGGAGAGTTTGTGCCTCCAGAGAGCAAGGCTCCCGAGAGAGGCCCCGACTCAGCAATGATCCCAAGACTGAGAACAGAACGGGGTTCCTCGTGAAAGCAGCTCTCCAACTGGGATGGAAACAGGAGAGCAAACTTGGAGCTGGAGAAGCCACACAGAGCCAGGTGAGCCTTGGAAACACAACACAATGAGCCAGACCGGCTTGCCCAGCCCCCAGAGATGCCCAAGCATTGACAGTCTTATTGAACGGAACATGAACTAACTCAAAAGGATTTCTAAAACCACCCAGCAAACTAGCTTGAACCAAAAAGAAACCTGTAAATATTTCCTACCACAACTTCCAAAATGGAATACAGATGGGTCACCAAGTCCTATACACTAAACTGAACCAGCTTAAACCCCCAAGAATGAACAACTCTAAGAAGGCATCATCTAAAGGCAAGAGAGTCTCGGAGACCTGGACAGCTCGATAAGAAGACCCAAATCTTCATCACTGTGCTCCCTGCCTGGAGCAGAGGCTCTGGGGACCTTGGTTCAAACATCAGCTCAGCCCCTTACTAGCTATGGACTCTCAGACTAATCAATTAACCCCTCTAGACCAATTTGCTTGCTTGTAAAACAGGGATAATAATGTTGTGCCTTCTTTACAGGGCTATGGGGAGGATTAAGAGGTATGTAAAACTCCCAGTGCCTAGTGTCTGCACAAGAGAAGCACTATAAATATGATGCAGGAGTGTCACTGCCATTCCCATAAGATGCTTAACAACTTACCCAGCAATGTCTTATTAAAGTTTCACATATGAGGCTCACATAAGCAGGTCAGTCACCCCTTTAAAAACTGAGAAACTTAAACTCAGGGAAGAAATGTTAATCACTTACACACTCCTCTCCACTAGCTGTTTCTTAAAGTCAAAGCGTTGGCAAGAATTTGCCTGACTACACACATATTCGTATATAATTTACAGATGCCTACAACTATGAAAGACATACTCAGGCAATTTGCAAGTTAAATCTGTATCATCTCATTCAAGGCATGAAGTGGAAAGGGAGCTATCAAGTCAGGGAGGACTATAGACAAGACAGGGGGGTCCCCAGTTCTCCCCAGATCTGCAGTGGAAGAACACTAAATTCAGGAAGTTAACTTCTGCCCAACAAAGGAATATTATGCACGTCATTAAAATGATGGCTATAAAATCTGTGAAGCGATATGGAGAAAGAGTGGAAAAAGTCAAGTTACAGAATTGGATGTACAGAATGATTTCAGCAGGAAGGAGGGAAGAGTGAAAGAAAACACACCGGGACTGGCAGTGACTATGTTAGGGGTGAACTGTGCATAATGTCCTTTTCCTTCTTCCAAAGATATCTCAGCATGGAAGTGTAACATAAACAGTATAACCTTCGTGAAGAACATATACTCTGGAGTTAGAGAGACTGGGATTTGGATCTCAGCTCCATCACTTAATGCCTGTGTGATTTCCATAACTTTTTCACTCTCTGGGAGCTTCAGTTTCCTTATCTGTAAGAGGGGGGTAATGGGGCTTCCCTGGTGGCGCAGTGGTTAAGAATCTGCCTGCCAATGCAGGGGACACAGGTTCAATCCCTGGTCCGGGGAGATCCCACCTGCTGCGGAGCAACTAAGCCTGTGTGCCACACTACTGAGCCTGCACTCTAGAGCCCGCGAGCCACAACTACTGAAGCCTGCATGCCTAGAGCCCGTGCTCTGCAACAAGAGAAGCCATCGCGGTGAGAAGCCTACACACAGCAACGAAGACCCAACGCAGCCATAAATAAATAAATGTATATATTTTTTAAAAAAGATGGGGGGTAATGATAGCACATACCCATCATGATTTTGAGACGATAATACCATATATATATATATTATATATACAGTGTTTGCACCACACCTGACATGTATTAAGTTCTCGATTACTATTAAATGAGCAGGCATAAGAAGTGGAGCCTCTTTCCTCCTTGTCAGTGGGGATTGGCCAATAGTGGCTGCTATTCTATCAGTTCTTCTCAGTCCTCACTTCTGATGAAGGTGGTAGAGAGAATTAGGTTGGGAGTTGTGAGGCCCAATTCATGCCATATTTTCCTGGCTGTCCCTAGGGCTCCATTTCTCCTCTCTAAAATGAGGGGGGAGGGCCACAGCGCCTCTACCCCAGCGTTCCTCTTTGAGGAAGTGTGAGGTGCCCTTGACATTAACAATTGAAAGCTCCATATACTTTGAATCAATTAAAAGAGTCAAACAAATCAGTGAGGGAAAGAATACACATCAATGGGGAAACAGGCAAAGGCCTTGAGCAGGCAATTCACCAAGAAACGCAATGTCAAACTGTATACCAGTCAACTGCCTCATAACCAAAAAAGTACATTAAAATAATGTCACCTATCAAATTTGTACATTTTTAAAACTCATTATTCTCTAGTTGGCAGATATGGGGAAAAGTCACCTTCCTATACCGTTTGTGGGCTCATAAACTGGCACAATCCTCCTGGAGGCCAAGTTCATGATATTTACATTAAAAGCCATAAAATACTTGTGACCTTGGACTTCACAACTTCGCCCATAACAATTTAACCTAATAAGATAATTAAGAATGTTTACAAAGATTTATCAACAATATTATTCTTCTCAGCATTATTTATAATAGTGAAAACTTGGAAACAATCTTAATGTCTAGAAACAGGACTAGTTAAATAAACTACACTTATATAATAGAACATTATGTGACCACTAAAAGTCATGTTTTTGGGGAATATCTAACAGCCTGGAACATATGACGTTATTGAATAAAAATAACCAATCAGTATTACCTGAGGGTGGTTCTCTAGAATCAGAGCCTGAGACAAGGATTCTTGAGAAAGTGATTTGTTGAGAGCATGCTGTGGGGAGAAGGGAGCAAAGGGAATGAGAGATTGCAGGGGAAGAGAGCCAGGCATGGGTGTGGTCCCTCAGGAGCTCTGGAACAGACTTGTACCCCCTTGTTGGTACCCCTTGTGAAGCTGGTCTTTTGCGTCCCCACAGCATTAGCTGCTAACCACAGGCAGCAGGGTGGTGATGAGGGTGTATAACTTCCCCAGATACCTCTGCCAAGGGCACATCTCCTGAGAAGGGGCACCACTCCTGTCCATTTGTTCTTCATGTGAAGATCACCCCATCCACCCAGAGTTTCTTCAAGATTCTGACAGGTTACACTCTCTGGGAAATCAAGTGGGGACAAGTATTTAGCTGCTGCTGCACATGATACTGAAGTCATGGCTGACCCTTGTCCTTTCCTTCCCCTTGGCGAGCACTTCTGCTAGCCTAGGTGACCTGCCTGGTGGAGCAACCCAGGTCCTTATCCCTGAGGAGTCCGAGCCCCTGATGACCATGCTCTTACCAGGCTATGGCTGCTGTACGTAACCACCTACAGTTACAATGGACTATGAAAGCACCAAGGGGCAACAGAGGATCATGTGATGTAAAACATTTCTTCTCACCACTGTCACAGAGCAGCAATCCTACCTCCTCATGAGGATGAGGACCAATCACTCCTTTCTGTGTTTGCTGGTCTTCTGGTGTGAGACCAGAAATCCAAAGTGACGAGGCAACAGCCATAGCTTAAGTTTAGTGGAACACCTACTATGTACCTTGGTGGAAGCATCTCCCTTCTGAGACCCAGGATCTCTACATGGACAGACTGAAGTTGCAAACAGGAAGCACAAATTCTCTGGGTGGGTCAGAGAGAGAGATGAAGAGCAGGGATGCTCCTTTTTACACCCCTTGATTCTCAGACCTATGTCATCTGTCTACTGGGGACCTAGCATCGTATAATGGCCATTGGTGTAAGATGTATACTCAGCCTAAAGGATGTTGCCCCAACCTTGCAGGTGTCATCTCTAAATTGATACCTCAGCAACATCTTTAAGAGGCCATTCCAATCCTCAGTCAGGCCAGCAGCTTCCAGATGGTGCAATATATCAAAGGATCAGTGGATCTCATGGTTATGTGCTCACTGCCATACCTCCTTTGCCATAAAATGGGTTCCTGGTCCAAGGCAATGTTGTATGGTATCCCGTGTCAGTACATTAACAATGATTTGATTCTTATATTTGTCGGTGGTGCTGGCTGAGACACTGCAGGCAGAAAAGTTAAACCTGAACTCAGAATGTGTCAGTCCCAGTCAGAATGAAATGTTGCCTACCCCAAGCTGGAAGAGGTCTGATATGTAAAGGATTCAGCCATGATTTCTGGTTTTCGCAGGTCAAACATTCAGCTATGGCAGTAGCTAAATCAACCTTAGGGAAAGAAAACCCATGTTGTTGAGACTATGAATAGCCTTCATGTTCGCCACCAATGCCACTCCATACATCAGCCCATTGTGCAAGTAACATAAATATATGTACATGTGTGGGTTAGTACTCATACACATATTTCCTAGTCCTGTCTACTGAGAGGGTTAGAACAATCACACCTCAGTAGCAATGAGCAGACCTAGTGCCAGGTCTTGGTTTCTAAACACTATTCTCGGGACCTCCCTGGTGGTCCAGTGGTTAAGACTCCTCGCTTCCACTGCAGGGGGCAAGGGTTTGATCCCTGATCAGGGGAACTAAGATCGCTGCATGCCCCATGCAGTGTGGCCAAAAATAAAATAAAATAAAATAAACGCTATTCTCTAATAAAAGAAACTAGGGCTCCTTATGAAGTGGTCGATAGTAGGGCTACTGCAGGGAAAATAAAAGATGAGCTTGGAACGTGTTGTAGTGCGAGAAAGTAAGAAAATGCTCGAAAAGATGTGGGCTTGTCCAAAGAACAGAGTACAACCTGAAGGGGCTCTTAATGGCCAAAGCTGGGAAATTTGGGGGAAAAAATAACGACAGTACTCAATGTAACCCCTACAATAAAATAAATATCCATGAGTCCATACTGATATGAGTGAATGAAGAAAGGAAAAAAATGGAGACGGAGGGAGGGAGGGAGAAAGGACAGCTTTCTTGCAGTAGATTCCAATTAATAAAGGCAGAAAAAAGAGGGAAGGAGAAAATCATCATTACTCAAACACTACAGTAATAATTTTTGTAGACAATATCTACCAATTTGTGGTAAAATTAGTGGGTGAAAGTTTGAAGAGAACTAGGATGTGAGTAGTTTCAAAGTATCTTCCTCTAGATATTAAGTAAAAAAGGAAGATAGTAACTTTACAGCGGAGAAACCTAGGGGAAACCACCTTAACCAAGCGATGAAAGTCAGCATCACCAGTAATAAGACATTTTGACATTATGAACCTCTTGATTTGGTGCACGAGAAGGACATAACTAATTTCTTTGGTATTCTTGCCCCCAAAAGGCATACATACCCTCATTCCAAACAGGAAAAAACAAACCAAATTGAGGGATATTCCATACAATAATGATCGGTACTTTTCAGAAATGTCAAGATCATGAAAAAAAAATTTTTTAACTGAAGAATTGTCAAGACTAAAGATAAACAATAAATAAATGTGCGATTCTGGAACACAAAAAGGACATTGGTGGAAAACTGGTAAAATTCAAATAAAGTGTAAAGTTTGGTTGAGTATTGTACCAATGTTCCTTTCCTGGTTTTGTGTTATGGTTATACGTGCTGTTAACATTAGGGTGAACTGGGTAAAGGACATAAGGGCACTTTCTATACTAATTTCACAGCAATCCTTTATGTCTCAAATTAATTCAAAATGAAAAAGTTAAAAAAAAAAAACATCCAAAAATAAAATAAAATACACTTCACATTTTATAAACCAAGGAAAAAGGAAAAGAAAGTGTAGGCCCAGGTAATGCAAATTCTTTTTAGTGTTACCAAAGCCCAAGTAAAACAAACAACTCAGGTAGAAAAAATAAAAATTATGTTTACTCCCTAACCAAACAGAAACTCTACTTAGAGTCTCCACATGCTGGGTTCTTCCATTAGCATGGATCATTGGAAACTGACTACCTTTAGAAATGATGCCCAGTTTCTCTCTCTAGGTACAACACAAGATAAATTCCCAGGGCAGTGGCCTCTGTTATTGAATCCAGCACTAATTAAGTTAATGTATCCTACCTTGTGTGTAGAGGTGTAATTCAGGTGGTACAAATCCTTTACTGAACTCAAATTCAGTAGTCATGTACAAATCCCCTATTTGTGCTATGTACAAAGGTTGTAGGAAAATTATAAAAGGTGATACATTATCATTATATTCCTATGACAGTCGGGTGTTGTCATTGACACAAGCCATTCATGGGGCACCCTTTCATTTGCACAGAGGAAAATGTTCAGTTGAGTAAACATCAGCACACAATCAATGGATCAGAGGCCTGCAGCTTTTGCCAGCCCAGTATTTTTTTCTCTTTCTTCTGCTAAATTTACCCTGATTTACCTTTGAGGAACTACCTCCTCCCTTCTTGTAGCCCATATGATTCAGGAGGGCAGGTGTCACACCCTAGTTCCAGACATGGGCCCAGGACCCCAGCCTGGCCAACAAGGTTCCCTTCTAGAGCTTTTGTTGGAACTGTTAGGAAAGAGAAGGACTCCTCCTTTCCAGGTGGTACTAAGATGATAGGGGGTAAACCCAGAGTCAGGGGTGCCCATCTTGCTGGTATCTTGGAAGAGATGCTGAATGAGGCCAACAGGGGGAAAGCAGAGCTAAGAGAGATGGTGACCAACCAGGTACATTTGTCATGTTTCTTTTCTTTCTTTCTTTCTCCCTTTCTCTTTCTTCCTTTCTTTCCTTGTTTTTTTCTTTCTGTAAGCCGGCTTTAGTTTGGTTTCTAATACTTACAGAGTAAATAATTAAAAAGAAAGACTTCCAGGCCAAAAAACTATTATTTATTTGAAACCTCAGCACCCAGATCTATCTCTGAATTCACTCACTCTGTTATATTATACCATTATAAGCAATCCTATCTTTCTAATTCTTTTAATTATCCTCTCCTTCACTTTCCTGGTCTTCCCTCTCACCTCACACCTCAACAACACTTATGAATCTCACTTCACCCTGAGCACTCTGAGCACCCCAGAGCAATCAAGCATCCCGCCTGCCCATTTCCCCAAGGGTCACACATTTGAAATCTCTGTAACTCAGACTTTGAATTTTCTCTAAGCTTTAAAATAAACAGTAAAGAGGAGAGAGACAGAGAGAGGAAGGAAGGGAGTGAAGGGAGGGAGGGAGGGAGGGAGATGGGGAAAAGAGTAAGACTTGCATGGTCATCCTGGGGTTAAACGTGGAAGTTTATTCTAACAGGAGAGGCAGCCAGACTGGAAGTTGCCACGGCCTGTGTTTTCATGGCAGCCACTAACCAGTTCAGAAGTCTTGGACAAGACACCTAAAGGCATAGGCTCCAGGTCTTAGGCCATGAAAGGAAGGGTTACACTAGATGGGAGAGGGCGCTTTTTCCACCAATATGCTTTTCATCAAGTCAGATCATCCTCCAGACGGGAAGTTGCAGGGAGGAAAATAATCTTCTAGCGTACCAAGAAACTAGACAAACTTTTACTTCCTGAGTCCCGATGTTCTTATTCAGCCTTAGCATTTTACCCACCTTCCCCCATTAGCCAGCCTCCAAAAGGGCAGAGACCATCTGCTCGCAAGCAAAGAATAGCAACATTGGTAGCAAACGCTTTCTGCATACCTACTATGTGCCAGGCACTACACTAGACACGCTTCTAACTGTATCTCCAATCCTCGCAGCATCCCTTTGAGATAGGTCATTTTAGTCTCCTTTTTTAAACAGGAAAACTGAAGTTCAAAGAGGTTAAATAACTTGACTGAGATCCCACAACGAGGAAATGTCAGCGCCATTGGTCAAATCAGGGTCCGTCTCACCACAGAGCCTCTCCCTTTCCTCTACATCTTGCTCTATATCAGCTTCCAGTCTGAGCAGAAGAGCCACAGGCAGGATGGTGTGTGTTAAGCTGGTGTCTTTGGAGGTGGGCTGGGAGAGCTGGGTCTGCCAAACGGAGAGAGGACCCGACAACCCCCTCCACACCTTCACCCGGAGCTTTAGATTAGCAACAATGAAGAAAAGGTGCAACTTTCCAATGCGTACCAAGGGGCGAATCACAACACTATAATGAAGAAAAAAAATCCAGAACCATCACCTGGGAAATGGCTAAGCCAAGTGCCATAGATCACGAGGACAGAGACCCTGTAGCCCTAAAAAATGATATTTGCTATTGTGTACATGAAACAAGATCAAGGGAAAAGAAAAAGAAAAGCAGGAACCAAAAGAATAAAAACATCAGTCAAATAAAATAACTTTTTTTGGTCATATAGTATGTGCGGATACAGTGACTGGCACATTACTTGGATTATCTCACCAAATCCTCAACTGCAACGCTATGAAGTAGGTATTATTATTCCTCCCCACTTTTCAGATGAGGAAACTGAGGCTCAGGTTAAGTACAGTGCCCAAAGTAATTAAACTGGGACTCATTTTAGAAGCTAGGGAAACTTTACTCCAGAGCCTTCTCTTTTAAGTGTTTATCACTGCTATATGAAAACACAGGTATGAACATGTATTCAAGAACAATGGATAGGAATGCCCACGTATGCCCAGCACTTTTAGTGTTCTGAGATACAGAATTAACAAAACAGAGAAGGTTGCAGATCTCATGGAGCTGAGACTCTGGGGGAGGCAGAAGACAGACAAATGTGAGGATGGAGTCATGGACTCTGAAGAAATTGTAGAGCGAGTAGGAGGATGGGGAGTGATGGGGAGGGTGCTAGATTAAAGGTTTGAATAGGGTCATCCAGAAAGGCCTTTTTGAGAAGGTGACATTGGAGCAGAGAAAGAAAAGGAGGGACCAAGCCATGCAGCTGGAGTCGGGGTCAGTGGGGAAGGGGAGGGTGCTCCATGGGAAAGAAACATTAAGTGTGAAGGCGCTGAGGAAGGATTTACGCATGCACCCAAAGAACAGCAAGAATGTCAGTGTGGCTACAGGAAGAAGGGGTGATGGGAGGTGAGCTCAGAAGGAGGCCAAGATCCTGAAGGACTTCTCGGGCCATTGTAAGGCCTTTGAATTTTATGAAACAGGAACCACTTCAGGAGGGTTATGAGCAAGGAGTGACATGATCTGATTAGGTGGGCCCAAAAGGGGCACAGTGTAAGACTGAATTTCAATCTCAAAATATCTAAAGGCTGTGAGGTCTTTTAAGGGCATCTCATCCATCTATAAATGGGCAAACTGGTCCCAAAGGTGACTGACCTTAGGTCAAATCACAACATGTGTGAAAGGGCCGATTCCTTTGACGACCTGTACAACTTTGGGCAAAGGAAAAGGAATCTCAGTGTTTGAAATCAAAAGAAATAAGGGACTTAGGACCCCTCAGGCATAAGGTCACTGGGGGCCCCCGAATCTCAGTGTTCTTATGTGTAAAATGGGAATAATGGTTACCTCACAGAGTTTCTTTTAAGAAGATGAGACACGTACACTCATGTAGGTGTGGTTATAGATTACTGACTACACTGCACTGTGGTCACCCAACTGAGAAAGCTTAGCAGGTTCCCAGTTGTCTATAGAATAGAAGCTAAATGACTGTCATCCAGATTGCATCCTAAATATCAGCACTTATGTAACCCAACCCTTCCTTGCCTATTCCCTTGCAAGTTGTATCAACCCCTAGGTCTCTCTACCACATGTCCCTGTTTCATTTTCTTGATAGCACAAATCCCTGGTTTTCTTATTTATTCCCCTGTCCTGCTCACTGCTATATCCCAAGTACTTGAAACCATATTTGTTACACAGTGCTGTCCTCTACAGGTGTTGACTGAATTGGCTTGAAATTAAAGACCTTGGACAAGACCCTCTTGAGAATGAAATGCTTCCTAAAGGACATTGTGACATCCCCTTTCCTACCTGGAATGGCTTGAAGACTGTCTTGCCAGTGGACAGAGAGTTGGAGCAGGACACCTCTTCAGGCCCTTTCTACTTTTTAGAATTGTTTTGCCTCCCCCTATGTCTCTTTGCTCCTGGAAAGTCTGTCATTTGTGAGAAGAGACAATGAGCCAGCAGCATCTTCTACTTCCCTGTGAAGTAGAAGATGCATGTGAAACCCATGCAAAATTGTACAATCTGGTCACGCAGTTGAAACTCAACTCTTGGAAGAGAAGGAGGAAGAGAGCTTTTTATACTCAGGAGCTAAGACTAAAATATGTAAAGAAAAATAACAAAGCTGGCGGTAAGTATTGGCAGCTTCCCTGACAGCAAAATTCAAAATAAATCAGGCAATTCTTCAAACTAGAGCTAGACTTCAGGAAATTAGGGTTTGTGTTCAAGTGGGCACATTACAATTTCATAAAAATTGTCTTAGCTCTTTCTCTGATGTGGACTTGGGACGATAATGATGTGTTTAATGTTCCTGATTATGTTGCTGGGCAAATCGGGGACCATGGAATAATTGGAGAAGCAGAGGCTGAAAGGTATTTGGAAAGAAATAAACCAGAGGCCATCCTCTAAGACTTGTGTCTTCAGCTCACAGCTTGGGCCAGACCTTCACACCATCCCCCCACCTCACTCCTACTTCTACTTTGGCTCCTTTAAGTCAAATTCAACCGAAAGGGACAGAAGATCCTAAGTCCATTCTTAACAGGGATTGTTCTGTTTTCAAATAGACGGTGTCAAAGGGGAAAAAAACCCTGCTGTGTGACAAACCTCATAATGGGTAAAAGCAGCAGGGAAGCCCTTTCTCTTCGAGCAAAGGTTCACTGTGCCTTCCAAACCAAGATTATTCCAAGTCAAAAAAAAAGAAAAAAAGATGTTTAACAAGAGAATTTACGATTCATCTCCTAGCAAGGAGACTCCATTAGTTTAGGTCCAAAAATGCCTTGCCTTAAAAATACCCAACATAAAGAAAATCGGGTCCTATGGATTGAAAATAAGCCCGAAGTCAACCCTCTCTCATTTCACACAAAAGGAAACAGAGGCTTCAAGACATTGAACACCATGCCCAAGGGGACTTTCCAGAGTCCAGACAAGATCTCAGTTCTCTTTACTCCCAAGGAGGGTAAGCAACCATCCTGGTTTGCCTAGAACTGTACTCATTTTAATATTGCAAGTCCCTCATCTGACTTCCAGTTTCTGGTTGGCATGTAAGGAGTTTGGAGTCTTCACTCCTATCCGAACAACAAGTAAAAAGCTGAACAAGCTGAAAAATCAACAACTTTTCTTAGATCCATCAGAGAAGAGAGGTCACAGGGCAAACCACTGCCCCCAAAATTGGGGAAACACACAAGCAGTTACAGAAAATTATAACTTACTAGAGGAGAAACCCACAAGCAGAAACCAGTACTAGGATAGGAAAACCTGAACTATAACTGATAAATTACTGAAGGTTCATCATGGACAAGTCTGAGAGTTAAAAATACTGGCAGGGCCCAGTCACAGGGAGGTCCTGACATTTGTGAGATTTCCCTCCAGGTAAGTCACAGGGAGGATAGAAGAGAAATTCCCTCATGCTTCAAGCAGGAGGAGGGGGAAGTCGGCATTTTGGAATACACCAGAGCATTGTACTCTTTCGGACAAGGCCTACCCACAAGAGAAACTATTTTACTGGGGTTTTATCAGAGCCCAACTGACCTGGGGGAGGGAAACACCCAATTCCAACCTGCTCTAGCTTTCCACATGGAAGAGGGGAAATAACCATCCTGTCTCACACAAGGGGGAAAAAATTCCAAGAAACATTGTGACATTCACAGTTCAGGGACACACGTTCACGAAAAGATTGGGACCTAATCCTATGACCATAGAATACTTCTCTTCCCCTATACCTCACCACCATACCTATTGGTATGAAGGCCTATTTATCACAGTTCCTTTTACCCAGTACATCGTGTCTGGCTATCAAGAAAAAATTGCAAGGCATACTAAAATGCAAATAAAACACAGTTTTAAGAGGTTGAACAAGCACTAGAACCAAAGTCAGATATGGCAGGAATGCTGAAATTATCAGGCCAAGAATTTTTTTAAACTATGATGTATATGCTAAGGACTCTACTGGAAAAAGTAAACAACAGACAGGAACAGATGGATAATATAAACAGAAAGGTGGTAATTCCAAGAATCCAAAAGAAATGTTAGAGATCAAAAACACTGTAACAAAAATAGAGAATTCCTTTCATGGGTTACTAGTAGACTGGATAAGGCTTAGGAGAGAATCTTTGAGCTTGAGGATATGTCAATAGAAACTTCTAAAACTGAAAAAGTCAAAAGAATAAAAGACTGAAAAAAATGGAACAGAATATCCAAGAGCTGTAGGACAGCTCCAAAAGGTATAGCAGACATGTAATGGGTAATACCAAAAGGAAAAGAAACAGAGAAATGAAGAGAAATCATATATCAAGCAATATAGATTGGTAAGTTGCCTCAAATTAATGTCAGATGCCAAACCACAAATCCAGGAAACTCAGAGACAACCAAGCAGAATAAATGCCAAAAAAAAAACTACACCTAAGTATATCATATTCAAACTGAAAAAAAAATCTTGAAAGAATCCAGAGGAAAAATCACCTTACCTATAGAGGAACAAGGATAAGAATTAAATGTGACTTCTCCTCAAAAACCGTTCAAACAAGAAGAGAATGGAGTGAAATATTTAGTGTTGAGAGGGGAAAAAAACCACCAACCTAGAATTCTGTATCCTACAAAATTATCCTTCAAAAGTAAAGGTAAAAGACTTTCTCAAATAAACAAAAATGGAGAGAATTCATTACTATTAGATCTGCCTTGCAGAAAATGTTAAAAAGAAATTCTTGAAAGAGAAGGAAAATGATACAGGCCAAAAATTCTTAACTACATGAAGAAAGGAAGAGTATTGGAGAAAGAATACAAAATTGTAAAATTCAAAACTTTTATTTTTCTTATGCTTTATTGATCTAACAGATAGCAGCTAGGATGAGTTCTGCTTGTGCCTTACTCAGAAATGGGGGCGAAGTGTCTCTGTAATGATCACAGAGGTTAATGGGGAAATATGTCTAAAAGTTATAGTTGAGGAGAAATCTTCTGAAATGGGTCTCCTACATAAAGCAAGACATACCGATTAACAATGCCCATAAGTCAAATATTTGAAAGTGGATTTCTTAAATCACAGGTCAAAATGAATTACTTCAGTACTTCTGTCCTTAGGCTGTAAGCCAGCCTCTCAGAAGACAGCATCTAAAATAAGTCCTTTCACCTCCACACACAAGGATTTATGGATTATTCTGGCATACACGTCACTGAACTATTGGGGGGGGAGGTACACTTGCCTTCTAAAATACATATTTTAAGACTTTTAGAGAAATCACATTTTATCTATTAAGAAACTTACTCCACTCCCCTGAGGGCCCGCAGACCTTAAGGGCTGTGCAGGTCGTAATTGTCACGTGGGGAGGTGGAGGAAGGGGACTGGAGGAAGAGAAGAATGAGCACAAGGACTCCTTGCCGGGAAAAGACTGGTATAAGGAGTGAGGGTCACTTCTCCTCTCCCAGGTTTGTTCCACACACCTGCTTTCCTTTGAAGCTAATGCACCTTGCTGGGCCACAGGGTTGGGGGCCTTTTAGACGGCAGTGATGAAGGGGCCCAAATGTCACTAAAATGAGAGGTTGGCCCTTTCCTAAAGAACATTCCCTGATTCTTTGTTTCATTCCAGGAGGCATGCTGAGTGTTCCCAGAACCCCTAAAATGAGGTAATTCCACAGATGAGAGCAGCTTCTCAAACGTCAAGGTGCCTTCAAATTACCTGGGAGCTTATAAAATGCAGGTTCTGATTCAGTGGGTCAGGGTGGGGTCTGAGAGTCTGCAGTCCTAACAAGCTCCCAGGTGTTGGCAATGCTGCTGGTCTGAGGAGTCACAAGGACTTAAGGGTCTTATCCCATGGACTGGAAATTCATCCTTCACAGACAAACTGGATCCCACACAATTTTCCATAGTTGGAGCCTTATTCCTTGAGATTTAGAAACTTCATCTCATGGTTTAGATACCTTCCATACACTGACAATTCCCAAAATCATACCTCCAGTCTAGATGTCTCCCCTCAGTTCCAGATTTGTAAATACCACTGCCTAATATCGCCATATAAATGTCCAATAGACACTTCAGACTTACGTGTCAAAAAATAAACTCCGGATCTACCCCCACCAAAAAATATTAAAACAGCTAATCAAACAAACAAAAAGCTTCTTCACCACCAGCCTTCCTTAGCCCAGAGGAAAACGATCCTGTCCTTTCAACTCTTCACATGAAGAACTTGAAGTCATCCTGACTCCTTATTCTCTCACACCCACATCCCATCTGTCAACAAATCTTTTTGGTTGTTCACCATTTCTCCTGGTAACCACTATGGCCTAAACCATTATCATCTCCTGCCTGGGTTGCTGCAGTAGCCATCTAACCAGTCTCCCTGCTTCTGCCCATGCCCCTTGTAGTGGGTTGAATGTCCCTCCCATCCCCCAAAAGATATGTCTGTGTCCCAATCCCCAGAACCTGGGAATGTGACCTTATGTGACAAAGGGGTCTTTGAAGATATAATTGAGTTAAGGTCTCTAGATGAGATCATGCTGGATTATCTAGGTGTGCCCTAAATCCAAAGACAAATGTCCTTGTAAGAGTAATACAGAGGAAGATTTGAGAGACAGAGAAGAGAAGGCCATGTGAAGACAGAGGCAGAGACTGGAATCATGCAACCAGAAGCCAAGGAAGACCTGGACCCACCAGAAGCCAGAAGAGGCAAAGAACAGATACTGCCCTGGAACCCTAGGGAAGTGCAGCCGGCCAACACCTTGATTTCAGACCTCCGGCCTGCAGAACTGTGAGAAAATATGTTCCTGTTGTTTTAAGGCACCAAATGTGCAGTAATCTGTTGTAGCAGACACAGGAAACTAATATATCCCCCTACAGTCTGATCTCAACGAGCAGCCAGAGGATCCATTTAAATCACAGATCAGATCTGATCACTCCTGTGCTCATGAGGGGAGTTCTACAGTGGCTTCCCATGTCCCTCATGATCTTCTGGATCCCCAGAGGCTCTGCTCCCCACCTCTCCCACCTCATTACTCCTCTGACACCCTCCCCTCTGCTCTCCCTCCTGCCCCTCCACTCCAGCCGCAAGGACCTCCTCGCTCTACGTTGAATGCACCAGGGACACTCCCACAACAGGGCCCTCTGCAGAGATCTGGATGGCCATTCCTTCCCTTCCTTCTACACTTTGATTCAATTTCACTTTCTCAACGAGGCCTACCTGACCATTGTTTTTAAGATTGTAAGCCCCAGCTCCCAAATACCCTTACTCTGCTCAGCTTTTTCTTTTTCTATAGCACTTGTCACCTCCTAACATATAATTTCTAATATTTATCATGTTTACTATTTATTATCTGTCTCCTCCAAAAAACTATAAGCTCCAGGGTAGCAGCAATTTTTACGCCTTTGTTTACTGATATATCATAAGTGCCTTAAATAGTGCTTGAGCATAGCAGCTTCTGAAAAGAGAAAGAAAGAGAGGAAGGAAGGAAGAGAGGAAGGAAGGAAGAAGGAAGGAAAGAAGGAAGGAAGGAAGGAATGAGGGAGGGGAGAAAAAGAAAGAAGGAAAAGAAAATAAAGGAAAGAAAGAAAAAGAAAGGAGAAGAAAGGAAAAGAAAAGAAAAGGAAGAGAAAGAAGGAAAGAAAGAGGGAGGGAGGAAGGGAAGAAAGAAAAACTTTCCTAATATCATAGTAGAGCTGATATTCAAACCCAAGGCTGCCTGGCTCTAAGGCCTTTATTTTTAATCCATGCCACCACCCTAGATTCTTGCTACAATACTACCCTTAAAGTACCTGCCTTTGGACATCCTTGTAGGTTAAACCTCCTAAGAAGAAGCTCTCTTGGAACTCCCATTATAAACACACGTGGAGAGAATCCAGGGCAGACTTAGCTTAGCCACAGCAGGAACTAAGGAGCAGAGTGAGATGTGGACCCTCTGCACAAGGAGAGGGGGCAGTGCAGGGAAGAGCAGAGGTGAGACATGTTTGAAATATGTCAGAAAATAAACCCAGAAGTAATATAAGTAATGCCACAAGGCAATAAGTCAGACACTTCTAAAATGGGAAAGGGATCAAGGGCCACCTGAGTCCAACACCCACCGATGTTTAACTCGCCTCTACATCAATCCCACCAAGAAGGTAACTCAACTCTTCAATTAATACCTTAAATTTAACTTTTCTTCCTTTTATTGTATAAAAATAAGTGTCCACCATCAAATCCTCCAAATTAGACCTTCTTTCATAGACCAGAAGCCAGCACATGTTTTTTTTTTTGGAAAGGACCAGATAGTAAATAGACTTTGTGGACCATATGTTCTCTTTGGGAACTATTCAACTCTGCTATTGGAGCACAAAAGCAGCCACAGACAATACATAAAGGAATGGGTATAGCTGTTTCAAATAAAGCTTTATTTACAAAGGCAGCCAGCAGACCTTAAGTTTGTCAATCACTGCATTAGACCACCCAGAATAAGTCAAGTCTGTCTTTCACAGGTCAGTCCTACAGATATTCAATAACCCCTCTATTCTCTGGATCAAAAAAGTCCAATTTCTTCCTTTCTCGCTGGTATGGTCTCCAGCTGCTCCATTGGAACCCTCCTCTAACACCCATTTGTCTGTGTAGTTCTCAGTGGGGGTCCTACACTGAATAGGATGCCCCAGCAGGACCAGGCTGCACTAGAGAGGGCCCATCAGCTCCTTCACTCCAGCCATCATGCCTCTAATAACATTGCCACAGGTCACGTGCTTCCCCGCATCCCACATCCCACTGTTGATTCAGAACGCACTCACCATGGGCTAAAACCCCGAATTATACCCACTCGGGCCAAGTCCCTCCCCTGGCCATGTCTGTGCCCTTGGTATTTTAGGCCTGCCCTTTGCCCCCTTAGCTTTTACCTCATCAGATTTCAGGCTTTGGCTCCACCCAGTCAAGATCTCTCTGAGTCCTACATCTATCACTGAGTATATTGATCACCCTCCCATCTATGCCATCTACAAATTGATGAGCAGACCCTCTCTATCTTCACCCAAGTCCTTGATAAGAAATCTCTAGGAGGACATGGCCACTTGCCCCTACATTCTCTGGCACTTCTACTCTCCCATGTAGCCCCTTCTGTGGTTCAGAATGACACCCAGAGTCATGATTCCCCTGGCTGCTTTTTCTCTCCTTCAGATCCTGCATCACAGGGGGTGTAAACACCAGGCAGAATAGGATAGAACTGTATGGAACGTGTCCCCATGTCAGTGGCCCCCGGAGGGTGGAGGAAGGGAGGGAGAAGAGCCCCTGCTGGGATACAGCCATCACACTCCAGCACATTTAAAATCCAAAGATGTGCCTGTGCCTACTTTTTAGGGAGTCAACACGACTGCAGTAATTTCACATGATTCTCTCTGATGTGATATTGGATGGAGAAAACCAGCTATCAGTGTTTTATCTCTCACTACCACTAAGGCATTGAAAATGGAAACTTTTGTCCAGTTTCTAGGCTGGCTGGGCTTTTTAAAGATCAGGTAAATGTGGTTTTTTCTTCTTCTTGAAGTATTTTTAAGAGAAAAAAAATAATTGTTTTTCATTAGGTGCTAAGTTATTTTTACTCACCACACTTCTGACACCAGATTTGGTGTTTTTTCCCTCACACCAACCAATTCTCCAACTCTCCAGACACCAGCTGGGTTGCCCTACAATTCAGTTCAATTGACACTAACCACCTGGAATTAGCATCACATCCCACAGGGCTCAGTCCCACAAGACTGCCCCCACTTCAGATGCCAGGGGCAAGCTCCAGACCATCCGTACTGCTGACCAACTGGCTGTAAACTGGGGATTCCCATGACCCTCTCCTCACGTTCAAGAATTCACTAGAACAACTCACAGGACTCAGGAAAATGCTTAACTTACTATTAGCGGTTTGTTATAAAGGATACAATTCAGGAACAGCCAAATGGAAGAGATACGTAGGGCAAGGGATGGGGAAAGGGCACAGAGCTTCCACGCCCTCTCCAGGCGTACCACTCTCCAGCACTGCAGTGTATTCACCAACCCAGAAGCTCTCTGAACATTGTTGTTCAGGAGTTTTTATGAAGGTTTATTAAGTAAGCAGAATTAAGTCATTGGCCATTAGTTATTGAAGTCAACCTCCAGCCACTCTTCCTGCTCAGGGGCTGACTGGAAAGTTCCAGCCCTTGAATCGCTGGTTCTTCTGGCTACCAGCCCCATCCTGAAGTCCACCAACTAGCTAGTCACCTCACTAGCATAAACTTAAGTATGGTTGACAGGGGCTCGTTATAAATAACAAAAGACACTCCTATCACTCAGGAAAATCCAAGGGTTTTAAGAGCTCTGTGATGGAACCAGGCACAAAGACCAGTTACATTGTTGATTTTATCACAAGTACACATCATTGACATCCATTTTTAAAATTTTAAACATCACATCTACTTGGGTCCCAAGGGAAAAGTAACTCAGAAGAAATGTTGGTCTCTCCCTTGTCAGTAACAATCTAGAACCATCTAGTGTTTCATGCTGCAACAGGGAATCAGACTTGCAAAATCAGAGGGAGCAGAAAGAGCCAGAAATACAAAATTCTTTATTGTAGCCCTAAGAAGTGAGGCTGGAAATTCATCAGACCTGAGTCGAGACTGATGGTGGCTTTTTCTTCTATTTGAATAGAGACAGGCTTGGAGTATGTATGTGTGAGTATGTGTGCTTCCAGCCAGTTACCCAAATAGAATTTGGTATTCCTGAGTTTTATATTTGTCTGTTTAAGGATGCTCAGACATAAATGGATCTTTAATTACAGGGTCTAAATATAACCCCATCTCCTTGCACACAACCCCACCTTTCACCGGATACATTCATTTGCTCCTACTAACATTAGCTCTTTCTGAGCTTTCAGAGAAAAGCCTAGGGTGACTCAGGGAAGGAGCTTCTTATGTGCAAAGGAAAGACCCCTCCTCAACAAGGAAGCCCTCCCTCTCTTCTGTGAGTCTTCCCCTTTCTAGGAGAAGGGAGGGTGAGAGGAGCCAGCGCTGCCCAGTTGCAGCCTGACCTGTCCATCTGTCATTTGTGAATATCAGCGGTTTTTTTCAGGCTGAGAAGCTTTGCCTTAGTTGGAGGTTGTTACTAAGTGCAAAAAGCCTCCATTCCACAGCCCTGCATGGGAAGTGTTGAGACCCAGGCTGGAAGTCGGTGTCTCTGGGCAAAGTAGGACCACCCTGATCCCTGTCCCCAGGAAAATCTCTCAGCCACTGGCTTCCCAAAACCTGCTGGGTGCGCTGAAGCTTACTCTCTGCAGCATTGACATCCACCAGCTACTCTGATTCCCTGTCTGAATGTAGAGTTGATTCTGGGTTGGTGGGGAGGAAGTAAAGGCAGAGGAATTGTGGGGCAGGAGCTGTGTCTTAGGCAGAAGAACCTGGCTGTGTGTGTCCATTAGATTTGCTTCACCTGAGCCTCTTCCTGGAAAGAGCCCAAGGCGTCCCCTCCTCCCACCTGCACTCCCTGAGCACACAGCCACACCCAGCTCCCCACCACACACTTCTACAAGCTTTGAACCCTTCCTGGGCATCCCTGGGTTCTTCTTCTTCCTTTTCTTCTCCGGATGAGCTCAGATACCCCAAGGGAGTGAGGTGAGGCCAGATTCCAATGTATTTCTTTGCGCTCCAAACCTGAGACTTGTTCATTCCCTGGAACTGAGAGCTCTAATAGCCTGCATGCCACTGCAACCACTCCACACTGCAGCCGAGGCAATGTGCGTTTCAAAAGTAAGAGAGAGTACATTGCGGAGGAAATATTTTATGCAAATTAACCAAGCTTAACATTTTGATAAAGGCCTTTTTTTTCAAAAAATCAAGGAATCCAGTACTCCACTGCAAGTTTAACACAACAGAAAATTTCAAAAGCCTGAATTTTTTAAGTAGGTGACAGCAAGAGACATTAACCACCCGTAAGATGGAACCGAAGGCAAAGTGCATGACTCTATTAGTTCAAAACAATATTTATGTGAGCTTATGGATTAAGGTGTTTCAATAATTTAAACAATTCTCTCCCTTCTTTTGATTGGGCTCATCGCTAAGCCAAAACATATTTGCAGTGGGATCAATGCTACATTTGCACATGAGCTTGAAACCTGCTCTCAAACACAGAAGGAGGAGGAGAACTAAGATTCCTCCAGTGTGAACTGGGCCATTTGGAAGGTGGGCCAAGCCCTGTGCTAGGCACTTCGTATGTGTTAGCCCCTTGCAAAAAGCGTGCTCTGAATTCCCTCAGAGAAAATGACAAAGGGCCCAGGAAAAGCCACAAGCCGATCATTCTGGGTAAAGACACTTCCCTTTGGAAAGAAAATGGCTGAAAAGAATTCATGTCTTTCTCACCTGCTCCCTGGACACCTGCATAAGATAGTGCTTCAAAGCTGAAAAAGGTGGGTTGAAGACAAAATTTTTTAGAAGCCTACTAATACTGCCACTCATCCCAAATTCAGGCTTCCCAGAAGCCCCGAGCCCACGTCCTCACAATTCCCAGCTAAACAGTTTAGAGGAAGAGGCAGGCTTCAGCGTCAGCAAACGTTCTGAGTCTCTTCACCTACTAAGATGTGATTCCCAACAGAGGTTCCCAAACCTGGGGTCTTAAAATTATTACAGAGGGATCCAGCATCCACATGCACGCCAAATTTGTCTGTAGACAGAATGCATGCTTCACGCTTAGGTGCACTGTTTCTCAAATGTGTGTCACTGCTGTGGTGATTAATACAATGCAGATTCATATTTCAAAGTATCTGAATGTGTAGGTTTTGGTCATTATATTGGGTTGGTCAAAAAGTTCGTTCAGGTTTTTCCATAACATCTTACGGAAAAACCGGAACGGACTTTTTGGCCAGCCCAATATATTCTCCATCAACAGACTCTAAAAGTATAATCACTATCCTGTGGGGGTCCACAGTGTTTTTTACCTTAAAAAGACTTCCTAAATGCAATACACTTGGAAACTGGTGACCTCCAAATGGCCGGAACAGCTGTCACCAAACTCACATGCATTACTATGTAGGAAGAAAACCACAGGCCTGTGCTACAGCCTCAGTGACTCTTGTTTAGAAAGAAATCTTAAGAAGCTTGATTACCTATTTTTCCAGAGATAAAATTTATGAATTAGTAATGTGGGAAAACATAAAGGACACTCAAAACACTCAATTGATCTGACTATAGAACTTTCAAAAATTCCTGTGAGTCAAAAATTCGCTATAAAAATTTAAATCACCAACTGGGAAAATAAATATAAGCAAAAGGTTTAATAACCTTAACATTTTATATATACACACACACACACACACACACACACACACACACACACACACATATACGTCTTAATGTATAAGACACCAGAGAGCCCCAAAGTAATAGAGGACATGACTAAAATGCATAGAAGTACACATGACCAATAAACACTTTTTAAAATTCAAACTCACCAGAAATCAAACATGCACAAAATTAAACAATTAGTTATCTCTTCTTACCTATCCAACTGGTCAGACATACTTAAAAATAATACCTAATCATGTCAAGAACCTAATGAGAAAGACATTTACATACTTTTAGTTGCAATATAAACTGGCACTGTGTTCTAGAAAGAAATTTGGCCATGTGTAACAAGACCTTCTTTGAAAAATAGCTTCATCAAGGTATAATCCACATACAATAAACTACAAATATTTGAAGTGTACTATTGATAAAATCTGGCGTACATGTATGCCTGTGAAATCATCACCACAATCAAGTTAGCAAACATATGCATCACCCACCAGAAGGTTCCTTGTGTCCCTTTGTAAACCCTCCTTACCACTTTCCTGCCCCCCATTCCCAGTCAACCATTGAAATGCTTTCTGTCTATGCTAGATTCGTTTTTACTTTTTAGAATTTTGTGTAAATGGAATCATATAGAATGTGCTCTTTTTTGGTTGGCTTCTTTTACTCAGCATAGTAATTTTAAGATTCATCCACCAGAAAAGGGAATCCTCCTACTCTGCTGGTGGGAATGTAAATTGGAGCAGCCACTGTGGAGAACAGCATGGAGATTCCTTAATAAACTAAAAATAGACTTACCATATGATCCAGCAGTCCCAGACCTGGGCATATATTCGGAAAAGATGAAAACGCTAACTCAAAAAAGATACACGTACCCCAACGTTCATAACACCACTATTTACAATAGCCAAGACATGGAAGCAACCTAAATGCCCATCGACAGATGAATGGATAATGAAGATGTGGTATATATATATATATATATATATATATACAATGGAATATTACTCAGCCACAAAAAAGCATGAAATAATGCTATTTGCAGCAACATGGATGGACCTAGAGATTACCATACTTAGTGAAGTAAGTCAGACAGAGAAAGACAAATATCATATGATATCACTTATATGTGGCATCTAAAAAAATGATACACATGAACTTATTTACAAAACAGAAAGAGACTCACAGACATAGAAAACAAATTTATGGTTACAAAAGGAGATATTGGGGGAAGGATAAATTGGGAATTTGGGATTAACAGATACATATTGCTATATATAAAATAGATAAACAACAAGGACCTACTGTATAGCACAAGGCGCTATATTCGATATCTTGTAATAGCCTATAATGGAAAAGAATCTGAAAAAGAATATATATATATACACACACACATGTATAACAGAATCACTTTGCTGTACACCTGAAACATTGTAAATCAACTATACTTCAATTAAAAAAAAGATCCATCCATGTTGTTGCAGGTAGAAATAGTTTATTTCTTTTTATTGCTAAGTAGTATTCCATTGTATGGATATTTCACAGTTTGTTTATCTATTTTCCAATTGAAGGGATTTGCGATATTTCCAAATTTGGGCTACTGTAAATAAAGCTGCTATTGACATTCATATACAAGTCTTTGTATGGACATATATTTCCTTTTTTCTTGAGTAAAAACCTAGGAGTGGAATGGCTGGGTCATATGGTGGGTGCATATTTAAATTTTTAAGAAACTGGCAACCTATTTTCTAAACAGGTTGTACAATTTTATTTTTTTGAATTTTATTTTATTTTATTTTTTATATAGCAGGTTCTTATTAGTTATCTATTTTATACATATTAGTGTATACATGTCAATCCCAATCTCCCAGTTCATCCCAGCACCACCACCCCCCAACCCTGCTTTCCTCCCTTGGTGTCCATACGTTTGTTCTCTACATCTGTGTCTCTATTTCTGCCTTGCAAACCGGTTCATCTGTACCATTTTTCTAGATTCCACATATATGCGTTAATATGTGATATTTTGTTTTTCTCTTTCTGACTCACTTCACTCTGTATGACAGTCTCTAGGTCCATCCATATCTCTACAAATGACCCAATTTCATTCCTTTTTATGGCTGAGTAATATTCCATTGTATATATGCACCACATGTTTAAAGAGGTTGTACAATTTTACATTCTCACAAGCAACATAAGAGTTCCAGTTCCTCCATCACCAACAACTGGTATTGTCCGTGAAAGACATGTGGCCATATGTATCAAGAGCTTTAGAACAACAACTCTACAATCTGATCTAGTAATCTCACAAGACCCGCAGGCTGTATGTCCAGCCCCCGATTTGTTGGGAGTTGCCCACAGTGTAAACAGAATCAGTGGATTTCAGAGCTGACGGTCCACTGCTGCCTAGTAGGTCTTTTGGAGCTCAAGTCTCACGTGGCTGGTTGGGATATGAATACACCTTCTCAACAGAGGGCTTCCAGACATTTCTACCCACCGGGTCACATTCCAGGGGAACACACACACACACACACACACACACACACACACACACACCTGAGGAAGACTGTGAGGTGATAAAGCCCCAAGAGATAGGTCTGCATCTGTGGGCCAGAAAGACTGGGAGGCTCCCCAGCAATGAGCTTTTGCTGCCAGGACACAGCTCTGAAGTGCAGATTTTTGCTTAGAGAGAAAGCATTTCACAAAGGACTCACTGATACTAAGAAACAGGAATAAAGTTATCAGTTGAGTCCCCAAACTCTTGAATTGAGTTTCCTTGAATTCAACATTCAGAGTGCTACTTTCACTATAAAAAAAAAAATCCCCTGACCTCTCCAGCCTGCAGATGGAGATGAAGGCACGTTGACCTCAAAAACTCAGATTCCCTACTCTTACCCCACACACTTACAAAAGCCCTTCAGTTCTTGGACATCCTCCATCACCAAACAGTCCCCGAGAAGTGTCCCGTATAGGCTCATAGGCCCATCTATCACCTGCAGCCACTGTGCGGGACCCGTCACATCCCTCCTCTGCCTATCTATGTCCTCCCCATGAGCTGCAACAAAAGATAGCCTTACCCTTGTTGCTTCTGACGGCGCCCATCAGAACTCACCGATCGAGGCTTCCCTGGTGGTGCAGTGGTTAAGAATCTGCCTGCCAATGCAGAGGAACACAGATTCGAGCCCTGGTCCAGGAAGATCCCACATGCCGTGGAGCAACTAAGCCCGTGCGCCACAACTACTGAGCCTGCGCTCTAGAGCCCGCAAGCCACAACTACTGAGCCCACGTGCCACAACTACTGAAGCCTGAGCGCCTAGAGCCCATGCTCCGCAACAAGAGAAGCCACCACAATGAGAAGCCCATGCACCACGATGAACAGTAGCCCCCTCTCACCGCAACTAGAGAAAGCCAGCGTGCAGCAAATGAAGACCCAACACAGCCAAAAATAAATTTTAAAAAAAAGTTATTAAAAAAAACCTCACAGATCCATGCCAACATCCGTGCCAGATGTGCTCTCTCCTGACACCCCCAGAGCCTACAGAGCTCCCCGCCTTCCATAACCATGTGGGAGAATACCCCCTCCCTGACCATGAGTCTCTGTATCCTGTGGGCACCAGAGCATCCTCCAGCACTGCCATGGCTTATGGGGTCCTTTGTGAAAACAGCAACTTCAGCTTCCAACCCTAAGCCCTCTTGCCATCAAATTTAGGGACTGGGCTGAGACCAGACCCCAGAGCATCCTCTCCATCACACTTGTCCTCTCCTCACTCTGCTCCAGGTGCTCTGGCCGCTAGAAGTCAGCTCTCATCCTTTAGGCAAAATCCAAAAAGATGCCTAAATTGTAACTCCTGCAAATAAAGAACTAAAGGGGTCCAAGACCTATATTTCCTGCTAGATATTTTCAGTCATATGGCCCATCTCTCCTCAGGTTCAGTATGGGTAAACTGAACCCTTCCTGCAAGCATAACCTCTTCCCTACCACTACCCCCTTTCTGTGTCTGTTAGCAAAATTTTCATTCTCCCCAGAGGGAACCAGACTCTCAGAGTTCTCTTGACTCCTGTCTCTCAACTCCACCCCCAGTCACCAAGTCCTAATGTGTCTTTCCTGCTTGCTTCTCTCTTCCTCCAGCCCCAGCTCTGCCAACCTCATGCCCAGACAATGAGACAGTCCCTCACTGGTTTCCAGCCTTCCTCTCTCTCTCTCCCTCTGGTCCACAGCTGGACCACAGCTCAGTGAGAGCAAAGCCGCTAAAGCCCCTCTCTGGTCACAGCCCATTCCACATGCCCACTGCAATGCTGGGGTAGACAGCCACCCATGAACAGAGAAGGGTCATGCTCTATTACCCCATGAGCACCAGCAGTAGTGTCCACTTACTGTACACCTGAGCCAGGCACTTCGAATACTTTATTTTACCAATCTTCACACAACTCTGTAAGATAGGAGGTATTGCTCCATTTTACAGATAAGAAAAATGAGGTTCATACACTTAAATTACTTTTCCTCCAAAATAGAGGTTCTAAACCAATTTGAGGTCTCAAAAACCTGTGAGAATCTAACAAAAGCTATGGACCCCCTCGCCCAGAAAAATATATGTGCTCAAGAATTATACTAGAACTATATTACATATGTATATATATAATATACTATATATTATATGTCATGCATATATGCATGCAATGCAAAGTCCTGCATACTGTTTCAAGGGATTAGCAGATACCATGAAGGAATCCATATGCCTCCTATTGGTGTATCCCAGGTGAAGAATCCCAACTTAACAATGTCTTTCACCATCCCCAGAAGCAGGCATGTAGAATTTTAAGCTAATGGTCTTGAATGGTTAGGTTTTTTTTTTTTAATCTTTATTTTTTAGCACATTCTACTCCCCTGGAATGAGGCTAAGGCACCCAGCTCATAACTCTAAGGAAAGACAAGAGGGTAAGCCATTACACCCCAATTCCCCTCGAAAAGCCAATTCCTAGATGTGTTTCCCTAAATGTGTGAGAGGCATGTCCCCTGGGCAGCCAGCGTGGCTTTGGAAGAGATGAGCAGAGTAGAGGTGTAACTGAATGGAAGGTAACCCACAGGGTTAAGAAACCAAGCACTTTCCTTCAAGAAGATCAGAATTTAATCTGATTGGTGTCAGAAATACTCCCTTCTGGCACCAAAATTTTAACTCATGACACCAAAAAAACAGTGAATGTCCAGCTTTATAATCGCTAAAATGCCCTTGCCAGCCCCAGGTTAATAGGCTGTCATCTCGAACACAGGTTTAGCCAGAAACAAACCACAGCAATGACAAAACAAAACCTCTTCCTCTCCTTCTCACTCTCCTCTCCATCCATCCAAAATTTATTAGTCACCTATTGGATGCTTGGGGATTCAGAAATGTCCCTGTTTTCAAAGAGCTCACAGCCTACAGCGAGAGACAGATGATTAAATGGATAATTATAGTGTCGTCTGAGTGTGGATAAACGTACATCACAAGGGACAGGTTAAATTAATCATGAAATAGCCATACACTAGAGTCCTATGTAGCCATTAAAAAGAATGATGCAGGGGCTTTCCTGGTCGTGCAGTGGTTAAGAATCCGCCTGCCAATGCAGGAGACACGGGCTCGAACCCTGGTCCAGGAAGATCCCACATGCCACGGAGCAACTAAGCCCATGCGCCACAACTACTGAGCCTGCACTCTCAACTAGAGAAAGCCTGCATGCAGCAACGAAGACCCAACGCAGCCAAAAACAAATAAATTTATTAAAAAATAAAAAAAGAATGATGCAGCACCATATTTATTGATAGGGAAAGATCTCAGTATATTAAATGGAGGAGAAAAAGCAGGTTGCAAAACAGTATTTTGCTCTCTGTAAAATTATATTTTACACACACACCAATATTGAAAGGATGTTCACCAAACTACCAGTTAGCTCTGGGTGGTATGTTTTCAAGTGATTTTTACTTTATCCTTCATGCTTTTCCGTTATATTTATACAATGTAAATTTTTCAAAAGGAAACATCTTTTATGGTAAAAATGAGAGGCACTCACAGCAGAAAATTCAACATGCTAAATTCAGTAATGGAGATACTCCCACACACAGACACACACGCACCCGTACACACCCAACTCACTTGGAGTGCAAGATTCTCTGCACCTGTACACACCCAACTCACTTGGAGTGCAAGATTCTCTAAGGATATGTGAAAGGTGAATGACTGTGTCTAGAGTTTTCTTCCATTTTTCGTTAGCTAGCTAGCTATATGGACCAGAGTTTTCAAAGCTAAAGATTTTGAACTGGGAGATTGGGATTGACATATATAACTAATAAGAACCTGCTGTATAAAAAAATTAAATTAATTTTTTTTAAAAAAGCTAAAGATTTTGGAAAATAAGAAATGATACCAAATGGCCTGCAGCATTCACTACCAATAATGGCAACAATTTCCCCATTCTGCAAAAGTGAGCTTCCCTTGACTAACTGAGCAGCTTTCATTTGATTCTACAAGAGTAACAAACCCCGCCTCCACTATTCTGGCCAGCCCCTCATGCAATCCAGCCCTCTGGAGTATGTCTACAAAGCACCCAGCAAATCCACTCAGCCCAGATCCTCTGCCTCGGATCCGCCTTTCCTGCCCTCACACCCAAGCAAGGTTGGGGGTTTAGGGTCATTGATTCACTTAACAAACACATACTGAGCCTCCCCTGTGTGCTCGGCTTCCGTTAGGAACTGAGGTGTAGAGATGAACAAGACAGGTGCTGTCTCCATCCTCATGGTCAGGACCTGGTGGGAGAGGGGGCTGAAACAAAGGTGACTCTGGAGTCAAACTCCCTGTGTTTAAGTCGTGGGATCCCACTGACCAGCTGGGCCACGTGGGGATGTGGCTTAACCTTTCTGGGCTTCAGCTTCCCTGTCTGTTAAAGGGGTGTAATAAACCTCATTGAGTTGCGAGGGGATTAAATGAGGTGAAATGCTTGGAGCCTGACATGAAGCAGCCCCAGGTGAAGGTTAATTACCATGGTCACAAGCGCTTGCATGCGTAGTGAGCTGTGTAAATGAAGAGAACGCAGAGAACAGAGCTGAGGAGCTAGCAGCAGGGTCGCTGCCCACCTTTCCAGAGAAAAGTGGTTCAATAGGAAAAAGGGAAAATGTCATCAGATGTGGCACCATCACTCTCTTTCATTAAAATCGTTTCCATTGAGGATGCACAGCATTGCTGCAATTTCCAGACCACATAGTTCAGCTTGGGCAATACTGGAAGGAAGGAGACGGCAGAATGTTAATATCTCTCATTCTGGGAAAATATATAGTAGGAGCCCCACCATGCCGACCTTTTCAACACAGAATATTTTGATTAACTGGCCATCCTGTTCCTCCCCTGCAGGTCTAAAAGGCTATCAGCAGAGAGCAGGTGACTGGTCAGTCAATCACATTTTTGGTTCGCTGAAAAGGTTAAGAGACTGCAATAAAGCACGGTGTCTGGAGGGGGAGAGGAAGCACATCTGTAGTCGTGAAAGGGGGATGTAAGAAGGTGGAGCTTCCCCACCTTGGCTCCTGGTCCTGAGCTAGGCTCAGCCCTTCTGCTGGCCAGTTAATTCCAAGCACCAACATCTGCCCTGAATACTTCAAGATAATTAGCACCACATGTTATCAACAGGAAGCTGGTACCCACGGGCACTTGAGATAATTGTTTCCACACTGGCATATCTCTGCCTACCGTGAAAGGTCACTGCAGCCGATATATTCCCACCACCCCCATCCCTCTCGTTCAATGAAAAAAGCTGTCCCTCGTCACTGCAGTTCTGTCAGTTCTTTGGTGCTGGGCTCAGAGCACCCATACAAAGGCTTCTCAGAGGGAAGCATGCTCCAGGAGTTTGCAATGATTACTTCCTGCGACCTCTGACATCACAACTGTGGCAAACCCCTCATACAGGCAGTAGCTGAGAAACATAGCCTGGTTTGGTGTGTCTGGGACCTGATATGCTCAGAAGAAAAAATACAGTTGCATTAGATGATTGTGACCGAGACTCTCAGGACCCCCAACAAAGTTCAGGGAAGCGTCTTCAGGAGACCAAGGAAAAGTAGAAATCTCAGTGCCCTGGCCAACCCTGCACACGAGTTCCAGCCACACAACTGAGCCATAGTCTCCTTGCTCTAGAACTACAACCGTTCTCCTGTTCTCTTCTCCCTGACCTCACCCCTGCTGGCACATCCATCTCCAGGTCTCCCTTTAGCCAGCGCTGCCCGCCAAGCCTTCCCTGAAGCTGCTGGAAGAGGTCAGGTCCTCCCACAGCCCTCAGTCTCACCAGCCTTGTTTCACCCCAACCTACCCCCTTCCCCACCAAAGGAGAGCCCAGTGGAGCAGGGATCCCAACGGCCTTGCTCATCCCCTCTACCTCCCATGTCCCGAACAACACTCAATAAATCTTTACTCAGTAAACTTTGAACACACAGAGGGCATTGCTATTTGCTAGCTGATGCTCTGCTGCTTTGCACTCCAAGTAACATGAAATTCAGGAGAATATTAGTCCCCAGGGAGGCACAATCAACAAAATTCTTGATTCCAGAGCAAACGGGAGCAAGAAGACCTTAACTGTGAAGTGAGTCACCAGTCGGAGGCCCCAGCACAAAGTTTCCCAGCAGGCAGCTGCATCCTTCCCGGGGAAGCATTCTGACTGCATGGAAGGCTGACTGCACCCACAGGTCAAGGCACCAGACACAGCAGCGAGAAACTCAGAACGGCCCCAGGCAGCCGTCGTGTATTTGTTATTCTGTGTGCCCAGCCCACAGAGGCCCCCTGCACCTGGGGTGGGATCCAGAGCTCGCCTTGTGCTGACACCCCCTTCCCGGCCCAGCCGGGCAATAGCTGCACCAAGTCACGGGGGGAGGGAAGCTTTCGTACCTCCCCCCCAACCCCACCCCACTCCATCAGACCCTCACAAGCCCTCACCCCCAGAGCTCTGGCCACACTGGCTTCTCCCCACCTCTAGGAAGTGCCCACACCTGGCTCAGGGCCTCTTGGCCTGGCTGGTGCCTGTGCATCCTTCACAGCTCCCTCAGCCACAAAGATGGGCAAAGCCCTGGAGGTCACCACAGTCCTCTCCTGCGCTCACTTTCTCCCGTTGTCATTTTACATCCAGCGTGTGCTTACTTGATTAATGCCGTTTTCCCTCACTAGACCGTCAACATCCTGAGGGCAGGGGCAAGCCTAGGTCTGCTTCCACTCGCCATTTTGTCCCCTGTGCCTGGCACTCGGGTGGCGCACAACGGAAGTCTGCAGAGTGAGGAAATGATCGGTTGACCTAGGTGTGCCTCACCTAAACTGAGTCGTAAGGAAATGATACCACGTGCTCAATAAACAACGGTTTGAGCAACAGAGTGCTCTCACCTCACAATACACGTCAGCATGTTATTTTTAAAACTCTGAGGGGTCCTGCAAGAAAGAAACTCATTCAACTTTAATCCAATGTTTCCCAATGTACCTGAGTGTGAAATCCTTTTCTCATTCCTTTCAATATCCTAGAGAGAACAGCGTGCCATAGAATACCAGTTTGGGAAACACTATCCTGGGTAACGTTTCTGGTTTTAAATATCCTATTTAAACAAACTGGGGAACTGCAATTATTCAGGAATGCTCTGAGCCGTAACAGTGGGGTGTGAAGGATCTTCTGTTCCCAGGCTCTGACTCCTACCTGCCCCATCCCTGCCCTTCCGTCCATGGTCTGTGCCGGGTTCGAAAAAAAACATGCTGATAGACGTAGACAGAATGCCCCAGGCTCCCTTCCCTTGGGTTTAAATCAGGACTAAGAACCAGGCTGGAACCTGCACAGACCTGGAACACTGTCCTTTTCAAGTTCACGATTCCTTCATATCACATGCTGGCCACACAAAATAAGAACAGCAGTTGGCATTTACACTTTTCCAATCACATTACTGATGTTGTCCTTTTTGTCTCACAAGAAACCCAGTAGGTAATTCAGATATAATTTTCCTTATTTGAAAGAATAGAGGCACTGAGACCCATGCGGTGTGAGTGACTTGCTCAAAGTCACTCAGCCCCAGCAGTTACAGAGCATGAACTAAAGGACAGATCCTAGGCCTCTCTGGCCGAGGCTCTTCCCTCTACAGGACAAGGTCACTCTTTCAAACTAAGACTCTTCAAGAAGAGACAGCTTCTGGCCCAAACAGGTCTGCTAGCAGAGAGAATTCCCTTACACAAGGAGACAACCCCAGCTCACCATGGGCCGGGAGAGCCCAACACATCAACGGCAGAGGCTGCAAACAGGTAACCTCTGAGCTGAATCTAGTGGGTTTTGTTCAGTCTAAATAGTGGTGTTGTTTCTTAGCTGCCTGCATTCTAAAATCAACTCCGGAGGCCTGGCCACCTGGGGACTGCATTCCTGTGGCCAGCATCAGCGGCACAGTACTCTCTGTCGTTCTAGACAGGCACGACCCCTCCAGCTCATCCCAGGGCCCCCAGCCTGTATCACTCATTTATTTACCCTCTGGGCATTGTGGGCACTGAAGTTTGACCTCCTGCTTTGTAGATGATGGTCCTGTTCCCAAGACCACAAGACTCAGAGGTGGGGGCAGAATGGAGGGACACGGGGACAGCGAAAGAAAGGGAGAAAGCACGGAGAAGGACATCTTCTGAGGTCTGGAAGAACAACCTCTGCCAAAACTAAAAGCAGGTTTCTGCAACAAAGAAAAAGCGGACATAAATTCCCTTCACCCAGCAGCCAAACGTTTTAATATTTGTGCCTAGACTTTCCTGGGTGATTTTAATTCACATGTGAGCTTTCCCTATAGAAAGTATAAAGGAAGACAGAGGGTACAGAATGTGAAAAGTACTCAAAGTGCCATCATTTAAATGTAATTGAATCCATTACAAAACACTGTGTCCAGCGAAGCCATTGCCTTGAGAGGTGTTTTGTCAGCTCTGTGTACCACTCAAAACCCATCGAAAGCTATGAAAAGCACCTGCTCTCTCAGTGAACTCCAGATTCGTTTGCTCTGGGGTTGGATTCTAACGTGGCCCCTTTGCAGCAGGAGCAGAGCTGGGAGCGACAGCTGAGGAACTTCTCAGGCATGTGACAGGCGAACTTATCACATTACATTTCAAAGCCACACACTATATTAAACAGAAGCAATTCCATCCCGGGCAGCAGCATCTCAGTCCCAACTTTATCAGGTCTGGCTGGCACCGGGAGGAGAATACTGATGCAGAACTCGCCAATCACACTTTTGCAAGTCCTTCAGAGTTCAATAGTTCAAGTTGGCTCTTTCTTCCAGTAAATTCACCTCACTCCGGCTGTGGAGTTGGTCGGCTGGGCATTGCACGGGTATGGGAAATAATTTCTCCCCAAAGCGAACTCTCAAGTCAGCCTGCCTTCCAGGTTCAGGTTCACCGTTGTCTCCTCCAGGGATCCCTCCACCATCTCTTCAACATTCCTCACTCTCACTTTCCTCCCAACTGCTGGAGTCTTTGGTCTTTTTAACACTTGGTCTGCTTCCTTGAATTATTAATTATCTTTTCTACACGTGGATCTTTGTGACTGGCAGCTAAACAGGCTGGTCCCTCAAGGCAGAATAGGGCCTTCTACTTCTCTTTGTAAAAACCTGGATAGATGCCGGAATGGCCACTCTTATGCAGAAGGCATTCTGGACATGAGATTTAGGGGCTCCAAGGGTGGCAAATAAACAGCAGAAGCACAGGCCTGGAGGACCATGTGGCTGGGAGGATGGGCATCTCAGTGGCCAAGGGCCAGGGCTTTCCCAACCCTTTGGCTGCCCAAGACCTGGCACCCTGGCACTCCCCAGAGGAGAGGCAGGACCCAGGAATGACCGAGGCTGAGTTTCTACCACCTGGTAGGATGAAGCCTCAGATTTACAGAAATGAAACATGTTACACATCTGAGTTTGTGACCAGAGAGTCCCACTGGCCTCAAATCTAATCGAGCGAATGACAGAGACACGAGAAATCAAGTGTAGGTTTTCATCCTCAGTGCAGTGGAGGGAGGGATTGAGAACGTGTGGGAGGAAGTTGCAGCACAGGCTCTAGGAGCAGAGCATAGGGCACGAGTGTGCCCCAAGTCTGGGACCAGCAGAATAGGTTTGCTTATGGAACCACAGTGCCTATTTGTATATAATTTCTCTACTGGTCTCAATAGGTACCCAGAACCCTATTTTCTGTCCCCCGGGAGAAACCATTAAAGGCCACCTGGAGGCCCCCAAGGAAGTAGGGCACCTTCTGAGCAGAGAGTTCTGATCTCAGGGAAGACACCGGGGTGCAAAACCGTGCCATGTCACACTGCAAGTGGCTGTCCCGCCACAAAAGCTGCAGTTTCCCCAAACCCCCTTCACCAGCAAGAAGCATGCCTGGCACATGGTTGAATGAAGAATGAATGGATGTCCACAGATAACAAATGCTGGAGATGGTGTGGAGAAAAGAAAACCCTCATACACTTTCAGTGGGAATGTAAATTGGTGCAGCCACTATGGAAAACAATATGGAGGTTCCTTTAAAAACTAAAAATAAAGCTATCATATGATCCAGCAATTCCACTCCTGGGCTTATATTCGGAAAAACCAAAAACACTGGTTGGAAAAGATACATGTACCCCAATGTTCACAGCAGCACTATTTACAATAGCCAAGACATGGAAGCAACCTAGGTGTCCATCAACAGTTGAATGGATAAAGAAGAAAGGAAGCAGCTGCATAGCACAGGGAGATCAACTCAGTGCTTTGTGACCACCTAGGGGGGACGATAGGGAGGGTGGGAGGGAAACGCAGTGGGAGGAGATATGGGGATATATGTATGTGTATAGCTGATACACTTTGATATAAAGCAGAAACTAACACACCATTGTAAAGCAATTATACCCCAATAAAGATGTTAAAAAAAAAAAAAAGAATGCCATAAAGAGACTGATAAGTTAGCCAATGTATTCAAGGGGTAATTTTTAGATTTTTCACATAATCAGCAATTCTGTGTGCTTCCCGATTTGGATGTATTTTGACCTGTTAACTGAACTGAAAATATGTTTATATCTACACACTATAAGTAGTCTCAGATATATGTTTTGTGTTTATTCCATTAAGAAAATATGTTCAAAAATCTAGCACGTATACTCTTACCACTTGGAGAGAATAAAAATTTGCCTAAGTATTCTTTTCTGTATGATCAAAAACTGCTAGATGACTATAATAATAATTATAAAAATAATAATTTCCACAATTTATTAAACACTACCTGTATTCCCAACACCATGCTAAGTATTTTACCTAATTTATGTATTACTTAATAAATCATTTTGGTTTAATTATCAAAAAAAAAGAAGAGTGGTGTATACATATACACAATGGTATACTACTCAGCCGTAAAAAAGAGTGAAGTTCTGTCATTTGCAGCAGTATGGATGAACTTGGAGGGTATTATGCTAAGTAAAATAAGTCAGACAAAGACAAATACTCTATGATATCACATATGTGGAATCTAAAAATTAAAACAAACAAATGAACATAAAATAGAAACAGACTCAGACATAGAAAACAAACTAGTGGTTACCAGTGGGGAGAGGGAAGTGGAGGGGGGCAAGATAGGGGTAGAGGATTAAAAGGTACAAATTACTATGTATACAATAAATAAGCTACAGGGAATATTGCCAATATTTTATAATTACTGTAGATGAAATATAACCTTGAAAAATTATGAATCACACTATTGTACATATAAAACATATAATATTGTAAATCAACTATACCTCAATAAACATATGTATATAATTTCCCCATAACATGCAAATAAATAGGAAAATTCACAAAGAACAACAATAAAAAACAATGAATGAATGAGTCAATCCATCAGTGAGGCCTACCTGTTCCTCTCATCCACTGAAGAAGTATTCAATCTGCACCCGTTGCCACTTGCCACACACCCTGCAACTGCTCTGCCACAAGACATACAGCAGGATCCAGGGAGACATGGACAGACACAGCTCCCCGCTTCATGAGGTTTGCCCTCTAGATGGGGGAGAAGACCACCCAAAACTGACAAATGAACCTTTTCAGGTAGGGATCCGGGCAAATAAAGAGAAGTAAAGCAAGAAAGAATTTTTAAATGTTGGAAGAGCAAGCGTCTAGATGGTCACCTGCAGGAAGGGTGACATTTGAGCAGAGACTTTGTGAAGATCCGGGATGAGTGTTCCAAGCAGGGGCAAGAGCAGACACAAAAGGCCCAAGGCAGGAGCGAGTCCAGCAGGAAGAGAGGGAAGGCCAGTCGCGGAAGCAGGAGCGTGGGAGGAGGGGCTGCACCGCGGCCCCGTTTATCATGCACACCTGCTCCGGGAACAGAACCACCTGCTACTCATCTTTCTACCGGCAGTGCCAGCCCCGGAGGGAAATGTGAGGGCAAGGCTCCTACTCCCGCCCTGAGCCTCCAGCACCACTAAGACCCCACAAATCCTGTTCAGAGAGAAGACCTACAGAGCACCCATCCTTCAACGAGATAAAATGGAGTACTTTCCGACCCAGAACTTTCTGAACATCCCCTTTGGGCCCAACATTTATGTTTGACGCCAGCTCAAAGGAAATTTTGTCTCAAAGCGTCAGTTACCTCTGTTCTGCTATTTCTACATCTGGGGAAACAGTGCCTCAGTTTAAAGAAGATTCCAGAGGCTTCTCTCTCCCCTACTCGGATCACTGAAGGGACACTGAGCTCCCCAGATGGAAACATCAAGGGTGGACAGATGGTCCTTGATCAGCCCTATGACTGGGCCAAGCAGGGGCAGTTTGCACCTACGCTAGAGACCACGGACCTGCCCCAGAAGGAGCAAATAAGAGAAAAGGCCAGGGCAGAGGCCATCAGTGCGGCCCTGGGGTTCTCGCCCATCTCCCAGCCCCTCCGCTCCTTCCCCAGCTGCTGACCACCTCTCACGTGGAGCATCACCACAGCGGCAGCCTCACCTCCCACGTCACACTGCCCAGACCGAAGGCCCAGCCGTGACCTTGCTGCTCTCTGTTTACAACCTTTCAGAGGTTGCCACTGCCCTAGGGATAGAGCCCAAGCACCTTTCACAGTCCATCCAGCCTCCCTCCCACCACCCAGTCCTACACTCAGCCCAGCTCAGCCAGCATTTCCCACAAACCTGGGACTGTGCTCACGGCAAGAAGTAGGTTTTGCAGGAGACCCAGCGCACATACCCACACAGGCTCGTGAGACACAGGTTTCAAGAAACACTGATCCTTATCATATACAAGCCCTGATGTTTTTGATTCCAGATCATTCTATTTGCTTTTGAAGCTGGTCATGACACACTAAATTGACCTCATGACCCACTAACAAGTCATGAACCACAGTTTGTAAAACAATATACAAAACCGATTTTGTAGTCGATTTGAGTCATCTCTCCCTCTTGTCCCTCTGAGATTTCATACACACAGCTCTTTCTGCTGGAATTCCCTTTCTCTTCCCTATTCGCCCTTTCTTTTGCTAATTCAGTTGTTTCCAGTCTCGGGCTGCCCATTAGATTCACATAGGATGCCTTAAAAATATGCCAATGCTTGGCCCCCAGACCCCCGGATTCTGATGTAATTGGTCACGGTGGGGCCCTGACTCCCAGATGATTCTCACTCTTAGCCAGGGGTTGAAAAGCCCTGGACTCACTCCTGCTCAGTCTTCAAGTTCATCTGAAACAGCCCCTCCAGACGGACAGACACACACACACACACACACACACACACACACGCACACGCACACGCACACACATGTCTAGGTGACCCTCTCATGAGCTTCTAAAACTCCCTGGCCCACTCTCTGTAGCACCCACCACGTGCTACTGTACTTGGTATTCTGTCTGTCTCCCTTTAGGTGGTGAGTGGTTTGAGGGCAGGGACTGTGTCACATGTCATCCCCGTAAACCCATGGTGCTCAGCACACAAAAAGTGCTCAGGAAATATTTGCTACATGAACCTGTGAGGAAGGTCCTATTATGATCCCATTTTACGGATAAGGAAACTGATGTTCAGAATGTTAAATAAATTAGCCAGTGTTGTACAGCTAGAAGTGGTAGAGGTGGGATGAGAACTCAGATCTGCCCAGTTCCAAGGTCAGAGCCTGCTAACCAGCACAGAGCTCCCTGTTGTGGTCTGATAGATAAGAGTCACACTAAGTCCACAGGCCCAACTCACAGCTGTTGTTGGTCCATAAGGATGAAGATCCAAAGAAAGCCATTAGGTCACATAGCAGGGCTGTTTCCCACTGGCCCTTTTCCGGCCCGGGGTTCACAAAGCATCCCCCAGGGACTTGGTCCCCAGTCCTCTTATATTTCTACTCTGCCCTCTCACCAAGGATGCCCCAACCCAGACCCCATACTGGTAATGCCGGTTGGACACTTGCAAATGGACATTCTCAGATAATGACTCATCCCAAACTCATGTTCTCCCTCCTCTCACCCAGTCTCACTTCCTCCTCTCTCTCTTAATGCTTCCAATTAACTAAGTTCAAAATATCCTAATCCCAACATGGCTGACCGCCCCCTCCTCCCAGCCCCCCACACCATACCATCCTGCTAGGCACCCGGTCTCCTCTCTTGCCACTTCCCACACTCCACTTCTTAACCCCACCATTCCAGTGGCCCACAGCCAACCTGTTCCCAGTTCATCCCCACCTTCCCTTGGACTGCAGAAGTGGTCTCCATACATCTTTCTGCTTCCAGGTTCTCCCCACCTATTGACCCCCCACAAATAGGATACCTGACAAATCTTCCAAAGCCCAATTCTGGCCAGATCTCTTCTTCATTCAAAATCCTCCAGTGAGCCCATACTAGCCTATACTGGTAGATAAAACTCCAGTGTCAAAGTCCACTGCTGTGACCTGGTAGTACAGGACCTTTCCAGCCACATATCACCATGGCTCTGCCACTGGTGCCTATGCCACTAACTAACAGGTCTGCCAGGTATGTCATTTCTCAGATATGCCTTCTACTCCCACCCCATCTAGGCCCCAGTATCACCCAATTGCAGGAGAAGGGCTCAAGGGGAAATAATACCTCAGGAGGACCAGGCCAATAAACCAGATGATTCAGACGTTAACCCCCTGCTCTCCATGTTAGGCCCATGACATCGGGTCATAGCTTGAGTTCATTCATAAGCTAAAAGTAGGGTCATGGGGTCATGGAATATTGGTCATGTTAACTGTGAAAGAAAGAAGGTGGTGATCATAATGGTTTCTAGTGGGGCCATGGGGAAGGTGGCTGTGAGTAAGGTAGCACAAAATTATGGGAGTAGGAGGGCTGGCAGCCTGGAAATTGCACCAGGTCGTGGGGCCTCTGTGGGCAATAGGGGAAGGGGATATTGGCCCCTGGTATGCCCTCAAGTGAGTTACATTTTCATAAGGGGAGGAGGTTCTGCCAGGGTATCTGTCTGTTCTCAAGTAGATAAGACTCAGAAGTCTTCAGGGAAATATTATTCAGAAACGTCTTCCCCTTGGCAGAGGTTTCTTTCCTTCCAGAGACTGGGAAGGTTGAGATCATGCCTCTTCCATCCCACCACACAAGGGGAATCAATTCCGAGGTGTCCCATCCCAGAGGGTCCCCAAGTCAACCCCTTCCTACCCTGCACCCTGTCCCTGGCTCAGGCCTGATGCTCCCTTGCCTGGGTTAAGTTGATTGGGGTCCCTACTTTGGCACTCCAAATGCCTAATTGGGAATAATTACAACTCAGTTATACTTCAATCATTACATACCAACACCACAGCTGCTTTTAAGTTTTATTTTTCATGAAAGCAATGTTTTCAAGAGCCTGTTTTAAAGGAAGGAAAAAAACTACTGAATAATCATTTATAATTTAAAAGTAAACAATAACAAATGATGTTCACATTTGTGAAACAAAATGCTCTATCCAATCCAGTTAGTTATTAACCTAAAAATCTCCTTGAGTCACCTGGAGCTTCACATGCACTAGGCTCAGAGACTCTGAATCTAAGATCCTAGAGTTAGTTTCCGGTAACCATAGACCCAAAGATACTTTGGGTCCATAGACCCAAATACTATGGTTTTTCCAAGAAAGGATGGCTATTTGAAAGCAGGAGTCACCTACAGACAAAAATAATTCCTTACACTGATAGAACACTTTATATATATTTTTTTCAGATGTATTTGTACATAGCTCCAAGCCTCATTTTCTCTGGTGGTTCTTAACCTTTTAAAGATAAAGTTATGAAAACTCGTCTCCAGAAAAAGGCACATATACCAAATATACCTAAGATTTTGCATCCAATCTTAAGAGGCTCACAAGTTCAATAAGGCCATCCATGAATTCCTTAAGACTTATGATTTGCAAGCTTCTCGATGTTCATTTGTTTGCTTCTAGTAAATGGCTAAAGCATAGACGTACTTGTAAGTTATTGGGTTGGCCAAAAATTTCATTCGGGTTTTCCATACAGGCACTATGAAATTTTTAGGCATAATTATTTACAATTCATTCTACAAACAATGACTAAGCGCCTACTATGTGTCAGGCACTGAGCTCCTTGCCAGAAGAGCGCTAGGCCGTGGTGATGAATCAGATAGGGTCCCTTAAGGAACTCACAGCTCAGTGGGAGAGGCAAGGGTAGGACACATGTTATAGTGAGAAGGAAGCGGGAGGAAGCACTGGAAGAATGCTGGTCCCTGTGATGATGCAACAATGGCATTAATGCCAAAACCTGAATCCCATGCTAGGAATGTTGACCCCCTGCAGGCAAGCCCTTGAGCCTGACCCAGTGGCCAGAGAATGTGACCAGTTCATCCATGCACTGAGTATTCTCTAAGGAGCCTAGAGTCCAGAAGAGACCTACAGGTCACAGAAGAGAATTTAGAAACTACCACATAAGGGTTTGAAAAATAAAACATGATCAAAGTATACAACTGACCCTTGAACAGTGCAGGGTCAGGAGCACCAACCCTCCGCACAATGTAAAATCCAGGTAAAATGCATGGTCCACCCTCTGCACACACAGTGTCCCGTATGCCGGGCGCCTCCGCGTCTGCGGTTCTGCACCCGCAGATTCACCCGACCATGGATCACATAGTACCCTAGCATTTACTATCGAAAACAATCTGTGTAAGGGACCCTGCACAGTTCAGACCCTTGCTGTTCAAGGGCTGATTGTATAAGAAGCAATTAGCCCTGCCCAGGACAGAAAAAGGAAGGTTTCCCAGTGGAGGAGCTACCCAGGCTGAGTGCTGAAGGATGAAAAGAGCTCCCGTCAGTGTGGTTGATAGAATCCTACAGACACACTGGAAGGGAAGGCAGTTGGTGAGAAGCACAGTGCCAACCTCATTTTTTCAAAACTCTTGTATCTACCAACAGCCCTTATTGTCCATGTCTGTGACTTTTGTACCTTAGATACTGTTATCGCTAGACTCTCCTTACACCCCAAAGCTGGACTTTCCTGACTAATGGACAAACACTTCAAACTATTACTGGGTGGCCTCGCTCCCTAACACCAGTCCAGTTTTGTTAGCTTTACTACATTTGTGTGTAGTTCCTTATTTTTACAAATACTTTGATATTAGCTTATGGGAGAAAAAACCAAAGGCCTATAACTAGAGGGAAAAAAGCACATAAACTTTGTACAATTTAGAAAAAGAGGAGAACTATTTTGTGAGCCCAGAGTAGTACATCTTTAGTCCCAATAGTACTCAATGGGCTTACGCCAATCCACTACATATTCAATTTTGAAAAAGAACAAAAACATGAACATGTAAGACTTGCAGTTAAATATGACCAATTGACAACAAGCACTTATGTCTTCTCCCTCTGAAAAACTCATTGAAATCATAGCAAAGTAATTTTTCAAGTATAACTACCAAGGGAAAGGAGAATGAGAAAGAAGATAGCAGGGAATAAACATTTTCCACAGATTTTGGGAAGACAGAAAGTGGAGGCAGGGTTGGTAAACCACACAGCTAGGCGAAAAACACCACCACCAATGTGCCCACAAAATAGAGATATCTGTGATATACAAAGAAATCCCTTCTTCCCTCATCCACCCCAACACAGACCTCAGAAAGACTGAGGACTTAAGGTTCTAGGTGCCGTCAAAGGCAGTGGGTGAGGAGCGTGAGACACAAAGCTGAAAGAAGGAGGACTCGTGGAAAGTGAACACAGAATTATTTTGCCTCCACAGCCCCAACCAACCAGGTGACTAGCCCCACCGACCCTATTCCCAAAGGTTTATTCTCTGCAGAAATCCATTCCATCCAGACAGGCTCTGGACTCAAGAACATCAGGCATATTAGAGATATAACATAGGTTAACTTAAAGTCTGCAGTCTTAATTCCTCCTCTCTATTCCCAGAAAGCTGGAAACAGGCCATTCTCCTCCCAGGCTGGAGACTAGAGGATTCATATTCAGAGAAAAGGTAGCCAGACTCCTACATATCACTACAGTGAAGTATACTACTTGACCAATCTCACACACACACACACACACACACACACACACACAGAGTAAACAGCTTTTTAGGACTCTATTGTGAAACATTAACAGCCAACCGAAGATCATCTAACATCTGAGGAATTCTTCTGATACGAAAGATAGATCAAAACAAACAAAAACGTAAAAACAGGTAAACTGAGCTAATCAAGAGAAATAATTGTCAAAATCTTAATTAAAAATGGATAGTGCATCCAAGAAAAAAATAGGATTCTCTTTGTTAAGTGTACCGAATTGAAAAAAAGAAATCTAAAATTAAAAATAAAATAGCAGAAATAAAAAATTCAATGGAAGGCCTGGTAAACAAAGATAAAGAATTTACCTCAAAAGTAGAGTTTTCGGGCTTCCCTGGTGGCGCAGTGGTTGAGAATCCGCCTGCCAATGCGGGGGACGTGGGTTCGTGCCCCGATCCGGGAAGATCCCACGTGCCGCGGAGCGGCTGGGCCCATGAGCCATGGCCGCTGAGCCTGCGCGTCCGGAGCCTATGCTCTGCAACGGGAGAGGCCACAACAGTGAAAGGCCCGCGTACCGCAAAAACAAAAACAAAAACAACAATAACAACAAAAAAGTAGAGTTTTCACCTACTTTCCTTTTTTCTAGAAAGAGAGACCAAACAAAGGGACAGAATTGAACCTGGGGTGCAGAACATAATGGAGCAACACTTTCAAATGAGTTTTTAACCTGAGATTCCATAACCAGCTAAACTATCATTCATGTGAGAGTAAATAAATTCATTTTCAGACTTGAAATAACTCGAAACTTAAGCAGGGGTTCTGAAGCAGGAAAGCTGTAGTACCTCTGGGTGACACTGCCACAGACCTAAAGAATAATCAGTCCAATTTAGAAGCAGGACAATGGTAGCTCCCAGGAAGGAGGACTCTAGGAGGAAAACAACATCACAGAATTGACAGAATATCTATGTGTGTGCTGAGAAAAAATGTTTGATAGGAGGGTGGAGGTTGCTGACAAAAAAGAAATAAAGGTTACGTAAAAAAAAAACTCTTCAAGTAAAAAGTGGGGGTGGGCGGAGACGTTAACTCTAGAAAAAATAAATAAGTAAAAAGTCCTCAAAAATAACAGAAAACAACTTGGCTTGTCCATAAATTAAGCATAACCATGTAACCACTGACTTCAAATTCAAGCAAAATACACTACATAATCATACTGGAATGGGGAAGCGGCAATGTGGTAAGGAGTGGAAGGTGAGTAGAGGGTTGTGTGTAAGCATTCTAAACCCACTCAAATTAGAATTCAATAATGTCCAAAGTGGATAAATTAAGAAATGGTAAAATAAATAAGCTACAGGACATATTGTACAACACAGGGAATATAGCCAACATTTTATAATGACTATAAATGGAATTCAACCTTTAAAAGTTGTGAATCACGATGTTGTACCTCTGTAACATACAACATTGTACATCAGCTCTATCTCAGTAAATAAATAAACAGAAAGAAATGGCAGTATTAGCATATTATCTATAAATACAGAGTTAAGTTCCCAAAGAAATATTAAAGATGTGGAAAGCAGTCGACTCTGGGGGACAGAGAACTGAAAAGGGACAAGGTAAGGAGAGGGGGGACATTTGACTGCTACTTTCCATTGTAAGTATTTAATGACTGTGCATATATTACCCTCATAAAAGTAAATTTTATTTTTTAAAATAACACACATGAAACATGACCATACCATTTAAGAGTATGTTTAAATGGTAAGAGGCTTTAAGGATTTTGTTACATTTTCAGTTCTCTGAGAACAGACACACTCTTATAACACATGTCTATCGTTCAACATCCATCATTCAACATCCACCTAACCACGTCTGACTTTCACCTGTACGTTCAGGCACATGTTATGGATAAAAGCAGGGGTATGACTGCTAACATTTTCCTACCACTCAGCAGCTAAAGGCTCCCCAGGCCTCTGCAGCTCTGAGCCCAGGCTTGGACCCATAGTTTCATGGTTGGCCCAGCCTGTCTGGCCCACATGCTAACGACTTCATTCATTGTTCCCTATGATAACAACAGCTGGAACCTGAGCAGCCTGCCAGGACTGGCCAATACTCCTGTCTGTTAAGGAATCTACCTGCCCCTCAGTAAGAGCCAGGAAGCTGCTCGTGCCAACTTGCTCCCCTGGCTCAAAACTGAGTACCAAGTCCTCTCCCAATACCTCCTCAGTAGGAAGATGATGAAAGTATCTTTTGCAAGGTAATAATCCCATAATTGTGATGACTAATAATCTCCCTATTGTGAATGTCACATCTTCCCGAGAAGTCAGCAGAAGTTAGGTCCCTACAATCTGTGAAGCTCCCTGGGGCTGGGGTCCTGAAAAGTCACTGCATCTGGACCCTCCTTCCCAGAGGTGCCAGAAGCTTTCCTTCTGTTCCGATGTGAAAGCCAGTCTGTGTGATACAAGCCTGCTGTTGAGTAGACTATCAAGTGGGCCAGGCTTGACTTGGACAGTCTCAGCCCAAATCCAATCACATCTTAATCAGGCTTAAGTGAGATTAATAACCTCTCACAGCGGACTCTTAAGTATTTCATCAACAGACATCCTGCTAAGGAAACAGCTCTGCCAGCCTCCAATCTGGCCAAACAATTTCTGCCCTCCTCCTTCCCCATCCTGGCTCCCAGCCCATCAGACCACCCAACCCTGCAGGAACAGAGGAAAACACCAAGGGCACTGTCAGGACTCAAAGAAGATGGGAGAAGTCAAAGCAGAACTACTACTGAGTCAGAAATATCAGAAATGAGCGAGCCTCTTTGCCCCACTCTAATGGCCCCTATAGGGTAGACACAGGAAGGTTCTAGAAGCAGTGTGGCCATCGTTGTTTCTGAGATGGGCCAGACCTAGACCATCTGCACTGTGGCTTAATGCTTTCTAGCTCTGCCCACATTGGCTGCCACGCTAGACTACAAGTCATTCATTTCCTCAAAAGATATTTGTTAAGCACCTACTATGTTCCAGGCACTGAGTTGCAAACTAGAATTTACTGGAGAATAAGATAGACAAGGTGCTTGCCCTCGGGAGTTTAGAGTCTAGGCAGACAGACTAAGTCAATAATCTCAACATGTAGACATGAACCAACAAATTTTAATGAGGGCTGTGAAGTGAGAGTGGGGGGTGGTTGGTGGAGTGAAGAGAGGGAACCTAATTTATATTAGGGGTCAGACAAGACCTCCGTAGGGCCAACTGAAGGATGAGTGAGAATTAGCTGGGCATGGAGAAAAAGAGCATCCCAGTCAGAGGAACAGTCTGTGCTGTGTCCCTGGGGCAGGACTATGACAGGTGGTTAGTACAGCTGACACAGAGCCAGCAAAGGGGACAGCAAAGCAAGAAGAGGCCACAGAAGTCCACAGAGGCTGGATTATGGCACACTGGGTAGGCACAATAGGAAGTTACTTACTTCAGCAGGACAGCCCTTTCTGTGGTTTTGGCAAGATGTCTGGGCATAAACTTTATAGCACCGTCCCTACTTTTCCCGTTTGGAAAACACTTTACCAGAATAAAGTAAATTCATTCGTTCATTCATCCAGCAAGTATATACCAAGGTAATAAGACTGACTCTCCCACACCATGGGTGAAATCAGTGTCATATGGTCAGTGGAAAAGTCTGTCCTAAAGAAATTCTAGGTGCTTCACTGCCTGGGCACATGGAGGCCACAGCAGGAAACACAGGCTCCTGACCTCAAGGGGCTGGGGAGAAAAGGCAGGTCAGCCTGTGGTTCCCCAAACAAGAAAGGCCTTTTTAGACACCTGCTCTAATGGGGTTCTTTTTCCCATTGCGGAGCACAGGCTCCGGATGCGCAGGCTCAGCGGCCATAGCTCTCGGGCCCAGCCGCTCCGCGGCATGTGGGATCTTCCCAGACCGGGGCACGAACCCGCGTCCCCTGCATCGGCAGGCGGACTCTCAACCACTGCGCCACCAGGGAAGCCCTAATGGGGTTCTTTTAACTTAGGACTACAGAAGGAAATAAAACAAGTTGAAAGGAACTAAACTTCACTTAGGAATGAGAATTCTGAAATGTACCAAGCAATACTGTCACATGGACACACACGTTCCAATCTCATTCTAAGGCATTCTCAGCTAAAGGGTGGTCCCGATAGTCAATGCTATAAGAGTTAAGAGGGGGAGGGATAGGTCTCTGCTTCTCAGATGGAAAAGCAAGAAAATCCCCCATCTAGCTTACCTCATCCCCATTAACTCACACTCTGCACATGGGCTATTCAAAGAAGCACTTTATAGAGAATCATAGCTGAACACTTCAAAAAGCTTCAACACTGAAGATGCTTTTTGATGGGGCCTAGAAGGTAATAGCTTTATTCCCAAGAGTTTGCACTGGCATCAACAGCCTATACAGAGCTTTTAAGGTGACCCAATCCTTGGGAACAGCTTTTCAAAAAAAAAATTGGAAATGGGCCCCTACCTTATTCATTGAGGCATGAATACTGTGCCTATTACCCAAACTGCCAGCTATGAAAGCAGAGAACATGAGATGACTGTCACAGTGAAAGCTGCAATTACCGACAGCTCCAGCTCACCTTTGAGCTTCCCCATCTCCGCTGCTTTTCAATCAGGTGTTTTTTCCAAACCTACTGAAACTCAAGCGCTGGGCTGCGTTCCTGTGGGTTGTCAGTTCCCCAGAGGCCTCAAATTCTTGTCCTATCTCACTCCTCTTGTCTCAGGACATTGAGTGGGGAGTCCCAAGCCTTGCCAAAGGCACCTTTGGAAAGTCGGGTCCAGGAGCCTCTCTCTGCAGAGCAAAGGGTTAGAGCAGGTAAAGGAGTATGAACAAGGTGTCTTTGGCTGAAAGGGAAGCAAGAGCTATAATGGGGCTGTGATTGCAGAGTTCTCAAAAGCTTAAAAACGTAAACACCAGCACACAAAGCAACCCATGATACAAACTCAAATCGTTCTCTCCTCTCCCTTCCCACTGGCTTTGCCTGAAGTCAGGGACTTGCCACCCATCTTCTGGACTATCGTAGCAGTCTCCCTGCCTCCAGCCTGGCCTCTCCAATCCAGCTCCCCCATAGTCACTTCTATCAGAGTGACTTTCCCCAGACTCGGTTGTGACTCTGTCACTCCCACACTGAACATTTCAACAACCATCCACTGCCTATTAGAAAAAGTCCAACCAATCTCCCTAGAGTAATGTATATGGCCTTTCGTGATCCATCTCCTGTGACCTTCACTGTCTCGTATTCCCCTCACTCTTCTCTTTCCCCAAAATGCACATCCTTTCCCCTCAACAGAAATGCACCACCAGAGACAACTCCTGGGTGTGCCGTAGGGTTTGCATGCCTGTGCCTTTGCGTATGCTCTTCTCTCTGCCTGGGATGCTTTCTCTCTATGCCTTATCTGTTCATATACACTCAGTTAAATGTTACCTCCCTCTGAAGCCTTCTCTGTTCTGCTCTGATAACTGGTCTGCTCCTCTATTGTCTAGTACAACCTGTAACACCAAATGGCAAGTGTTGGTTTACAGGTTTGTCTACCTCACCAGACTGAGTTCCTTAGAACATAGATTAAAAGTTCATCCTGCTCCAGTCCCTTACCCAGCACCTAGAATGAAAGGATCTTTTTATTGTCCATAATTAGATAGAATCATTCCCATTTTACAGTTGAAAAAAGTGAGGCCTAAAGAGGTGAGTCACAATGCCTATTGGCAATAGACTTGGATCTAGAAATCAATTTATCCAACTCTTAATCCAGAGGATTTTCCACCAGGGCTCCCTTCCCACATGGGGTTGGGCCTGCCCATCTCTGCAGAAGGTGAAATCTTCAACCTTAAGTCCCATTCAGCCAGAGTCACTTGATACAGAAGTCTCTGGGGTCTGGTGTCAAGACCAAAACACAGGGCCCCTCCTGGGCACTGCCATGTTACCTCACTGCCTTTTTCACCCATTTCCAGGGAGCTCACTAGACTCCCAGAAGCAGATTAGCGTCAGAGACCTAAACTCACTCAAGCTCCTAAAAGTCCATAGAAGGCCTTAGGTAAAACACTGTTTACCAAAGAGTAGAAAAGTGGCCTAGTTGAGAGGCCTTGGACAGAGGGTCAAGGCCAAGACGCAGCACAGGGGCTGAGAACACCCATATTCTCCACATCGTCTTAACCTCCCAGAGTCGTAAGTACAGAGAAGGCCATCAGGAGGGAGCCTTTAATTACCTGCAACTGTCCCAATTAAGCAGCATTGCCTCCCCAATTAGCAGTCCCTTCCACTGGAAATCATTAGGCTTAATTCCATTTCCCAAGAAACACCTTAATCAAGCAAGCTCTGTCCCAACTCCTCAGGCAGCCAGACTCCTGCTGACGTCAGCCTGGCCCTGTCTGGCCTAGATGATGATGCTAAATGGGGCTCTGGGTCAATTTCGCAATTAAATACATCCCTTGAATTACACTGTTATCTAATGTTTAGCCAGACCAAGGGAGTATATTTCTTAAATTACTTACTAAAGAAAAGGTAAGAGCATGTTCAAAGAAGGCCCCTCCCTAAAGAAGGAGATAAATTTGTAAGCATATTCCAAAAAAGCATCTCTGTTATAAAAAATAAATCTCAAATACCACAGGGTGAGAGCTACAAAGCACAGCCTGTTTACATGATGTAAGACAGGAAAACTACAGGCACTTTCACTGTCAAAGCCAGAGGTGCCCTATTTCTCCCCCTTTTATTTTCCTCCGCTATTCCTCCAAATTATTGAGAAAGAATCTTAGGAGAGAAGAGACCTTTCCAGGTGCAGATGCCCATAGAACTTTTCAAATTCTCTGTGTCTGAATACAAAACATTTCAGTCAAAAGGTGAGGGAGAGGGACCAGAGAAAGAAGAGGATTTGGAGTTGTCCCCAGCCTGGATGACTATCAATGGAATTGCAGCCTATTACATGTCAGCACTAAAGCCAACTTCTGACCACCAGATTTACAATTTAGAGATACTCCTTTTTGGTTGTGTCCAACTTGCTTGTTCCAAAATCACAGAGCCCCATTCGCAGGCTGACAGAGGGAGCATTGCCAACCAAGGGGCTCACTTCCCCTGTTACACCAGCCTGAAATCCTTTACACTGAAGTGTTGCTAAAGCACCTTTCCTCCTCGCTCTCAGCATGGCATCCTCCTCACACTCCACTGCTTTATTTTTTTCTCCCTCTTGCTTCATTACCAGCAGACTTAAACCTCCTGGAAAGGGGAAAGGGAGGGAGGAAAAGTACAAGATGAACTTGGTTCAATCACAATTTAGAGTCCCTGGAAACTTATCCACGAAAACCCTACAAATACATCTTAATTTTCACTCTGAAATAGACTATGTAGTTCAAATCAAATTCTGTTTCCTTCAACTTTTTTTTTATATCCATGTTAATCACATTCCTATGAAATTGAAGAGAGAGAAGTGCCCCTCTCCTTGATGCTAAATTTAATATGGAGATGATTAGAAATGCATTTGCCATTGTTGCCTGGAGAGCTTCACTCATTAGCCCTCCAGAAATTAGATCAACACCTAACCATTCCTGCTGCTCCCCAAGTCCTCACCGCAGTGCCAGCCTCTGCAGTTATAACCCTCTATTGAACTTTTTCCCAAATTATTTATTTTTTAAACTTCATGATCAGTTTACCTTAGTTGATTACTATTCAACATTTAGGAACAAACTCCCAAACCCCAGGGAACTCTGATCCTGTCCCCTAGTAGGTGGGGAAAAAATATATATATGTGTGTGTGTGTGTGTGTGTGTGTATGTGTATATATTTGCTTGTGTGTGTATGTATGTATGTAAAACTTGTCTGAAGTCAATTGTTTTCTGTTGACTTTGACCATTTCTTCCTTCTCTTCCCCAAAGACAAAAGTATTTAGATCTGATAAAGCATCTGGCCTGTTAGATGAGCTCTCCTTTCTCCCTTATAGAAATCCTGATTGAAAATGTCTCTGCTCTGATAGTGGGATAGAGAGTTCCCAGGTGCAAGCCACAATTTGTCATTGGGTTCAGCTGCAAAGCTTTCTGGTTGGGGGAAATGGGACTCTTCAAATTTTCCTTAACAAGTCTCAAGTCAGCCCTGAGAATTCAGATGACATGTGCCCTGTGCCTTGCGACCCATGCTGCCCAGGCCTCGAGGGAGGCTTACTCGAGGCAGTAAGCCAGGTCAAAGCCTTGTGATGATAGTACAGGTGGTCATGATACTAAACTGTTACTAATAATAGTTAACAGTTGAGTCCTAACTATGTTCCAGAAACAATTAAAAAGGGCTCTCCCTGTATTATCTCACTTATATGGTAGGTATTACTATTACCCACATTTTGCAGAAGAGAAAGCTGAAGTTTAGTAAAGTCAAGTAATTTTTTCAAGAACATGCAGCTAGGAAGTGACTGTGCTCAGCATTCAAACCCAGTCTGTTCTAGTGCCAAGTTGTCTGAAACTTCAGAATTGACAAGAGAGGAAATTAATACTGAGCTGGGGTTAACATCTACTATGTTAGATACTAAACCTCAATTCCTGCCCTGTTTACATGACTGTAAATTATAATAGATCTCACCCTGGAGTCAGGTTCAGACTTCAGGTGAATCACTTTCTCCTGAGTGTTAGTATTCTCATCTATGCAATGAGAATATTGGACTAAGAGATCTCATGGGAAACTTCAAGCTCTTGGTCTAGGATTCTAGGTGGATGAGATATAGATAGTGCTATGGACAGACATTGAAAGTTGGAGATGATCTAATCTAGGTATGTCAAATGCACAGCATACAAGCTACCTCTTCCCTCTGCCGTGCCCATGACAGACATCACTAATGGATCACAATCCTCCTTCTGGCTGAGCCCAGTTGTAGCTTCAGGATCCTTTTCAATTCTACGCTGAGGAAGCAAGTGAGTGAGACAACAGCATATTGGATAAATCTATTTGCTTTCCAAATTTACAAATGAGGAAACTGAGACCCAGAGCAACTATGGAATTCAATAAACATATATTGGGCAATTAATACATGCCAGGTCTTGTGTTAGATCCTGAAGATAAGAAGATGAATGTGACATAGTCTTGTGCTCTAATGACTTTCAGTTTAGTGAGAGATGTAGACTGTAATTACAATACTGATGAGTCTTATTTGGCCACATGGGAAACCACCTAACCTAGACTAACAGATTCATGGAAGGCCTCCTACAGGAAATAGCACTTAAGCTGAGACTTGAAGGGAAACAGGAGTTTGTCAGATGAAGAAGGGGTAAGAAAGCCACTCTAAAAAGAGGGAGGAATCCAACAGTGTGAGAGAGCTCAGACTACTCAAGGAGTTAGAAGTTGCTAAGGATGGCTGGACCCTTGGAGCATAAAATCCAATAAGTTAGGGAATGGTGAGCAGAGAGGAGGCCAGCAGCGGCCAGCCCATGAAGGGCCACGTACGCCATGACACCAAGGCCTTCCTCTAAAGACATGGCTGCACTCCTCCCTCTGAGAGGTAGGGTCTTTGTCTGTCCTCCTTGAATCTTGGCAGGTTTGTAACTCCTTCAACCAATACAGTACTATGGAAATGATGGCATATGACTTATGAGGCTGAATCATGAAACACCACATAGCTTCAACCTTCTTCACCGGAACTCTCACACTTGGACCATGAACCGCTGTGTAAGAAGACCGACTACCCTAAGACCACCATGCTGGAGGGGCCATATGTGGGTGCTCCAGCTGACAGTCCCATCTAAGCCCAGCCTTTCGGTCCTCCCCACTAAAGTGCCATATATGTAAGTGGAGCCATCTCGGATTTAGACTAGCCCATTACCAGCTGAATATGACCAAATGACCTCTGTTGATGCCCCATGGGACAGAAGAATTGCCCGGCTGAACCCTGCCTGAATTCCTGACCCACAATTTATGAGATATAATAACATGACTGTTGTCTTAAGCTACTAAGGTTTGCAGTAGTATTTTTATGCAGCGATAAGTATCCAGAACAGCAAAGGAGTGACGAAGGTTTTTAGAAAGGAGAGTAACATGATTAGATTTGTTACAGCAGGAGCTATGTGGGGGAATGGTTTGCGGAGGAGGGAGAATGGAGCAGAACAATTCTTTGGGCTACTGCAGCTGTACAGGTAAGTGATGACCAAGAGACTGGCAGTGAGGTGAAGAGAAATGCTGAGCTGACTTGAGGTACATATAGAAGGTAGAGTCAACAGAATGCAGTGACTGATGGGAGAGTCAGGAAAGATTCCTAGTATTCTGGCTTGGGTGACTGGGTGGATGGCAGTACCATTGCTGCGATGGGGAAGTTTGGAGGAGAAGCATGTATGGGCATCATGGGGAGAGAAGTGAGTCCATCTCAGATGTGTGAGGTAAGATAATGCAGGATGGGGTGCGTAGCAGCTGGAGAACTCAGGAGATCCACCTGCACTGGAAACCCAGATGTGAGAGTCATGCACCAAGGGATGGTGATGAAAGCCCTGAGGGGGTGGAAGGACCAGGGATCTCACTGCGAGGAATGAAAAGAGGAAAACTGGGCACAGAATCACAGGGAGTAGCAGAGCTGAGACGCAGCGGGAACAGAGCACAGCCTGGCCACCTAAAGCTACTCCTCCTGGCTGAGCCCCAAAAGTTTCTTACCACCTCCCTTCTCCTGTCTCCTATCCCCTAGTAACTTTGAGGCTTTGAACATGACGAACACTGAGGCTGAGGAAATGTGGGACTAGGCTCTCTTCCCCTGGTGCTCATCAGAAATGCATATGCCACCCCATACCAACTTCTTTAATATTTTAAACGTCTGCTTTGTCCTCCTCTCTCCATTCCCTCCAGCCTGATTGTTTTCTTTTAAATGCTCCTCATTTCTTTACCATTTCATTTTCTTTCATCTGCAACCTGCTATTAAGGTTGTTTTCCCCACAGCTATTTTGACACCAAAGCAGCTTAATCTGTTCTCCTAATTAGCTTGTGATACACAGAGCCCAACATACCCTGCACAATAGCATCTCCTACACAATGGGGCTTTCTTCCTTCCCACTTCCCTATTTCCTCCCACCTGTTCTCAGGGTGATGGCTCTCCCAGCCAGAGCTTCCTCTCTCTATGGTCAGGTGACCATGGACCTGGACCACTGACCTGCCCAGTGACTGCAGTAGTCATCTTTGGAGTTCTTCCATGGAGTGAGACATTGTCTCCATAAAGCCCCTGTTAGAATGCACCATAAGAATTAAGCAGTATTAATGATATGTCAGACAGCTTTCTTTGAAAGTTAAATTCCGATGGAGTAAGGAAACTCAATCAAGGGGGAACTCAATTAAGACATTGAATGGAGGAACCAAACTCAAGTCCAAATAAAGAAAAATGTAAAGATGCACCTGGAGAGTGGGCAGCCGGGTCTGAGGTGAAGGGTGGTGTAGGGGATGTTAAGTTGAGCAGATCAGAAGAGAGTTCCCCCTGGTGTGGGGTGCCTATGCCACGTGGAGGCAGTGCAACAGCCTCACAGAGTCTCACGGGCCTCGACTCCTCCCCGCTGCCTTCTAGACACACACATGTTCCCCCACAAAACAGGCTGCTGATAAAGCTAATGAGCCTAAGCTGGCCAGACTCACCTTGGAAATTGCGTGACTGGCTGGGCACAGCCCCAGCACAAGAGAGAAGAGGAAGAATCTGAAACAGAGGCCAAAATATCATGCTTTCTTCACAACCTCCCACTTTGTTGAACTTGTTGGCAATTGACTTAATAGCCTACAAAAACTCATTTTAGCCTCCAGACAATCCTGAGTATTTTTCTCATCTTAAAGAGGCTTAGGACTTCCCTGGTGGTGCAGTGGTTAAGAATCCGCCTGCCAGTGCAGGGGACATGGGTTCGAGCCCTGGGCTGGGAAGATCCCACATGCCGCGGAGCAACTAGGCCCGTGCACCACAACTACCGAGCCTTTGCTCTAGAGCCCACGTGCCACAACTACTGAGCCCACATGCCACAACTACTGAAGCCCACGCACCTAGAACCTGTGCTCCGCAACAAGAGAAGCCACTGCAATGAGAAGCCTGCGCACCACAACGAAGATCCAATGCAGCCAAAAATAAATTAATTAATTAATTTTTAAAAAAGAGGCTTAGAGGCAACTCCCTGAAAGCCGGACAAAGTCATAGCTTTCTCAATATTCCCAGGGTTCCCCTCCAGCCTTGGCCAGGACTCTAAGGATCACCCCAGGAGGCAGATGTTATCAAAGGATAATACAGGTAGAGGGATTTGCACCAGGGCTCAGATATGTTAGGTCCCCCATGAGTGCTTCTTCTCTAACTTCAAATGCCACAACTCTTTCCACCATGCTTCACAGTGTGCTGAAAACCAAGGGGCCTCACAGCACTGCCCATGATGTAATCCAGGGGTGTCACAACACTGTCCCTTAACATAATCCAGAGATGTCACAACATTGCCCATGATATAACCAGAAACTGCAGCACTACTTCTTCTGAAAATACTGGGTTCCTTAATCCCAAGAACAGTCTCCGTGGGGTGAGCCCCCCCGCCAGCTGCCTATGAAAAGAACCACCAACCCCCAAAAGGAAGAATCTTTTTATCATCTGAACTACAAACAATGTCTATAAACCCTCTGAAAAACCTACAATCACTTGTGGTCTGCATTTCTTTTTCTCAAGCTCACACGCTCCCGTCTAGCCCCCTAATTCTCTGCAGGAGAATTACAGAAACTCACCATCACACTTCAATACACACCTCCTGCTCTTTCCCTAAGGGAACTTGGCCTATTCCAAACTCTCTCCCTAGTCTATATCAGGTTCCTTTCAATAAAGTTTATGGAGCCTGGACTCCCAAAATAATTATAGAAAACACATTTCCTAGACAAGAATATATTTACTCTAAGAAGCATTACCTTCTTAATCTGCCTTGCCCTTTGCACTCCTAATGACTTCCCTAATTGAGTTTTGACAATATTATATATTAAATCATAACTAATACAGTTAGGGCAGTGTCCTGGCCTCTACTGTCCTCTGCCCTTGTCCTATCAAAGCTGTTGGGTAAATACACACCTACATCTTCTGGAACATCCCGAACCTCATTTCTGAAAGCAGAAAAGTACAGAAACTGGAGGGATGTGTTCTTGCCCTCAGAGGTAAAATATTTGTTGCAGGTGGCTGATCTGCAGAATACACAATATGGCCAAGAACATGGGTTTTAGACTCCATCAGACTGGAATTAAAATTTACTAGCTTAGCCACTTACCAGCCCCATGGCCCTAGGCAAGTTATGAATTTTTTCAGCACCTGTTTTTTTAATCCATAAAATGAAGATGACAACAGTACCTATCTCACAGGGTTATAAGAGAGAACATTATAAAACTCCCAGCACTGAGCAAGGCATAAGGGAAGCACTCAATAAACAACAGTTGTTAATTATACATTATGTTGGGGATGTCTTTTATAAACTTTGAGCTTTGTGATGTGGTGCAGGGGCTGTTCTTGGGATGAGAGAACCAGGTGCCTTCCTAAATAGTGCTGGGTAGTATCCATAATTCAGCTGTGATCTCAGGAACCATCTTCACTGCCTGGTAATAGGTTTTGGTGCCACCAAACTTCAGGCACCCCTACACCCTCAGATTGCTTAAAGCTGTCAGTGGCCTTCACACAGACTCTTGGTCCACTCTGAGCTGCAAAGTTGCCATTTTGGGGGGTTATTTCAGGGTTGATTGGATGAAAGTGGGTATCAGCAACTCTCTAGTCCAAAACCCAAACCCCACACATGGGGAAATTAAATCATTCAATTCAATAAACACCCAATCTACCTCCTATCCCAGCTCATTTCTTCTTACTAAGTCACTCCCACTCACCCTCTGGAATGGCAGTACATTAGCTGGGTCAGCAAATATTTAATGAGTACCTACTATGTGTCAGGAAGCATGCTAGGCAATGGGAGTAACAACAATGAACAAAATGGGCAAAAATATCTCTGACTTCATGGAACTTATATTCTACTTAGGGAATACAGACAATAAGCAACTAAATGAGTGAGTGGTATAGAGAAAAATGAAGCACGTTCAGGTGAGAAGGCAGCAGGGAAGGAGTCCATCAGTTTCTGTAGAGTAGTTGTAGGACTTTCTCCCAAAGGCCTTGATCAGAGGCCTGCAGAGAGTGAGGAAATGATATCTGGGAAGAGCATTCTGGAAGAGGAGCCCACAAATACAAGGGTCCCAAGCTGGAGCAGAGTGAGTCTGATATGTTGGAAGACCAGCAGGAGATCAGAGTTCATGCAGTGGAGTTATCAAGAGCAAAAGAAGGAGAAGAGGCCAGAGAGAGAGTGAAAGGTCAGATCAGGCAGAACTTGTGAACCAAGATGGCAACTTGGTCTTTAACTCTGGAAAGAGAGACAGTCAGTCTGAACTGTGAGTAGAAGAGAGACATAAGCTCACTTAAGCTTTTAAAGGATCACTCTGGGTGGTGTGCTGAGAACGGACTGCATGGGTAGCAAGGCAGAAGCAGAGAGGTCACTTAGGAGGTTCCTACATTATTCTAGGAGAGAGTGGGCCAGAAATGCCACTGAAGGTGGTGAGAGGAGAGCTCACACCCCACTTATTATAGGAAGCCTCATTCTCTCCCCTTCCGTGGTGCTTGCACCATCATACCACTTTCACCCTGTATTTTAATTGTCTCTTTCCCTCCACTGACTCTGAGCTCCTAGAGGTAAGAACCCTATTTTATGCATTTCTATAATCTCAGCAACTAACCCAGTGCCTAGCACAGAATACACAGTCCTAATAAAATGAACAAACTTTCATGCCAGGTACTGTAGGGATGAACACCAGTGGTCTATGGCCTTAGAGAATGTAGCGATGAATGTTTATGCTATCAAGAGTGATCCTGAAGGTCCCTGGTTTGTTGTTTTGCTGAAGCACAAATTCAGATTACTTGCCTGAAGATTGGTATACAAGAAAAAGACACTTGTCTAGTGACTGGGCCCCACGACTACCCAGAATACAAGCTCTATCCAATTTGTTTTTCTCTTTTTCCTCAGTGGCATTTGGCAGAGGGATTCAGGTATTTCAGGATCCACAAAGATCTCCCTCCTGAAAGTCAAGAATCTATTGTAGATGCAGTATCTACCTTCATCAGGCTCATATTCTATTGGGGAGACACAGACTATAATAAAATATAAGTGCTATAATAAGGTGGAAATATGGAAGAGAAATAAGGAGGATATGTAACATATGAAAATCAATTACTGTTATATACCATATCAATAGAATTCAAAAAAAATGATTATCTCAATAGATGAAGAAAAAGCCCTTGGCAAAATCCAATACCCTTTCATGATAAAAAAAAAAACAAAAAACAAAACTCAGCAAACCAGGAACAGAAGGGAATATCCTCAGCATGATAAAGTGTATCTAGAAAAAACATACATTTAACATCATATTAATAGTACTAAAAGTGGATGCTTTCCTCCTAAGATAAGGAACAACAGAAGTATGTACACTCTGCCACTTTTATTTAACATTTTACCAGATGTTCTGGCCTGGGCAAGAAAATGAAATAAATAAATGACATCCATATTGGAAAGGATGAAGTAAAATTATCTCTATTCACAGATGACATAATCTTGTATGTACAAAATCCTAAGAAGTCCACTAAAAAATTATTGGAATGGGGCTTCCCAGGTGGCGCAGTGGTTGAGAGTCTGCCTGCCGATGCAGGGGCCACTGGTTCGTGCCCTGGTCTGGGAAGATCCCACATGCCGCGGAGCAGCTGGGCCCGTGAGCCATGGCCGCTGAGCGTGTGCGTCCGGAGCCTGTGCTCCGCAACGGGAGAGGCCACAACAGTGAGAGGCCTACATACCACAAAAAATATATATATATATATTGGAATGAATAAATGAGTGCAGCAAGTTTTCAGAATATAAGACTAATTTAAAAATTTATTGTATTTCTATACACTAGCAGTAAACAATCTGAAAATGAAATGAAGAACACAGTTCAATTTACAACAGCATCATAAAGAGTAAAACAGTTTGAATAAGTTTAACAAAACTTACTACACATCTACAGTAATCAAGACCCTGTAGTACTGGCATAAAGATAGACATGTGCATCAAGGGATTGGAACTGAGAATTTGAAAATAAATCCATAATTCATGGTCAGTTGATTTTTCAACAAGGATCTAAGATCATTCAATGGGGCAAAGAATAGTATTGTCAACAAATTGTGCTGGGACAACTGGATAAGCCAATGCATAAGAATGAAGTTGTAGTTTTACCTAGCAACATATAAAAAAAATTAACTCAAAATGGATCAAAGGCCTAAATGTAAGAGCCAACACTATAAAACTCTTAGAGGAAAACATAGCAGGAAATCTTCATTACCTTGGATTAGGCAATGGATTCTTAGATATGACACCAAAAGCCCAAGGAATGAAAGAAAAGATAGATAAATTGGACTTCATCAAAATTAAAAACTTTTTTGCTTCAAAGGACACTATCAAGAAAGTGAAAGACAGACCATAGAATAGTATGAAATATTTCCAAACCATGTCTGACAATGGAGTCGTGTCTAAAATCTAAAAAACACATTCATTAATAAAAACAGATAACAACTTTCAAATGGTAAAAAAAATCTGAATAGACATTTCCCCAAGGAAGATATACAAATGGCCAGTAAGCACATTTAAAAGATGCTCAACATTACTAGTATCAGGGAAATGGAAACTGAAACCAGAATGGGATATTACTTCAAACCCAGTAGAATGGATATAAACAAAAAGTCAGAAAAAACAAGTGCTGGTGAGGATGTGGAGAAATTGGAACTCTCACACACTGCTGGTAGGAATGTAAAATGGCACGGCCACTTTGGAAAACAAACTAGAAGTTCCTCAAAAAGTTATACATCGAGTTACTCAGCAATTCTAGTACTAGCTGTATGCCTAAGAGAACTGAAAACACGTGTCCATACAAAAACTTGCACATGAATGTTTATAGCAGCATTATTTATACTAGCAAAAGGTGGAAACAACCCAAAAGTCCACCAATTGATAAAGAGATAAGCAAAATGTGGTATATCTATACAATAGAATATTATTCAGCCATAAAAAAGAATGAAATATGGATACAAGCTACAACATGGATTAACCTTGAAGACATTATGCTAAGTTAAAGAAGTTACTCACAAAAGACCACATATTATATAATGTTATTTATAAGAAATGTCAGAACAGACAAATATATAGAGACAGAAAGTAGATGAGTGGTTGCTTAAGATTAGACAGTTTCTTAGTTCAGGCTACTATAACAAAGTACCATAGACTAGATGGCTTATAAATTGACATTTATTTCTCATAGTTCTAGAGGATGGAAGTCTGAGATCAGGGTGCCAGCACTGCTGGGGTCTAAGGACCCTCTTCTGGGTTACAGACTGCTGATTTCTTGTTTTATCCTCATATGGCTGAAAAAGAGGGAGTTAGCTCTCTGGTCTCTTATCATAATGGCACTAATCCCATTCATGAGGCTCTCCATCCTCATGACCTACTCACCTCCTAAAGGTCCCACCTCTAAATACCATCACATTGAGGATTAGATTTGAACATACGAATTTTAGAGGAAAACAAAAATTCAGACCATAACTGTTGGAATGGTGGGTTGAGAGATGACAGCTAAAGGACATGTACTTTCCTTCTGGGGTGATTAAAAGTTCTAAAATTGATTCAGTGATGGCTTCACAATTTTGTGGATATACTAAGAAACCACTGAATTCTATACTTTAGTGAATTGAATGGTATGTGAACTATATCTCAGTAAAGCTATTTCAAAAACAAAGAAAATATATATATAACATGTTTAATCAGAGTTCCAAAAGTAGGAGAAAAGAAAATATGTAAGAGAAAACAATCCATAATTTTTTTTTCCTTTTTTCCTTTTTCAATCTCATCAAGCGTCACATCCTCCCTCCCTACTCAAAACTAGAAACAATTAACTTTCTGCCACAAATTTTGCCTGTCAGGCTCCTAAACAAAAAATATTTTTTTTCCTAGAACAACAGAGGACCTAGTAGTCCAGTTTAAGCACTGTAGCTTCTAAATGAATATATAAATTTTTTCTATAAGTTCAGTCGTGCCCTATGATGATACAGTTAAATGCATTTTTTAAGTATATTGTATTAACATTTTTAAAATTTAAGTATACTTGATTTACAATGTTATGTTAGTTTCAGGTATACAGCAAAGTGATTCATTTATATATATACATATAAATACATATATATTCATTTATATATACATTCTTTTTCAGATTCTTTTCCATTATAGGTTATTACAAGATACTGAATATAGCTCCCTGTGCTATACAGTACATCCTTGTTGTTTATCTATTTTATATATAGTAGTGTGTATCTGTTAATCCCAAACTCCTAATTTAACCCTCCCCCAAAACACATTTTGATTAAAAAGAATGACAAATCTTTTACATTCCATATATAAGTGATATCATATAGTATTTGTCTTTCTCTCATTTATTTCACTAAGCATAACATTCTCTAGGTCCATCCACATTCCTGAAAATGGCAAAATTTCAACATTTGTTATTTGTAGGAAGCTAAAAAATAAAACAAACCAATGTATATAGCAAAAAAGATCCCTGACTTCAGATTATACTACAAAGCTACAGTAATCAAAATGGTATAATACTGGCACAAAAACAGACACATAGATCAATGTATCAGGATAGAAAGCCCATAAATAAACCCATGCACTTACAGTCAATTAACATACAACAGAGGAGGCAAGAATATACAATGCAGAAAAGGCAGTCTCTTCAATAAGTGAAGCTGGGAAAACTGGACAGACACATGTAAAGGAATGAAATTAGAACATTCTCTAACACCATATACAAAAATAAACTGAAAATGGATTAAAGACCAGAATGTAGGACTGGATACTATAAAATTCTTAGAGGAAAACATAAGCAGAATACCATTTTACATAAATCACAGCAGTAGTTTTTCTGGATCCACCTCCTAAAGTAAAGTAATGGAAATAAAAGCATAGCACTGACATATACACACTACCAAATATAAAATAGATAGCTAGTGGGAAGCAGCTGCATAGCACAGGGAGATCAGCTCAGTGCTTTGTGACCACCTAGAGGGGTGGGATAGGGAGGATGGGAGGGAGACACAAGAGGGAGGAGATATGGGGATATATGTATATGTATAGCTGATTCACTTTGTTATACAGCAGAAACTAACACAACATTGTAAAGCAATTATACTCCAATAAAGATGTTAAAATATATATATTAAATATATATCTATATATAAATAAAAAATGTTTTAAATTTAAAAATGGGACCTAATTAAATTTAAAAGCTTTTATTTTTTAATCATCAAGTATACGTTGTATGACATACATGAGGACTGACTGAATTCAGATTAAGAAGGAAATGTGACATTAGACAGAGGGTAGGGGTTTTTTTATTTTATTATTTTTTTATACAGCAGGCTTTTATTAGTTATCTCTTTTATACATATTAGTGTACATATGTCAATTCCAATCTCCCAATTCATCCCACCATCACCACCCCCAGCTTTCCCCCCCTTGGTGTCCATACATTTGTTCTCTACATCTGTGTCTCTATTTCTTCCTTGCAAAATGCTTCATCTGTACCATTTTTCTAGATTCCACATATATGCATTAATATACGATATTTGTTTTCCTCTTTCTGACTTACTTCACTCTGTATGGCAGTCTCTAGGTCCATCCACATCTCTACAAATGACCCAATTTTGTTCCTTTTTATGGCTGAGTAATATTCCATTGTATATATGTGCCACATCTTCTTAATCCATTCGTCTGACGATGGGCATTTAGGTTGCTTCCATGATCTGGCTATTGCAAATAGTGCTGCAATGAACATTGGGGTGCGTGTGTGTGTGTGTTGAATTATGGTTTTCTCTGGGTATATGCCCAGTAGTGGGATTGCTGGATCATATGGTAATTCTATTTTTAGTTTTCTAAGGAACCTCCATACTGTTCTCCACTGTGGCTGTATTAATTTACATTCCCACCAACAGTGCAAAAGGGTTCCCTTTTCTTCACACCCTCTTCAGCATTTGTTGTTCGTAGGTTTTCTGATGATGCCCATTCTAACTAGTGTGAGGTTATACCTCATTGTAGTTTTGATTTGCATTTCTCTAATAATTAGTGATGTTGAGAAGCTTTTCATGTGCTTTTTGGCCATCTGTATGTCTTGTCTGGAGTAATGTCTATTTAGGTCTTCTGCCCATTTTTGGATTGGGTTGTTTGTTTTCTAATATTGAGCTGCACAAGCTGTTTATATATTTTGGAGATTAATCCTTTGTCTGTTGATTCGTTTGCAAATATTTTCTCCCATTCTGAGGGATGTCTTTTCATCTTGTTTATACTCTCCTTTGCTGTGCAACAGCTTTTAAGTTTCATTAGGTCCCATTTGTTTATTTTTGTTTTTATTCCCATTACTCCAGGAGGTGGATCAAAAAAGATCTTGCCATGATTTATGTCAAAGAGTTTTCTTCCTGTTTTCCTCTAAGAGTTTTATACTGTTCTGTCTTACATTTAGGTCTTTAATTCACTTGGAGTTTATTTTTGTGTATGGTGTTATGGAGTGTTCTAATTTCATTTTTTACATGTAGCTGTCCAGTTTTCCTAGCACCACTTATTGAAGAGACTGTCTTTTCTCCATTGTATATCCTTGCCTCCTTTGTCCTAGATTAGTTGACCATAGGTGCATGGGTTTATCTCTGGGCTTCCTATCCTGTTCCATTGACCTATATTTCTGTTTTTGTGCCAGTACCGTATTGTCTTGATTACTGTACCTTTGAAGTATAGTCCGAAGTCAGGGAGTCTGATTCCTCCAGCTCAGTTTTGTTTCCTCAAGATTGCTTTGGCTATTCAGGGTCTTTTGTGTCTCCATACAAATTTTAAGATTTTAAAATTTGTTTGTTCTTCTGTAAAACATGCCATTGGTAATAATGATAGGGATTGCATTGAATCTGTAGATTGCTTTGGGTAGTATAGTCACTTTCACAATATTGATTATTCCAATCCAAGAACATGGTATATCTCTCCATCTGTTTGTGTCACCTTTGATTTCTTTCAACAGTGTCTTATAGTTTTCTGCATACAGGTCTTTTGTCTCCCTAGGTAGGTTTATTCCTAGGTATTTTATTCTTTTTGTTGCAATGGTAAATGGGAGTGTTTCCTTAATTTCTCTTTCTGATCTTTTGTTGTTGGTGTATAGGAATGCAAGAGATTTCTGTGCATTAATTTTGTATCCTGCAACTTGACCAAACTCATTGATGAGCTCTAGTAGTTTTCTGGTGGCATCTTTAGGATTCTTCCTGTATAGTATCAGGTCATCTGCAAACAGTGACAGTTTTACTTCTTTTCCAATTTGTATTTCTTTTTCTTCTCTGATTGCCATGGCTAGGACTTCCAAAACTATGTTGAATAACAGTGGCGAGAGTGGACATCCTTGTCTTTTCCTGATCTTAGAGGAAATGCTTTCAGCTTTTCAACATTGAGAATGATGTTTGCTGTGGGTTTGTCATATATGGTCTTTATGATGTTGAGGTAGTTTCCCTCTATGCTCACTTTCTGGAGAGTTTTTGTCATAAATCGCTGTTGAATTTTGTCAAAAGCTTTTTCTGCATCTATTTCGATGATCATATGGTTTTTATTCTTCAATTTGTTAATATGGTGTATCACATTGATTGATTTGCATATATTGAAGAATGCTTGTGTCCCTGGAATAAATCCCACTTGATCGTGGTGTATGATCCTTTTAATGTGTTGTTGGATTCCGTTTGCTAGTATTTTTTTGAGGATTTTGCATCTATATTCATCAGTGATATTGGTCTGTAATTTTCTTTTTTTGTAGTATATTTGTCTGGTTTTGTTATCAGGGTGACGGTGGCCTCATAGAATGAGTTTGGGAGTGTTCCTTCCTCTGCAATATTTTGGAAGAGTTTGAGAAGGATGGGTGTTAGTTCTTCTCTAAATGTTTGATAGAATTCACCTGTGAAGCCATCTGCTCCTAGACTTTTGTTTGTTGGAAGATTTTTCATCACAGTTTCAGTTCCATTACTTGTGATTGGTCTGTTCATATTTTCTATTTCTCCTGGTTCAGTCTTGGAAGGTTATACCTTTCTAAGAATTTGTCTGTTTCTTCCAGGTTGTCCATTTTATTGGCATAGAGTTGCTTGTAGTAGTCTCTTAGGATGCTTTGTATTTCTGCAGTGTCTGTTGTAACTTCTCCTTTTTCATTTCTAATTTTATTGATTTGAGTCCTCTCCCTCTTTTCCTTGATGAGTTTGACTAATGGTTTATCAATTTTATTTATCTTCTCAAAGACCCAGCTTTTAGTTTTATTGATCATTGCTATTGTTTTCTTTGTTTCTATTTCATTTATTTCTGCACTGATCTTTATGATTTCTTTCCTTCTGCTAACCTTGGTTTTTGTTTGTTCTTCTTTCTCTATTTCCTTTCGGTGTAAGGTTAGATTGTTTATTTGAGATGTTTCTTGTTTCTTGAGGTAGGCTTGTATTGCTATAAACTTCCCTCTTAGAACTGCTTTTGCTGCATCCCATAGGTTTTGGATCGTCATGTTTTCATTGTCATTTGTCTCTAGGTTTTTTTGATTTCCTCTTTGATTTCTTCAGTAATCTCTTGGTTATTTAGTAACGTATTGTTTAGCCTCCATGTGTTTGTGTTTTTTACAGTTTTTTCCCTGTACTTCATTTCTAATCTCATAGCGTTGTGGTCAGAAAAGATGCTTGATATGATTTCAATTTTCTTAAATTTACTGAGGCTTGATTTGTGACCCAAGGTGTGATCTATCCTGGAGAATTTTCCATATGCACATGAGAAGAAAGTGTAATCTGCTGTTTCGGGATGGAATGTCCTATAAATATCAATTAAATCTATCTGGTTTATTGTGTCATTTAACGCTTGTGTTTCCTTATTTATTTTCTGTCTGGATGGTATGTCTGTTGGTGTTAAGTGAGGTGTTAAAGTCCCCCACAATTATTTTGCTACTGTCGATTTGCTCTTTTATAGCTGTTATCATTTGCCTTATGTATTGAGGTGCTCCTATGTTGGGTGCATATATATTTATAATTGTTATATCTTCTTCTTGGATTGATCCCTTGATCATTATGTAGTGTCCTTCCTTGTCTTTTGTAACATTCTTTATTTTAAAGTCTATTTTAGGGCTTCCCTGGTGGCGCAGTGGTTGAGAGTCCGCCTGCCGATGCAGGGGACACGTGTTCGTGCCCCGGTCCGGGAAGATCCCACATGCTGTGGAGCAGCTAGGCCCGTTCAGCTAGGCCACTGAGCCTGCACGTCCGGAGCCTGTGCTCCGCAATGGGAGAGGCCACAACAGTGAGAGGCCCACATACCGCAAAAAAATAAATAAATAAATAAAAATAAGCATAAAAAATAAAGTCTATTTTATCTGGTACGGGTATTGCTAATCCAGCTTTCTTTTGATTTCCATTTGCATGGAATATCTTTTTCTATCCCCTCACTTTCAGTCTATATGTGTCCCTAGGTCTGAAGTGGGTCTCTTGTAGACAGCATATATATGGGTCTTGTTTTTGTATCCATTCAGCAAGCCTATGTCTTTTTGTTGGAACATTTAACCCTTTCACGTTTAAGGCAATTATCGATATGCACATTCCTATTACCATTTTCTTAATTGTTTTGGGTTTGTTTTTGTAGGTCCTTTTCTTCTCTTGTGTTTCTCACTTAGAGAAGTTCCTTTAGCATTTGTTGTAGAGCTGGTTTGGTGGTGCTAAATTCTCTTAGCTTTTGATTTCTCCAACAAATCTGAATGAGATCCTTGCCAGGTAGTGTAATCTTGGTTGTAGGTTCTTCCCTTTCATCACTTAAATATATCGTGCCACTCTCTTCTGGATTGTAGAGTTTCTGCTGAGAAATCAGCTGTTAACCTTATGGGAGCTCCCTTGTATGTCATTTGTTTTCCCCTTGTTGCTTTCAATAATTTTTCTTTGCCTTTAATTTTTGTCAATTTGATTACTATGTGTCTCAGTGTGTTTCTTCTTAGGTTTATCCTGCCTGGGACTCTCTGCACTTCCTGGACTTGGGTGGCTATTTCCTTTCCCATGTTAGGGAAATTTTCGACTATAATCTCTTCAAATATTTTCTCATGTCCTTTCTCTCTCTCTTCTCCTCTGGGACCCATATAATGTGAATGTTGGTGCGTTTAATGTTGTCTCTTAGGCTGTCTTCTTTTCTTTTCATTCTTTTTTCTTTATTCATTCTGAGGCTGTGAATTCCACCATTCTGTCTTCCAGGTCACTTATCTGTTCTTCTGCCCCAGTTATTCTGCTGTTGATTCTTTCCAGTGTATTGTTCATTTCAGTTATTGTATCGGTCATCTCTGTTTGTTTGTTCTTTAAATCTTCTAGGTGTTTGTTCTTTAATTCTTCTAGGTCTTTGTTAAACATTTCTTGCATCTTCTTGATCTTTGCCTCCTTTCTTTTTCTGAGGTCCTGGATCATCTTCACTATCATTATTCTGAATTCTGTTTTTGGAAGGTTGCCTATCTCCACATCATTTTGTTGTTTTTCTGGGGTTTTATCTTGTTACTTCATCTGGTACATAGTTCTCTGCCTTTTCGTTTTGTCTGTCTTTCTGTGAATGTGGTTTTCGTTCCACAGGCCACAGGATTGTAGTTCTTCTTGTTTCTGCTGTCTGCCCTCTGATGGATGAGGCTATCTAAGATTCTTGTGCAAGCTTCCTGACGGGAGGGATTGGTGTTGGTAAACTTAAAAGCTTTTGCACAGCAAGGGAAACCATAAACAAAACGAAAAGACAGGGCTTCCCTGGTGGTGCAGTGGTTGCGAGTCCGCCTGCTGATGCCGGGGACATGGGTTCATGCCCCAGTTCGGGAGGATCCCACACGCCGCAGAGCGGCTGGGCCCATGGGCCATGGCCACTGAGCCTGTGAGTCCGGAGCCTGTGCTCTGCAACAGAAGAGGCCACAGCAGTGAGAGGTCCACGTACTACAAAAAACAAACAAACAAACAAACAAAAATGAAAAGACAACCTACGGAATGGAGAAAATATATGCAAACAATGAAACCAACAAGGGATTCATTCCCAAAATACACAAACAGCTCATACAGGTCAATATATATATTAAAAAAAAAAAGCAACCTAATCAAAAAATGGGCAGAAGATCTAAATAGACATTCATCCAAAGAAGACATACAGATGGCAAACAGGCAAATGGAAAATGTGCAACATTACTAAATATTACAGAAATTGCACATCAAAACCACAATGAGGTACCACCGCACATAGGTCAGAATGGTCATCATTAAAAGGTCTACAAATAATAAGTGCTGGAGAGGGTGTGGAGAAAAGGGAACATTCCTACACTATTGATGGGAATGTAAATTGGTGCAGCCATTGTGGAGAACAGTATGGAGGTTCCTTAAACAACTAAAAACAGAGTTACCATATGATCCAGCAATCCCACTCCTGGGCATATATCCAGAAAAGACAAAAACTCTAATTCAAACAGATACATACACCCCAATGTTCATAGCAGCATGATTTACAATAGCCAAGACATGAAAGGAGTCTCGGTGACCACTGACAGAAGAATGGATAAAGAAGATGTGGTATATATACAAGGGAATATTACTCAGTGATAAAAAAAGAATGAAATAATGCCATTTGCAGCAACATGGATGGTGATTACCATACTAAGTGAGGTAAGTCAGACAGAGAAATACAAATATCACGTGATACCACTTACATATGGAATCTAAAAAAAGATACAAATGAACTTATTTACAAAACAGAAATAGACTCACATCCATAGAAAATAAACTTATGGTTATCAAAGGAGAAAGGCAGGGGAGGGATAAATTGGGAATTTGGGATTAACAGATATACATTAATATATATAAAATAAACAATGAGGACCTACTGTATAGCACAGGGAACTATATTCAACATCTTGTAATAACCTATAATGGAAATTTTTCTGAAAAATAATCTCTGTCTCTTCATATATATATATATATATATGTATATATACACACATATACATACACATATATGTAACTGAATCACTTTGCTATACAGCTGAAACATTGTAAATGAACTATACTTCAAAAAGAAAAAAACAAAAACGAAACAGACTCACAGATACAGAAAACAAACTAGTGGTTACCAGTGAGGAGAGGGAAGTAGGGGGGGGGCAAGATAGGGGTGTAGGATTAAGAGGTACAAACTATGTATAAAATACATAAGCAACAAGGTTATGTGGTATAGCACAGGGAATTACAGCCATTATCTTGTAATAACTTTTAATGAAGTATAATCTGTAAAAATACTGAATCACTATGCCGTACACCTGAAATCACTATGCTGTACACCTGAAACGAATATATTATAAATCAACCAAATGTCAGTAAAAATTTAAAGAATGATGAATCTGGGGAGATATATGTGCACGTGTGGTGCTGTCCATGGTTCTGATCCTGCCTGCTAAAGTGCCTTTTTTTCTCCTAATCTGGGACAATGTGATCATTGAGCAACCTCTTCCAAGAATTCTTTTAAAATATGAAGGAAAAGGCAGTGGCGAGAGACAAAGAAAGGGAGAAAAATGGGGAGAGGGAGAAAGAGAAAGGAAAAAAGCAAAGATAATTGCAAATGTAGAGACCACTGAAAGATAAATAGCCAAGTGAAAAAGAAGAATATTTTTTGTTTTATTTTTCAAATAATTGTAGTTACCAAGAAGGCATGACTAATCATAACTGAACAATGAATAACAAAATTACTGAAGGAAAGTAGTAAATTTATCAAGAGTACCAAGTGATGCTAAGATTTGATGGTGTTGATACCAGTAAATAAGTTCTTGGGGCTGGATGAGAACAGCAGGTAGGTAGAGATGATATGATTGAGTTGTGTTGTACCAAAGTTTTTACAGGTTTTCTTTACTTTTATTTTATATCTTCATAGCGTCTTTCCATCACGTCTCCAACAGCTAAATTATTTTTCTCTTTGAGAGGTTAAGAGGCAGTCCCCTCCCTGCCCTCCTTCTCCCATACCCATACCTCTCTGAGACCAGCACTGACAGCATACACCACATAGAGTTTACTCAGCCACTCAGCCACTGGAAGGTGACAAATGGCCAGTTCTTTCAGCAGATAACAATTCTTCATAGCCTGTTTTCAAAACATTTGAACTCTATAATGCATGCTCACTCTGCTACAAGGAATTACTGAAAATTGATGCGCTCCTCAATATCATAAAGCAGAATTATTGTTCTTTGTTTGTTTACATGTCATCTGGGCTTCAGGGCGTATGAGGAGAAACTGCAAAATTGAGGGCAGTATTCAAGGGGCTTGGAGTATGAGATGGCTGAGAACTGCTCAGAGCCTGGCAAGGACGTCTCTGCAAAGTAATCATGGGCACCAGCACAGAGGGATCACAGCTAGAAATCAAGGTCAGCTGGAGTGTTCCGCATGGGAAATAATTCTATTCAGTCCATTTTGGTGGCCGTTTTTATTCTCAGTATCATTTTTCAGTATTCCAGAATGTCAGAGATAGAAAGGGCTTAAATATACTCCACGTTTTCCAATGTTCTCATTTACAAGCAAACAACAATAAAACCTTGAAACCCCGAGAGGCTGGGTGACTTCTAAGGTCACAGAATTAGTGAGATAATCAAGGCTGGAATCCAAGGCTCTGATCCCAATCCGGTGCCTTCTTTATAACATTATGGTCACTCGGGCTCTACCGCTCACTGTCTATGAGTATGAGTAAGCTAATTACCTCCTCTGGGCCCTAGTTTTCTCATCTGTTGAATGGAGACATAATTAACCCCTCTCTCTCTTTGGGTTCATGTGAGGATAAAATGAGATCATTCATGTAAAATGCATAGCACAGTGTCTGGTACATAGTAAATATTCAACAAATGAGAACTCTCATTATTACTAATGTTATTATTAAAATTTCCACCTTACATGTGAAGAAACTAAGTATTAGAGCCTCGAGAAGATTGACAAGAGAAAAAGATTTCAAAATAATTGATTTTGAACTCTAAACCCTAACTTGTTATGGACCCTTGAGATGACTACTCTCAGGGATATGTTTTTTGGGACAAACATGTTTTGAAGCCAGCAAGATTGTACCTCGCATACCCCCAGTGCCCCCAAGGGCTGGGCTGAGAGCTCTAATATCCAGAAAGAAAACTAAAACTCAAACTGCCCTTCACTTTCAGTTTCCTCGTCCTCAAAACCCAGGCTGGCAATAAAGCCATCAGCAGACTGAAATTCTATATCTGACCTGCCTGTAAATTTCATTGCTCAAAATCCCAATTTTTGTTAATCCTCTAACCTGCTTAATGAAGCACAATAAATGTTTGAGGATTAATGAACATGTTAATAAGAAAAAAAGAGATGAATTTACCAAGGATGACTGGAAGATAAAAGAATGAAAGCTGATAGAGGAAAAATATTAAAGGATGTGATTAACTATACATGAGAAAGATGCAGTTACCATTGTTGTTTTCAAAAAAAAAAAAAACTCATCACATGCATCAGATTAAATTGCTCCTTTTTCCTGAAAATAAAATAGAGACTTGTCTCCTCTGTAATGGAATTCAACCCTCGGCTCTTATGAATCAGGACCAGATTGTAACATTCTTGTCCAATAAGTGTGGAATTATTTCCAGCCAATTCAGAAGCTGTTCACTTTCAGTTATTTAGATCATTAACAAAATTAAAATATAGGGAAGAAGACACAGCTTTCACACAAATCAGGGGAGAGGGAAGACAAAAGGGGAGAAAACCTGCAGGTGGGAATCAGTTAGACTAGCTCACAGCCTTTGCATACTCTAAGACTCATTCAAAGGACCAGATCCAACTCCAACTCATACTCCCACTCATCACTCATTCCCTAAGACCTGATATTCCTCTCGCAGAAAAAGTCACTTTAGGGCAGGCAAGAGACAACATAGACTAAGAGGGAAGGATGGTGCCTGCCACTTGCCAGAGATTTTGTATATGTTGAAGCTCTTTAGTGTACATGATTCTGTTCAAGCTTTGTACCAGCCCTACAGATGAAGAAGCTGCATTCCCAAGAAGTTCTGTGACTTACCCAAGTTTGTGGGGTTTTTTCCATAATAATAATAGGGGAAGGATTCAAATTCAAGCTTTGTGGTTCCAGTACTAAAGCTCTTCATTACACACACACACACACACACACACACACACACATATTATATTGGAAATACCCCCAGGAAATTCCCTGTCACTTGAATTCAGTAAGAGAAATCTAGCAGAAAGAAATTAAATTTGCTGAGCCCCTGCTGCCAGCCAGGCACTATGCTGGGCCTGTTCCATGCACCACACTCTCACAACGGAGGCTCTGCAATGGAGATACTATTTGATGGGGAGATGGCCCCATTTTATAAATGAGGAAACTGGGTCACAGAAAAGCAAAATGACTTGCAGGGGCTTCAGTTTCCTCATCTATGAAATTGTAGGATGGAACTTGAGGATCTATAAGGTCTTTTCCATCTCTAAGATCTGTGATTCCAAGACAAGTAAAGAAGCCACCTTCCCCAGGCAGTGGAAGGAACACCTGGGCCTCATCTTCCACGCTCACTGCCTCTCTCCCTGGTGCGCAGGGGCCGACCCCCATTGCCTGAAGCCCTCCTAGGCCAGAGGGGGAGAGGGCTCCTCTGAGAAGTGAGAAGCCCCGTGGAACTTTCTTCTGTCCCTCTCCAGGTGAAAGATCTCCATGATGCTCAGCACGCAGCCCGGACCCACAAGCCCACGGATTCCCATGGAAATGCAGCTCCCAGCTGGGCAGCCCCATATGCTGAGTGGGAGGCCCACATACACACAACCGAAACAAACTTCCTGAGAGCCCCATGGAGACACCCACTTTCTGTGCGCCTCCCCACAGCCCACTTGTCTCGGCCCTCCACTCCTCACAGCAAGAGCCACAGCCCCAGAGACCAAGCCACATCGCAGAGGGCATTTATGGACGTGTCTGGCCCAACCAAGGTTAACTTCCCTTTCCTGATACTCATAAGAGCAGCAGCTGCCGCCATCTGTGCTCTCTGACCTCGTGCCACCCATGGCCCCCAGTGCTTTGTCTTGCACAGCCCGCCCCCGTCAGTCCTTTCCATGACTCTGTGCTGTGGGCACTGCTTGTTATCGCTGTTTTACAGGTTTGAAAACTGAGGCTCAGAGGTTAACTGGTTAAAGTCACAACACTAGGAAATAAAGGACTTGGGAGTTGCATCTAGGTTTTTCTGACAGCCTATACTCTTAGCGGCTGGCAGCGGGCCCGGTGCTCACCAAGCACCTGCTGGAAAGCGGGGGTGTCCATATGGTAGAAGGACAGGAGCCCTACAAGGGAAGAGTGCCTGGGCTTTGGGAGGAAACACACAGGGCTGCAAACAGGCTGCAAGCAAAGCAGTGCTCAAAACATGTGGAAGACCCTGTACACAACCCTGGGGAGACGAGCCACGCCCTCGCCAAAGACTGGAGGTGAATAGGGACATAGGGTGGGTGGGACCTGGTGTTTATGTTTAGAGGAGCTTCTTTTTCCTGAGTGTCCATTCACTGTACAGTCAAAATTTACAAATTTCAAAACATACAAGGGAATCATCTCCAGAGAAGGTCTTAAGAGGGAAAACGGGTGGGGTAAGCCAAGTGTAGAGAAAGGGAGGGTGGAGGTGGGATAAGCATTACAGGATAAGGAAACAGCATATGCAAAGCCCTGAAGTCTGAGGCACTGGAGGAAGGCCAGTGTGGAAGACTGTGATGAGGTGAGTCAGAAGGGACGGGCCTGGAGAGTCCCGCAGGACCTGATCAGACCAAGTTCTGAAGGCTATGCTCAGCGTGTTCTGTCACTTTGCAAGCACCATGGGAAGTTACTAAGCTGGCAAGAGACAAGAGCAGTTTCTCGTTTTGGAAAAGCCATGCTGGCTGTTGTGCAGAAGATGGATGGGGGCTTGGGGGAGCTGGAAGCAGGGAGATGAGTTATGAGGCTAATGCTTCCATCCAGGCGAAAGTGAAAGGGTAGCAGATTACTGTGGTGAGACATGCAGTGAGTCAGGTGACATTTTTGGCAGGGACTGGGATGGGGGTAACAAATAAGACTGGAAAGAGCTGGAGCCACATACCTTCCCATCTCCACCTCGCAGAAGCTCCAGGCATGAGGAAGTGGGGGTCTCAGCCTCTCCGACACTACTCCCTCACATGTGCAGAAAGCTAAGCATAGTCTGGGTAGCTGCTCCCCCAGCTTTCACTCTCATGTGGGACCCTTCCCACTGAGAGCTAAGTGGCAGTCCCCAACCAGGGCTCCCTGGAGCAGGGGGAGGGGGTCGCACTCCTGAGAGGAATACAGATAAAAAGCGGATGAGAGGACAAGAAGTTGCCAATATGCCTCACAAAACAAAGAAGCTTCAGATATCAAGAGGCAGGGAGACCCAACCCAAACCCAGCCCAGCTCCAAATAAATGCTTTCTAATTGAAAAAAAATCCTGATACGATTACAAATATATACCCAGTCATTTCTAAATGCCATCCTTTATATCATCTCAACTTTTCTAGGGAGGATCAATAGACACATTTGCCCTTATCAAACTCTTGATTCCAGAAAGAGGAGCAGAGATGATGACTCCATCCAGGGAGGCTCCATGCCTGGCAGAGACCACGGTGAGGTCCCAGGTCACTCCCCACTTTCAGACCAGCCAGAGCCCTACACAGCCGTCCCCACTAACAGTTCACAGAAGAGCTCCCTTTTCTTTTTTTCTTTTTTTTTGGGGGGGGGGAGTGTTGTCTTATTGGATTATTTTTATTTATTTTATTTTATTTTATTTTATTTTTTCAACATCTTTATTGGAGTATAATTGCTCTACAATATTGTGTTGGTTTCTACTGTATAACAAAGTGAATCAGCTATACATATACATATACCCCCATATCTCCTCCCTCTTGCATCTCCTTCCCACCTTCCCTATCCCACCCCTCCAGGTAGACACAAAGCACCGAGCGAACAGCTCCCTTTTCAATATCAGCCCACACCCACCCCAGGGCTGGTGGTTCCATCATAACCCTACTAATGAGAATAATAGCTACAATTTATGGAGCATCTATTGGGAGCCAGACCCACATTTCAGATTGTGTTATCACAGTTATACAGACAAAGGATCTGAGGCTCAGAAAGGTTAAGCAACTAGTAAGTGATGTAACTAGGACTCAAACCCCAGGTCTGTCTGACATCTGAGCCACCCTTAACCGCTTTGCTATATCTCCCACTGGGCGCCCTGGGCCACCCCTCCAGGTACTTTTGCATAAATCACCTGGGGCCCGAGAGTGGAGAAAGGGCTGGCACTGTCCTCTTCTGTAATGAGAATGAGGATGATGGTCCTCACTCTGTCCTCTGCCAGACAGTCAGCCCCCTGTTGCCTGCTGGGCTGAAACAAGGAGAGACAACCTCAGAGCTGAAAGCCAAGGGCCTGGGCGCTGGGTACTCAGAGGCCATTGGATTGCAGCTCCCAGAAAGGATGGACCTGGAACCCCAAATCCAGAGCTGATGGCTCTCCCTGCCCCCTCTCCACTTGTCTCCAGGACAGACACTATTATCCCCCAGGGCCTTTGGTGGGGAGGTCTAACCGGACATTGTCCTACTGCCCTCAGATTCCTCCCAGGTACAGAGAGGCAGTGGAGTGTGGTGGTTAAGAGCAGGGCCCTGGAGTCAGACCACTGGGATTCTAATCTTGGGAACCTTGAGAAAATGACTTTCCCTTTTTGAGGTCACAGTTTCCCCATCTGCAAAATGGGAATAACAGTAATAGCCCTCACTGGGTGGGAGTTGCTGTGAGTGCTGGGTGGGACAATGCAGGTGAAGCCTGGCACATGGCAGGTTGTGTTAGCTGTCATCCCACCTTCCATCCCCGGAAAGGGCTCATGCATCCGGCGAGAATGACACTGATCATGTTAGCTCTGAAGCCCTTCTGGCTGTGGGTGTGCACACATCCGTGTGCGGGAGAGCAGGGCGAAGCACCAGCCCTCCACCTGGCCAGCACGACCAGGAGACCATTGGAGCCTCACCAGAGCCCTCTGAAATCACCCTTTCTATGCAACTGATGTGGAAATGGAGGCTCAGAGAGGCAAAGTGATTTACCCAGAGCTACACAGCCAGGGAGCGGTGCTCCAGGAAGAAGTGAACCCTGATCCAGTGCATGGTCCATCATTTCACATCATCGTTTGTTCTTCCTGTGTAAAGCATGCCAATGAGTATCTTACCATTCGTTTATGGAGAACACAGTCTGGGCCAGACACTGTGCTATGCTCTGCCCTCAAAGATGAACAATCGGTGTAAACGGATGACTGCAATTTATGGCATGGGTGTCTGCACAAGGTCCCTTAGAGACACACAGGAGGTGGCAATCAACCCTGCTGGGGAGAGGAAGATAGAAAGCAAAGGCTGCCATGAGGAGAGACACCACAGCCAGGAAGACAAGCAAGGCTGGGGAGGACAATCCAGACCCAGGCATTAGAGAGCTACTTCAAAGGTCTGAGCCTGGTGCAGTCACCTACACCTTGTGCTCCAGTCTCCCTGTGTCTGTGTGCTGCCCTGGTCCACTCTCCTAGAATTCCCCCTGGTTAATCCCCAGAAGCTGCTCCTTAGATCACCTAATACTCTCCCAACCAGTAGGCACGATATCCCACAAAGTGCTGCTCTCCGGGAGGCCACTGTGGTCCAGCCATTGCTCAGCTCTCGACAGTGGCAGGAGAAGCCACCACGGTTCAGACAGCCTTGGTCTCAGGTCCACTCGAAACCCTCGCCTTGCTCCTCCCTCTAGGGCTGCTTCTGGGCCAGGAGCTGGGGACCACAGTGCCACCTGAGCTGGCGTGGCCAGGTTGAGTCACATCTTTCATTCCTGAGGGGTCTTCTCCCACTCCCAGCTCCAGGGTCCTCCCCAGGCCTCACTGAGTCAGCTCATCTAGCTGCTTTATTATTAGCAACAACAACTACTACTAATTTCTAATGCTTACTACATTCCAGGCCAAGAAAAACATTTTTTTTAGTTAAAATGAATATTCTGTCCAGGATCTGCAATTCACGGTTAACACATGCTACCCAAGAAAGACAGTTGGGTCTATCTCCTTCAGAACCTTCCTTGAGAGGAAATTTAACTTTTTATAGGCTAATCATATTGTCCTTTGGAGCGATAATCTACCTAAACGGTTCTACTCCAGAAAGTATGGATATTTCAAGATTATTTCAGGGACCAAATGCCTCAGTGGTAACAAGATCCTTTCTCCCCCCTCCAAATGTGGGCCTGTGAGAATAAAATGATAGACAGGCCTGCTACTCTCCAGCAATCTGTAAAGACAGCAGCAATATACCTCAAAGTATCCCCAGAGATAAAAGAGTAAGATTAAATAATTTGAAGATAATTTCTTCCATGAAAAGAATAATGTTGCCATCAAAATGAAAACCCTTGTAATAAAACCAAATTATGCTGAGACCTCGGGAGTACTCTGCCGCTCTCCCGCCATTTCGAGAGAGCACTTCTGCAAAAACGGTGCTGGAATTGTCAGCACAGGGCTTACACAGGAGGCGGAGGCTGGGGGGTTGCAAATGCCCACCCTACCCAGTCCCGCAGGATAACACGGGCACCAGGTCCAATATCAAGTGCTAAGCGAGTAAGCACACAACAGGAGAAGAGAGAAAGCCTGGCCAACACCAAGGAGTCAAAACCAAGCTGTGCCAGACCTGCAGGAAATCAGAGCCAGCCACTCTCTTGTCCTCTCCAGTTGGGTCCAGTCCAGAGGGTTGAAGCTTTCCCATTTGGTTTGGGGTCTGTAAATGGAGTGGGCCCAGAGGCAAATCTGTGTATGACTGGAACCCAGTGGGCTGAGAGCAGAGAAAGGCAGCAGATGGGACTTGCAGGGGCGCCTGTAGAATCGAATTCTGCTGGAACCAGGGATTCGAGCAAATCATGTGCACGTCTCCTCCAAAGGCTAGAGTGGGAGAAACTGGGCAGAGAATGTATTTAAGCGTATACATAAGGACAATTCCATTTCTGTCTTAGCACAGTACACCAAAAAGGCTGGCGCTATCTTTCCTTCTAATTAAGGGTGTGTTTGAGAAAGTTTGACTTAAAACACAGGGACATAGACTCGTCACTTTAAAAGCACCGAGGGGTAACTCCTCCTCCTCCAAAGCATCTATTGGCACCCACAGGCCAGGCCCTCAGTGAAATAGTTACATTCATATTAAGACAATAGAGGCAGAGAAAACAACAGGAGTGTTCAGTGTGGGTCTTCAACTGAAAGCCTCAAACACAGACTGCCTGGCCCTCAGGATATGGTTTGTGATGGGGCAGTTTCTTACTGGGCAGCGAGTAGTACCAGGGATTTACTTATTTCATGGTGTTTAATGACTCACCTGAGCCTCAAAGGGGAGGCCAACTGGTCTTCACAACTAGCTGAGCAGAGAGCAGAGAGGAAAGATGCAGAGCATGGCCTGAAGTTTCAGTATGGCCTGGTACCAACAGGACCTGCCTCCAAGGAAAGGCTCTCTACTCCTGTGGCCTCTGCCTGCCTTCCTACCCTAAATGCACCTTTCCAGCGTGGCAGGCTTCCACGTGTACCTGTCCTTCTCTCTCTTCTGAATGCAACTGCCTAGAGCAGGGCTGCATCACCCTGATGTGCCCAGAGTCCTGCGCAGGGCTTAGCACACAATGGGTGCTCCACTGAGGGCTTGGGACTGGATAAACAATGACCAAGTCACTAGGTCTAAGGCCTGAAGCCTGTGAGGTTAACTGAAAGAGGCACTTTGCTATTCCTACCCCCTCCATTCCCATTCCTCCCCTACCCCACTGAGTTTCCTCCTACCTCTCTCAAATTCTGCTCCCCCAGAAGGACCTGAAGCCATCACTTACCTAGCTCTTAGCTGTTTCCTCTGCCCTGGGACTCCTGCATTTTAAGCTGTGTCCCTGGGATGAAAGGCATTGTCCCTATTTGAACAATGTCAAGCTTAACAGAGAAGGGAACGAGGGAGGCTGGAAGGGGGGAAGGAGAGAGGAAAGGAGGAGGAGAGAAAGGGGGAGAGAAAGAGATTGAAAAGTGTTTGACTTACTTCAAGCAAAAGAAGCTGGAAGGCAAGAGGAGAGGCAGAGGGGGTCTATATGCCACCAAACCCAGAGGACCACGCCCCCTAAAAGAGAGTCCAGGGAAAGTATTAGTTAAGGCCTTGATGCCAGACAGACCTGGATTGGAATCCTAACTCTGCCTTTTCCTAGCTGTGCAATTTGGGACAAATTACTTGACGATCCTGAGCCATCTCATCATCAGTAGAAGGGGGATGCTAACGCTAGGCTCTCAGGACTGCTGGAGTAAATGAGCTGATGTAGATAAGTCATTCAGGGGAGTGCCTGGCACACAAAAGAAATTCAAGGGCCAGTAGCTGTTAAACAATTTGTATTTCTAAATCTAAGAGGGGCCTCTGGTGTGCAAGGAAGGTATTTTCTTAAGTTATAGGACAGAACTGGCTTTTAAAATCTTTGAGATTCTCTTCACACAAAAGGAAAAAGCTTCTAGGATCTCTCGAAGATATAATAAGGAATAAGGCTGGAAAACAGCTTTTAGGAAAAAAATGCTTTGGGGAGGTCAAAGACAACCCGGTAAGCCTCCGCATAACATTGTTTATGGTAACTTTAAAAAATTCTCCCACTGTGAGAAACATTGCAAATTTTATACTATCTCAGGGGGTGGGGGGAAGGGGGAGAAGAGTCATGTCCTGTTTCACTTTTTTATATAGCCAATTTCATGCACTTTTGACAACTGTAGCATATCTCTAAGATATGATTCTCTTCCCCTGCTCCCATACATGGAATATCAAAACGATATATTAGGGTTGCCCCAGGCAAAAGAACACAAGGACAAGTACTCAAAACTGAGATGACGAATCAGGTTCATCACTGGTGCCAACTCTCATTGATTAGCAAGAGGCTGCCTGGTGCCTTGTCTTGCAGGGGTCAGTGAGAAGGTGTCATAATTGATTAGTGATGTCTGCCTTGGATGCAGAATAGGGTACCTAGGACTCTAGTGATATGTTTTTGACATCACTAGATTCTGTGCTAATTCTCCAGCTACTTAGGAAGATGAATAGTAATGACCAGATTCTGCTCAACAGTTGCTAAAGCAGGCAGGGGAGTGCCCCAAGGAGAGGCACTACTCAGGAGGAGGATGGAGCAATGCTTAGTGCTTGGTGAAAATGTACCACCTTTCAGAAGGAAGTGGAAGAACCAAACTTAGTCAATTGGGTCATGATGAGAGGCATCTGTGATGGTTAATTTTATGTTAACTTGACCAGATTAAGGGATGCCCAGATAGCTGGTAAAACATTATTTCTGGGTGAATCTGTGAGGGTGTCTCTGGAAGAGATTAGCAGTTGAATTGGTAGACTTGGTAAAGAAGATCGCCCTCACCAATGTGGTTGGGTGTCATCCAATCCACTGAGGGCCTGAATAGAAAAGGTGAGGGAAGGGAAATTTGCTCTCTGCTTGAGCTGAGACATCCATCTTCTCTTGCCCTTGCACTTTGGTGCTCCTGGTTCTCGGACTTTGGGACTCAGACTGGAACTTAACACCATTGCCCACCCACCCACCCACCCCCAGTTTTCAGGCCTTCAGACTGCGACTGAATTACACCAGCAGTTTTTCTGCTTCTCCACCTTGCGGATGGCAAATGGTGGGACTTCTCAGCCTCCATATCAACAGAAGCCAATTTCTATGATAAATTTCCATATATATATATGTTGGATTTATTTGGCTCTGTTTCTCTGGAGAATCCTAATACAACATCTTAACAAATAGCTGTTTGATCACATTAGTCAACAGAAAATTTGGGGGGAAAAAAAGAGCAAATGAAGCAATGGGTTGTGCTCAAGAGCATAAAGAACTCTTAGCCGATGAATTTCCTGAATCTTTCCAAAATTGTGGAAAAATTAAAACCAAATGGGGATGAAGAAAAATGAAGATAGACTCCTGTCAGCCTCCTCCAAAACTGATGAGGACTTTGGTTTAGTTTCTACATATTTGGGGGGTTTTCCTCCAGATATACTATAGTTACTGATTTCCAACTTAATTCCACTGTGATCAGAGAATGTACTCTGTATGATTTCAGTACTTTTTTTTTGAATTTTTGAATTTTATTTTTTTATACAACAGGTTCTTATTAGTCATCAAAAATTTTATACACATCAGTGTATACATGCCAATCCCAATCGCCCAATTCATCACACCACCACCTCCACTCCCCTGCCGCTTTCCCCCCTTGGTGTCCATACATTTGCTCTCTACATCTGTGTCTCAATTTCTGCCCTGCAAACTGGTTCATCTGTACCATTTTTCTAGGTTCCACATATATGAGTTAATATACGATATTTGTTTTTCTCTTTCTGACTGACTTCACTCTGTATGACAGTCTCTAGATCCATCCACATCTCTACAAATGACCCAATTTCGTTCCTTTTTATGGCTGAGTAATATTCCATTGTATATACATACCACAACTTCTTTATCCATTCATCTGTCGATGGGCATTTAGGTTGCTTCCCTGACCTGGCTATTGTAAATAGTGCTGCAATGAACATTGTGGTACATGTGTCGTTTTGAATTATGGTTTTCTCTGGGTATATGCCCAGTAGTGGGATTGCTGGATCATATGCTAATTCTATTTTTACTTTTTTAAGGAACCTCCATACTGTTCTCCATAGTGGCTGTATCCATTTCCCACCAATGGAGCAAGAGTGTTCTCTTTTCTCCACACCCTCTCCAGCATTTGTTGTTTGTAGATTTTCTGATGACTCCCATTCTAACTGGTGTGAGGTGATACCTCACTGTAGTTTTCATTTGCATTTCTCTAATAATTAGTGATGTTGAGCAGCTTTTCATGTGCTTCTTGGCCATCTGTATGTCTTCTTTGCAGAAATGTCTATTTAGGTCTTCTGCCCATTTTTGGATTCAGTTGTTTGTTTCTTTAATATTGAGCTGCATGAGCTGTTTGTATATTTTAGAGATTAATCCTTTGTCTGTTGATTCGTTTGCAAATATTTTCTCCCATTCTGAGGGTTGTCTTTTCGTCTTGTTTATGGTTTCCTTTGCTGTGCAAAAGCTTTTAAGTTTCATTAGGTCCCATTTGTTTATTTTTGTTTTTATTTCCATTACTCTAGGAGGTGGATCAAAAAAGATCTTGCTGTGATTTATGTCAAAGAATGTTCTTCCTATGTTTTCCTCTAAGAGTTTTATAGTGTCCGGTCTTACATTTAGGTCTCGAATCGATTTTGAGTTTATTTTTGTCTATGGTGTTAGGGAGTATTCTAATTTCATTCTTTTACATGTAGCTGTTGAGTTTTCCCAGCACCACTTATTGAAGAGACTGTCTTTTCTCCATTGTATATCCTTGTCTCCTTTGTCATAGATTAGTTGACCATAGGTGCGTGGGTTTATCTCTGGGCTTTCTATCTTGTTCCACTGATCTATGTTTCTGTTTTTGTGCCAGTACCATATTGTCTTGATTACTGTAGCTTTGTAGTATAGTCTGAAGTAAGGCAGTCTGATTCCTCCCGCTCTGTTTTTTTCCCTCAAGACTGCTTTGGTTATTTGGGGTCTTTTGTGTCCCCATACAAATTTTAATTTGAGTCCTCACCCTCTTTTTCTTCATGAGTCTGGCTAATGGTTAATCAATTTTGTTTATGTTCTCAAAGAACAAGCTTTTAGTTTTATTGATCTTTCTTACTGTTTTCTTTGTTTCTATTTCATTTATTTCTGCTCTGATCTTTATGATTTCTTTCCTTCTGCTAACTTTGGGTTTTGTTTGTTCTTCTTTCGCTAGTTCCTTTAGGTGTAGTGTTAGATTCTTTATTTGAGATTTTTATTGTTTCTTGAGGTAGGCTTGTATAGCTATAAACTTCCATCTTAGAACTGCTTTTGCTGCACCCCATAGGTTTTGGATCATCGTGTTTTCATTGTCATTTGTCTCTAGGTATTTTTTAATTTCCTCTTTGATTTCTTCAGTGATCTCTTGGTTGTTTAGTAGCGTATTGTTTAGCCTCTGTGTGTTTGTGTTTTTTACATTTTTTTCCTTGTAATTCATTTCTAATCTCATAACGTTGTGGTCAGAAAAGACGCTTGATATGATTCTAATTTTCTTAAATTTACTGAGGCTTGATTTGTGACCCAACATGTGATCTATCCTGGAGAATGTTCCGTGTGCACTTGAGAAGAAAGTGTAGTCTGCTGTTTGGGGATGCAATGTCCTATAAATATCAATTAAATCTATCTGGTCTATTGTGTCATTTAAAGCTTCTGTTTCCTTATTTATTTTCTTTTTGGATGATCTGTCCATTGGTGTTAAGTGAGGTGTTAAAGTCCCTCACTATTATTGTGTTACTGTCGATTTCCTCTTTTAGAGCTGTTAGCAGTTGCCTTATGCATTGAGGTGCTCCTATGTTGGGTGCATATATATTTATAATTGTTATATCTTCTCGGATTGATCCCTTGATCATTATGAAGTGTCCTTCCTGTCTCTTGTAACATTCTTTTTTTTAAGTCTATTTTATCTGCTATGAGTATTGCTACTGCAGTTCTTTTGATTTCCATTTGCATGGAATATCTTTTTCCATCCCCTCACTTTCAGTCTGAATGTGTCCCTAGGTCTGAAGTGGGTCTCTTGTAGACAGCATATATATGGGTCTTGTTTCTGTATCCATTCAGCAAGCCTGTGTCTTTTGGTTGGAGCATTTAATCCATTCATGTTTAAGGTAATTATCGATATGCATGTTCCTATGACCATTTTCTTAATTGTTTTGGGTTTGTTTTTGTAGGCCTTTTTCTTCTCTTGTATTTCCCACTTAGAGAAGTTCCTTTAGCATTTGTTGTAGAGCTGGTTTGGTGGTGCTGAATTCTCTTAGCTTTTGCTTGTCTGTAAAGCTTTTGATTTCTCCATCGAATCTGAATGAGATCCTTGTCAGGTAGAGTAATCTTGGCTGTAGGTTCTTCCCTTTCATCACTTTAAGTATATCATGCCACTCCCTCTGGCTTGTAGAGTTTCTGCTGAGAAATCAGCTGTTAACCTTATGGGAGTTCCCTTGTATGTTGTCTTTTTTCCCTTGCTGCTTTCAATAATTTCTCTTTGTCTTTAATTTTTGCCAGTTTGATTACTATGTTTCTTGGCATGTTTCTCCTTGGGTTTATCCTGTATGGGACTCTCTGTGCTTCCTGGACTTAGGTGGCTATTTCCTTTCCCATGTTAGGGAAGTTTTTGACTATAATCTCTTCAAATATTTTCTCAGGTCCTTTCTCTCTCTCTTCTCCTTCTGGGACCCCTATAATGTGAATGTTGTTGCGTTTAATATTGTCCCAGAGGTCTCTTAGGCTGTCTTCATTTCTTTTCATTCTTTTTTCTTTATTCTGTTCCGCAGCAGTGAATTCCACCATTCTGTCTTCCAGGTCACTCATTGTTCTTCTGCTTCAGTTATTCTGCTATTGATTCCTTCTAGTGTAGTTTTCATTTCAGTTATTGTATCGTTCATCTCTGTTTGTTTGTTCTTTAATTCTTCTAGGTCTTTGTTAAACATTTCTTGCATCTTCTCGATCTTTGCCTCCATTTTTTTCTGAGATCCTAGATCATCTTCACTATCATTATTCTGAATTCTTTTTCTGGAAGGTTGCCTATCTCCACTTCATTTAGTTGTTTTTCTGGTGTTTTATCTTGTTCCTTCATCGGCTACATAGCCCTCTGCCTTTTCATCTTGTCTATCTGTCCATGAATGTGGTTTTTGTTCTACAGGCTGCAGGACTGTAGTCTGATTTCAGTACTTTAAATGTACTGAGACTTGTTTTATGGTCTGCATGTGGTTGGCCTTGGTGTACAGATATACTGTGGTAAATAGCAAAAGCCATTTACCCAGCAATGGCCCAGGAAAAGGTGTAGTCTACTTTTTCCATTCTCTGAGTCAGAGTTGGCCATGAGACATCAGCAAATGTGAGAGAAGAATTTGCCACTTGGGGCTTGGACCTCTTGCTGTGCCTGAAGAGATCACCATGTGAACAAGCCTGAAGTAGCCCCATCCCAACAACCTGCCAACCACCAGATATTTGAGTGCAGCCATCCTAGATCCTCGAGCCACTGGCTGACCTGTCACTGACCCCAGGCACAGGAGCAATCCCAGCAGAGACCAGACAGTCTGCATCAGACCAGAAGAACAGGCTGACCAATCCATAGAATAGTGAGAAATTATAAATAGCAGTTATTCTAAGCCACTTAGTTTTGAAGTGTTTGTTATGCAGCAGAAACTGACACAAGTGTATATATGCATGTTACATAACACACAGTACACACATACATATATACATACATAGAAGCACACACACCCCAATTATCCCTTTTCTCTCCTTTTTTCTACTTTATAAAGGCGCTGGTATAGATTGTGGTTGTTAAGTGGATATTTAGGCTTCAGATTATATGCTATCAAGGCAGAACTGTCACTGAACTAGAAAAGGAATAATATCACTTAGAGAGGCAGTGACTGATGAAATTTGCTTTCCCTTTGGGGAAACAGGGTAAGGACATTGCAATTTTTGCAGAGGATAGTTGTGTTAAGTTAGAAAAGAGCAAGTTGTTATTGCTGTGGTTGTTTAGACAGGTGGGAAGAAGGGTATGTATGGATATTGAGTAGCAGATGGAAGGAATGTGGCAGATCATGAGGACTGAAAGCTCAATAGGACTTCTTGTCCCCTCCTACATTGCAGAGGCTGGAAAGCAAAAAAACGACATTTCCCACACAGGGGACTATATTCAATATCATGTGATAAACCATAATGGAAAAGAATATAAAAAAGAATGTGTGTGTGTGTGTGCGTGTGTGTGTGTGTGTGTGTGTGTGTGTATAACTGAATCACTTTGCTGTACAGCAGAAATTAACACAAAATTGTAAATCAACTGTACTTCAATAAAAAATTTTAAAAATAAAAAATAAACTACATTCCCCAGACTCACTTTACAACCAATGTTTCTAGATATGATTTAGGTTCTGCTAATGAGATGCACTAAAGCAAAACAGGGATTGGGATCTAAGGGAATGGGGAGAGAGGTGGGCACCCATGTTCCTGGTGTGGATGTGGCCGAGGTGGGAGGCATCCAGCCAGGAGCTGCGACAGCCGTCTCTGATTCTGCAGTTCCCCACCTGGGGCAGAGGCAGCTGGGCTCTGGCAGCCTAGCTGTGCAGCACAGCTCTGAGAGCCACAGCAGCCTCGAGCCTCTTTCTTTACCTCTCTCAACAATTCCATAAGCCATTAAATATCTTGCTACATGTCACTCTCTCTACAACTGAACCCTGACTAGACAAGGACCAATTCTCCACTGGCACGAGAATCCAACCCCTCACATTCTTAGATGCCATTCTGGGTAAAAGAAAAGGGGACCAGACAAATGTAAGAGGCTAAGAACTACCTAAAAAGGGACTGTTAAAAATTTTGAGTAAGACTAAATTTACCAGATTGGACTGAAAATTGAAGGGTTTTTCCCTCCCGCTAGCCAGAAAGTGGGTGACTTGTGAGGAAAATCAGAGCACTATTAGAGAAACCAAGACTGCATTTTCTCTGTTCATATGACTGTCTTTCCATTAGACCCATCATATATGTATTATCTCATTTAGTCCTTCCAATAACCCTCTGAGTTCAGGACCATTATTGCTCCCACTTCAAAGATGAAGAAACAAACTCAGAGAGACAGTTCCCAAGGTCATGCAGCCTATAAGCAGTAGGGCCAGGAATATAACCTAGACAGCATATCCCTGGAGCCCCACTCTTCACTGCTATGCTCTTCTGGCCCAGTTTCCCCTCCCTGCCTGCTTGGCCTCCACTCAGGTCCCCAGTGCCCTCTGCTTCCCTCACCTTTCAAAATGTACTTAGGTATTCACACTCAGAGAGGAACAACTGTTGAGATGTTAACTTTGACAGGCAGGGGCGTTATCACTTTAACAACATCAACATCCTCTGAGCTTGAAGGATAAAACTTCAGAGTAAAGTAAGCAGAGTGAGATGTGTGTGGGTTCTGGAAAACCACCCCACAGTCACCTAGTCTCTCCAAGCACTCATACTGTCTCCCAGCTAATCTCTCCATGCCTGCACACCTCCTCCCAATCTCCCCCGTAGGGAGAAGAATCTTCCAAAGGCAACCGAGCTGCACCTACTGATACCTACCCACCACTAGCCAGGATGTATCCAAGAGGCAGCAACTTGGGGCCTCAGCAGCAGCAGGCCTGACAGCGGGCGTATGTGGCATACATGTCAAGGATAATGTCCTTGATCCTCCGTCAGCCTCCAGGAAGCAGCTTCCTGGGGAAGCCTAGGGGAAAACAGCAGTCAAATTGCATCTTCGTCAGCCCTGACTTCAATTAATTGAAATCCATAACTCTCCCCATGTCTTCAAGGGAATGTGTTTAGGTGTGGGAGCATCTGATAGGAAACTGAAATACTGATGAAGATAAGCCTATAATTTTTGATAAATAACATGCCTTCCGATACTAGATTTTAGTACTTTGATTTTGTCAAAGTATGAGCAAAAATTTGCACCCAAGAAAAAGGATTAACAATGAGGAAATTCTGTTCATGCCATTCCTTTTTTCCTGTAACTTGGAGAAAACTGCTCTCCCTGAACATCAGCCGTGGCCTGGCATCTTTAAGTAGTTGGAAAGGGAACTGCTTACTTCAGTTTGACAAACATTTTTTAGCACCTTATTTATGCCCTGTACTGGGTGCTAAGGACACATTCAGACCTGGTCCCTGCCTTCAAACCAATTAATCTTTCAGGAGAAACAAAGCTGTGAATGAGTGAGTGCAAAATAGCATGGAATCATAGCAAAGAACATGGCCTTCAGACTCAGATAGATGTGACGTCACAATCCTGTGCAAATTTCCACTAGTTATGGAGACTCTGTGCAAGTGGTTTGACCTCTTTGAGTTTCAGTTCACTCAACTGAAAAGGGGGGAAAATGATGCCCACCTCTCATGGCTGTCATGAAGGTCACCCACGAAAGCAAAACTCTGTGCCGCTTCCACTCTTAAAGCCTCCTACGGTGGACATACTGGTGCATAACCCAGCTCCCCGGAGGCACGCGTTCCCCCAGCCTCCTATAGTGTCGTGTGCTAAGGGCTCACAGCCGAGCCCCTCACCAGAAATCGCTGTCTGCCCAGGAGAGCTGCCTCACCCAAGGTTATATGACCTGCAGGGGTGGGAGGTGAGAGTATACATATAAAATGACCTTTTTCAATGAGTTATAATTCACACTCTCTAAAAACTTGCCCTTTTAAAGTTTAGTTCAGTAGCATTTAATATATTCACAAAATTGTATAACCATCATCACTATCTAATTCCAGAACACTCCATCTCCTCAAAAATACTCCAGATAACTTCATGGCCATTAGCAGTCACTCCCTGTTCCCCTCTCCCCCTGCCTCGTGCAACCACCAATCTAGTTTTTGTCTCTATGGAATTGCCTATTTTGGACATTTCATACAAATGAAACCATACAATATATGGTCTTTTATGTCTGGCTTCTTTCACTTAGCATAATGTTTTCAAGGTTCACGCATGTTGTAGCATGTATCACTGCTTCATTCCTTTCTATGTTTATCCATTCATCAGCTAATGGACATTTAGCGTTCCACTTTTTGACTATTAGGAATAAAGCTGCTATGAACATTTGTGTACAAGTTTTTGTGTAGACATATGTTTTCAGTTCTCTTGGATGTATACCAGGTAGTGGAATTGCTGGGTCATATGTTTAACTTTCTGAGGAACTGCCAGACTATTTTGCAAAGAGGCTACACCATCTTACATTCCCACCAGCAATGTATGAGTATTCCAATTTCTCCACATCCTGGCCAATACTTGTTATTGTCTTTTTTATAATAGTCACGCTAGTGGGTGTGAAGTGGTGTCTCACTGTGTTCTTTTGTTTTGTTTTTTTTTTGCAGTACGTGGGCCTCTCACTGTTGTGGCCTCTCCCATTGCGGAGCACAGGCTCTGGACGCACAGGCTCAGCGGCCATGGTTCACGGGCCCAGCCGCTCCGTGGCATGCGGGATCTTCCCGGACCGGGGCACGAACCTGTGTCCCCTGCATCGGCAGGCGGACTCTCAACCACTGCGCCACCAGGGAAGTTTTGATTTGCATTTTCCTGATGGCTAATGATGTTGAACATCCTTTCATGTGCTTATTGGCCATTTGTATATCTTTTTGAAGAATTGTCTATCCAAATTCTTTGCCCATTTTTAAATTGGGTTATCTTTCCATTGTTGAGTTGTAAGAATTCTTTACATATTCTGGATGCTAAATCCTTATCTGATACATAATTTGCAAATATGTTCTCCCATTCTGTGGGTTGTCTCTTCACTTTCTTGATGGTATCATTTGAAGGATAAAAGTTTTAAATTTTGATGAAGTCCAATTTGCCTTCTTTTTTTTTTTCAATGATTTTTCCAAAGATTCAAAAAGTAGTCCCCTTGTGTCAACTCAGGATAGTACTGAAAGGCTATCCCAGCTCCAGAGTTCCCCAGGCGATGGACTGAGGCCTCTGCTGCAACTGCATTATAGTTCAACTCTCCCTCTGCCTCTTCCTGCTTCCCTCTCTCCTTCACGGAGGTTATAGCTAAGAGCACTCGCCAAAAACATTCTGCATGAATATCTCAGCATCTAGGAGTATGTTTTGGGGATAATACTTCCAATGTTTTCCCACTGACCTCAAGAAAGAGAATTACCTCCTCCCCATGGTTTCAAGTCCTTTGTGACATGGCTCCTACCCACCTCTCCAGCCCCATTCTTGCGCTATGATCCAGCCATACTGAACTACTTATGCTTTCTCAGAAAGGCCACCTCTGTAGCCTCTGGGCCTCTACACTTGCTATTCCTTCTTCCTCCCTCCCCCACACCTCCATCTATCCTTTCACCTGGCTATCATCCATCATCCATTCAAAGTAGAACCTTAGCTGCCCATCACTTCCACCAGGACGATTTCCCTGACCCTTCTGTGTACATCCACAGGCCCCTTTACTCACCCCACCCTTATGCGTACCACACTGATTCTAATGCCTTCTTTATTACTTTGTCTGCATGACCAACATGAACCCCACAAGGGCAGGGACCCTCTCATTTACCCCCTGGTGTAGAGCCTAACATCCAAGAAGAGCTCAGTAGACATGCATTGAATGAACAAATACGTATTGAATACACACAAAGTACAGAAGCAGCCCAGAGAATGCAGTGAGTAACTAGGGACTGTCTCACGAAGGGACAGGGAAGCTCCTGCACAGGGTTCAGAGGGCACAGGAGCCCCCAGGCCAACAGCGGGAGGGCTGCAGTGAAGCCACTCCAGAGTCTGCAGCCCACCGGGCATCCCTGTATTGTGTAGTCAGCACCACAGCAGACCCCAGTTCTCTTGCTCATCCCACCGTCTCTACCCAGGCCTCCTGAATCCACCCCGAGCAAACCCTCCTGCATTCACAGGATCCCGGTGCCTAGGATTTTCACAAGTCCACACAAAAAAATTCTACTAGAAGCTGCTGGAAATCAAACCACCCTTTCTGAGACATGCATAAAACCTCCTCTGGCTGCCTGGAGAGGGTTTTATGGGTTGCCTTATCAGGGAACTGCAGAAGTCACAGGCACCAGGACAGACCATTCTTTAGTTAATCATTCAATAAGAGGCTGGGGTACATTAAAATGATGGATCTGTGCCTGAGAAATACATTTGGAATGCTCTCTGTAGCCTCAGCCTTTCCCCCCCAGATCCCCTCCTCCCAGGTCCAGGCTGCAGCTTGAAGGTGAAGATGAGGCCCAGAACCAGAGGAAGGCCCTCAAGGGGACCATTAACTCCCAAGAGTGCAGGTTTCCTCCAGACTGGGGTGCAATGCCTGTCTGTCCTTGACCTCAGAGGGCCTGCGGCTGGGCCTGGTTTTATTACCAGGGTTCCCCTGCTAGCAATTGGTGGGCATGGGTTTAAACCCACACTGTCCAGCTCAGAGCCTTAGCTCTTAACCACTATGCTACAGTGTCAAACTCTACTTTGCAACTAGACCATCCAGTTCTTCCATGGCCCTCTCCATGCTGCCACACAACCTCCTCACAGGTTCAGGGAAGGCCCAGGCCCCTCCAGCTCAGATAGGACCCCTCCTGCTCCATGGCCAGGGCTGAAGCAGCAGCCTCACTTGGCAAGAACAGCCCCAGGACAGCCCCTTGGCAGCCAGACCGTGCACAGCATTTTCTTGACCTCCTTTAACTTAGCACAGCTCAGACACCACTCGATGGGCCACCATTAGATGTGAGGATGTCCTGGAGTACAGGATGACAAGGGAGTTGGGGAAATGCCTCCAAAAAGCCAACACCAAATCTCACCCACCTCCACCTCCCAGTTTGCGGCTCAGAAAGACTTATGGTGCTGCACACGTGGGTCATTCTTGCGATAAAGGTCATAGATCTTGCAGCTGACAGGCCTCCTCAATCAGAGCTTCAGGAAAGCATCCACGACGGTTAAAGGAGCTGTCCCTAAAGCCTCAGCGACAGGCTCCTAAAGGTCTCTGTTGTTTAGATAATGTCTCATTCATCCTGCAAGAGGGACATCTGCTCTTGATGCCAACACAGCAAGGAAGATGGCTGAGTGAGGCTGGAGAGGAAGACTTCCCCACCCAGCCCTGTCCCAGAGCCCCAACTCTGTACCTCCTCAGCAGATGCCAACACAGTGAGCATCATTATCCCTCACTGACAAGGGGCCCTGCATATGGTCAGTATCCAGCCAAACTAACTCCAAGGACAGATGCTAGACTATGGACCAAAATGATGTGTACTTTGGATCCAAGAAGGCTGACCCCTGGAGAGGGAGCCACATGGCACTTGGAGTCAGGAGGCTAATAGGAGCCTTGACTGGGGCCAACATTGCTAATTGCCCACCCAGTGTCCTTTCTCCCCTTCTTTTTCCCAGGCAGAACTCTGAGTTTGTTTGGAGCAGCAATGTGCTCAGTTAAAAGCATTTACCTCCTCTGACTCTCCTGCAGCTGGTGGCACCGCAAGGAATTCTGTTAGGAGTTTCTGGAAAGGTTTTACTTTCCTATTACAGGTAGTGCTCCTTCTGCCTCCCCCTCCCTTCTTTTTCATGCCTTTTGCAGACGTGAAAACAGCTGTGAAGCCTCTACCTTGCAACATGCTAAGGATGGAAGAGCAGAAAGACAGAAGGACCTAGGATCCCAATGACACCATGGAACTGCTTGTGCCAGCTCTGGAATGCCTACCTGTAGACTTGTGGTTATCTGGGTAAAAAACCCACTCTTTGGTTAAAGCCACTATTGTCAGTTTGCTGTCACACGGAGCCAAACACAATCTTGGTGATAAAGTCCAAGCTCTTACTGACTGGGAATTTGAGTGAGTTGCTTCACCTGTTTCTAGCCTCAGTTTCCCCATCTGTATAAAGGGAACAATGAGAGTAATAATTGCTACCACTAATAAACCACCCACTATGTGCAGGCACCATGCAGTGTTTCAAATGCCCCACCCACTGCATTGAGAAAGTGACCATCGTATATAATAGGTAGACACGCTGCACAAAATAATACCTGTCTTGGCTACCTCACTGAGCTTTTCTGAGAATCAAATGAGACCACGTTTGAAATTCCTTAGCAATAAAGAGTTATACAAGTGCCTACTAAATCCCACATTCTCTGCAGTCGATGGGATCAAATCCAGGGAGATGCTCTACTCCTGGAACAGGAAGTAAACTCATGAAACAAGCCCCCATCACCACCCAGAGGAACGGAGAAAACAAAAGGGATTGAAACACAGTTGTGTCAAATAGAAAGAAGCCATGTGGCTGCCGGGTGAAAGCAGGCCCCAAGTGCATTGCTTCCCTTAGTGACCTCCTTCAGAAATTAAGCCCTGGGTGAATCCCCAGCCCAGACAAGACCCTGGGCAGAGAGCTTGCCTCCTTTCTCATGTCTGTCTTCCCTCTGCTCATATGCCTGGTGTGGTGACCGCATGCAGTCAGGATGTTCTCTGTGCTGTCACTGCAGAGATTAGGTTTCTCATTCCAGAGGTTGTTCTGCTGGGCCCAGCCTCCCCGGGGCCTTGAGTGGCTGCCTTCTATGTTTTAGGGTCTTCTCATGCAGTCTTCTGCATAAGCTCACAAAATTGAGGGCACTGTTGCTGAGAGGCAAAGAGACTGGCTCAAAACCACAAGACCGCCTGACTGAGGTTACATTTGAACCCGCATCTCTGGACTCGGAAGCTTCTGATCTGAAGCTCTAGGCTGACCTGTCTCCTGCCACTTAAAGAAATAACACTGGCTCTGTCTGGCTTGCTCTAGGTCTCTGCCTATGTATTTCTATATGAGTGGCACCTTGTCTGCTACGGGTACGTGTGTGTGTGTGTGTGTGTGTGTGTGTGTGTGTGTGTGTGTGTGTGTGTGTGTGTGTGTGTGTGTGTGTGTGTGTGTCTTGCTCATTGTGTTTCTGTCTCCCTCTGATTCTGTCTCTGCGTGTCTCAGTCTCTCTCTTGGTCTCTGTCTCTCTTGCTTTGTGTGCATCTCACACCCTTTCCCCAAGTCTCTGTGAGCTTGTCCCTCTCTCTCTGGGTGCGTGTGTTTCTCTATCCTCCCCACACCCACCCCCCACTAGCACATCATACAGTGCCTGCTGTTTTCCAACTGTGTCCCTCATGGAACTCCAACCTCCAGGTCCACAGGGACCATCTACCTCGTTGGCAGTTGCATTTCAAGTACCCACCACAATGTGCAGCGTAGATGCCGAATGTATTTCTGTTGAATGAATAACTGTTTGTTGAACATACTGTGAAGGGAGAATAAAAGATCCCCAACACTGGAAAGATGGAGGGAGGGTCTCTCAGAGGCAGCTGGGAACTGAGAATAGGAAGGGAAGGAAAACAAAGGGAAGGAAAGAGGTCTAAAGCCAACTTTTCCAGTCCTTACAAAACTCACAGTTAGAGGACTCATCAAACCATCTTGATCATGCGTGATTACTGGCAGGGCCCAGTGGCCTAAGAGCTTAAAAACATGTGGGGCATAGTCGTCCAAAACTACTTCCATGGAAGATGTGTGTTCGGAACCTAGCTCCCCACTGTCACTGGGCCTCCTGAACCTCATCTCCTCCCCGGTCAGGTGGGGGCAAGAACAAGACCCTGCAAGTAGAGTAAATGCTCCCACGGATACAAGAGCCCTGTTTACAGATGAGGAACAGAGCTCCAGAGAGGGGGAGGGGTTCCCTGCAGGCCACACAGCTGTGAACAAGGCCTCCTCCCACCTGAGGCCGGGGGAGGACTCAGACACCTGAGGAGGAGTTGGGCCCTCCATCCACCTGGGAGTTTGGAGCAGCCCTCGAAGCTGGAGTGACCACAGGACAGGAGTCTCAGAAAGACCAGGCCCACCGCAACAGGACCACCTCTCCTCTGTCCACCCCAGAAAGGGTGGTGGCTCTCAAGCTTGCGGTCACTCCCTTTCCTCAGCCCCAGCACAACCTCAGGTTCAGGCAGGCAGACACGGGCCCTGGAGCCTCCGCTGGCCTCCTGGGGGACCCGGCTCTGCTGCAGGTGCCCTGGCCTGTCTGCAGCTCCAAGCCCCAGTCCCCAATTCTGCAAACACAGGCGCTGGAGTGGACGATGTCGAGGGTCCCAGCCAGGTGCCCCACCCCCTGGGCCCTGATATAGAGCATTACAGGGAAAGCCACCTGGGCAGAAAGGAATGGCCAGTGGGGGACGCAGACTGCTCATAGAAAACCTCATGAGGCAGGCAGAACAACAGATTTCGTATCAAAATAGACTAGCTAGGTAGGGTCGAAAGACCCTATTTGTAAACTGTAGAAGGATAAGTTGGTAGAAAAACCACCAAATATGATTTCACTCTGAACTTCTGGGTAAGGTAAGGGGAAACCAGGCCAAAGGGTCAAGGGGAGGGAAAGGTGTGTGTGCTCGGACAAGCACTCCTTTGCTCATCTGTCCCTCCCCAGGGCCCTCTCAGTGGGGGTGACAAGGGCCCAAGTGGGTGGGCCCACGGCAGGGTGGCGGCGGAGCAGGTCGCCGACCTGGCGCTGGGCTCTGCCTCACTGCCTGCCCTGGAGGGCCAGACACTGGCAACCTCCTCACTCTAGAATGTGCCCACGAGGTACAGCCCCTCTGGGATCCTGCGTGCCACAGTTCAACAATCAGCCTCGGCAGAAGGATGGGGACTGCATCGTTTCTCAAGGTTATGTATGACGTTGAGCCAGTTAATTAGGCCTTGCGATCCTGCGAATTGGGCACCATCTGCCTCTATGAGGTGTTGTGGGCATTAAAGCACAGGGCCTGGCGCATGGTAAATGCACAATAAACGCTAGCCAGTGTGATGATGGAAACAAGCGCATCCTAAGCCCTCTTCTCAGGCTGATTCTCAAACTCAGTCGTGAGCCAAAAGAGCTAGGAGTTTCCATCTGGGTCTGCTCCGCTGCTCACTTATAACACACCCTCAGACAAACGGATTCACCTCTATGGGCCTCCTCTGTCCCAGTACGGATGCAATGAATAGTGGTTACTGCTACTATCACCACGGTAACTAATGTGATTATTTGCCAATAGTGTAAGATTGGGACATTGTTGGTCCAACTGGCCTGAAAACTTGGGCTTCAGTATTCTTCTTGAGCCAAGTTTGCACTTCCCAGCAACCCTCAGGGCCTCCCTCTCCTTGGTGCTTCTCAGCATGCCCTGCTCCTGTCATCACCGCCTCACTGCTGGAGTGAGGAGGCTAAGGACACAGGCTCTGGAGTGCAACCAATATCCTGCAGCACTGCTACCATAGGCAAGTTGCTTAACCCCTGTGCATCTCGTATCTTCATCTGTAAAACAAAGATAATAATAGTAACTCAGAAGACCATGATAAGGATTAAATGTATTGATATAAGTAAAGCACTTAGAAGAGTGCTGGTACATAGTAAACACTCAATAAATGTTAGCTATTATTATTATTTCATATGTGTTGATATTTTAGAAGTCAGCATATTTAATAGTTGTATATATTTAATAAATGTAATTAATATTTGCATTTTTAATGGTTCAAACATAACAACATATCTATAAAAATCTCTAGGTATTGTAACAAACATTTAAAAATCAATGTTTATTTACAGCCAAATCTCTACCTCCTCCTCCCGTGCCGGTACCATCTCACCCACCTCACGGTGATCACCAGGCAGTTGTCCACACAACCGAACACCCACTGGAGAGACTGGCCTCTCTGGGCCTCACTGAAGATCTTTGTGAGTCTGGCACTGTGTCAGATAATAGAGACCAAAGGAACCCAGACTCTGTCCAGCAGATCCTGAAGAGAAAATCTTTTGAATCTGAAGACATGCAGGAGTTAAGTCTGCCCTTTTCATGTCTGAGACCAAGTAAAGAGACTGGACTACAGAAATGAAATACTGAGAAAGGTTCTCACAGTTCAGCTTTTATTAAAGTTAAAGGAACATAAAGTATGGGAACCTAGAACACAATTCCTGTTAAAAGAATACATGTGAGGAACTGTTTCTTCAGCTAGCACTGTAACTGATGGAGCACGTGACAAGTCTTCTTTTACAAACTCTGTGCTCCCTACCGTCCAAGCAGAGACCACCAGATCAAGGACCCGACCTACGCAGTGTGGTGTACAGGGTGTCAGGGATCAAGTCTGCCTGCCTACGGACAACCACATGGACATGGCACCCACACAGACACACAAATTCAGTGTCTTGAATCTTCTTTCAAAGAAAGTATTTTACACATCACATACGAATTAAACAAGAAGTCCAACAAGGGTCCTTATTGCCACTAAAAAGGGGGGAAAATAATTTGAAATCTCATAACCAAAGGCAAGAACACCGCACTAGGGCACTTTGTTGCTCCAAATGCCACTGTCCCATGCATTACTGCCTTGGCAGATGCTGTAGCTACAAGTCACTGAGCCCCACGATGGAGGCTGCACAGGGGCTCTGAGGTTGTGATTATCCACTACAGAAGAGGCCTCAGTCACTCCCAAACGTCAGAAGTGCTGCTGGCTCTCCTGCTTGGTCAGTAGATACACAGCACAGCTGAATATGAGGGGCTTAGGACTCTAAATAGTGCAAACACTTAAAAAAAAAAAAAAAAAAACACATTCCAACCTCCTCGCTTCTCCAGGCAAACAGAGAACTTCCAGCTAACTGGATTATGAATTTGCTCAACTTCCCAATTTGATCTGTCAAGGTGCAAATGGGGAGCAAGCGTGGAGGCAATTCAAATGGCACCTGTCCCAATAATAATAAAAAATAAAGATTTTTTAAAATGAGACTAATTGGCAGCTAAATACACAAAACAGAACCTCAAGAAACAAGTAAGCTGTAAGTGTAGTATGAACATCTGCAAAGCACACGCTGATCACATTCTTAGTGGGGATCATGAGGAATGAGCCCTGCTTCCAGAAGGGACATCATCCAGCAGAAAAAGCCTTAAGCCTGAAGCTCCGAAGAATAAGGAGACAGAAAAGAATGAAGACTAGTCAGCTCGATCTAGGAAAAGTCCCGGGACTATGCGCTGAAGGGCAGGCCTTTCCCTGGGCTTCTCCATGCCACAGGATGCCAGGCTCCGTGCCAGGCCGTGAGAGATGCCAGGAGATGGGCCAACCAGAGTCCCCCCTGCCTCACCCTGCCAAAAACAGACTCCAAGAAAAGCAGATCGGCAACATAGATGTGGAAGTGCTGAGTCAGGCTTAATGTTAGTCCCTAAACAATTCAGTAAACACCAGTGATTGTGTTTTTTCAGCAATCTCCCTTGAATGTGGTGTAAGGAAGAAGCTTCCAAGTCAACCTGGAGCTACTGAAGTTTGGGGAGGGTGAGAAACAAAGGGAAGATAGCTACAGGCATGAACGATGTTTGAGAGTGAATGATGCATAGAACATAACATTTCATTATCATGGAAAATAAAAAGCAATTCAAATATCGTGAAAAATTACTTTATAAAAATATCTACATTAAAATTTTAGCCTGAAAGCTGTAGCTTCAGTTTTATAAAAAGGCAATCTTTGAAAGGATCTGGCTCAGGAATATACAAACATTATACAACAGATATCAAAGTAAGACAGCTCAAAAAGCATCTTAGGGGATATTGCAACTGGTCTGTCATGAAATAGAATTAAGTATTCTTATTGCATAGCAGAAAATGAGGTCACTTTCATTTGCATAATACTGCAACTTATTAGATGGAGAGATGCCATTGGGTACTTATGAGAAAGAACTTTGGAATTCAGAGTCTGACTTCTCTGTTGTCCAAATCAGAATCCAAGTGGTGTCTAAGCTGCTTCTAACCTTGGGCTGCAATTCCATTTCATCGCTGTGATCAGACTTCAGATATCCCACAGGCAAAGCTGCATTCACAAGCAGGTGTGGCCACCAGAAGAGGGGATGCAGGGGGGTTCACCTACCACATGACCAGCACAGACGTGAAAATAAGTCTGTTGTGCCCACTGTGGAGAGAGAATTGTACCTGGTGATAAAGGGACAGCAGGTTTTGGATGGCATCTGTGGGCAGCTAGAGCAGATTGGCTATTTGGTGATGACGTACCAGTGTTCTAGTCCCCGTGAGAAAGGACACATGAGGATAAAACGAACATGGCCTCAGCAGCACTACCAGCAGGGGCAGTGCTTCCTGGGAAAGGGGACGTGAGGTGGGGTCAATAGCAAAAATCCAAAAGCAGGAAACACAGCTGGCTAGCTCTCAGGGAGGGGACCCTTTCTGGGAAGATGACACACAAACAATAGCCTCCCCCCACATAAGCATGATAAGCCTGGAAGTTCAGCTTCCAGGTGTTGGGGGGGAACTTCACCTTTCGTCTGAAATCAGGAGCTGTGTGATGGCACACATCAGACCCCAATCTCATCCCCCACCCCCACCCCCCCACACACACCCTGAAACAAAGTCCCAAACCTTCCTCGGAGAGGGAGGAAGAACATTTGGAACAGAAAGCGCATTCCATCAGCTTCCGATCCAGAGGCAGGCAGAGCTTTGAGACCACAGTCACCTCCATGCCAGGTAAGAGCAGAACAAACCAGCTAACAGCATGTCTTGATCCCTTTGGAGCTGTTCTTCCAGGTCCACCAAAGCTGGATATTTCAGCCTCTGCCCAAGGTTACTAAAAATTCTGGGTACCTTGGTATTCTCCAAATGTCTCACTGAAATAACATCTGCTCAACATCAGAAGATGTTTCCCCCTCGGGGGAGTTGAGTGGTTCACGCACAATAAATATACAGTAAATACACAAAGTGTCCAACTCACTGGGGAAAGTCCTGGGTTTATAACTTCAGGGCGAAGTGGGGAGAATGACAGTCTCCTATAAAACCTGCTTGGAAGTTGCCCAGTTGTATGAGAAGTCCACCATCAGAGTTCATAAAGCCCCTTGGCTCCCTAAAGGTGGACCTTGACATCAGGAAGGGTCAATTCCAGCCCCCAAGTTGTGAGACTCTTCTCCAGACACAAGACTTCCCCTCCTTATGCTGGAAATTCCAATATAAGCAACTTGCTAGTTCAGGAACAGTACAGCTTTAAGGTTCTTTTTTTTTTTTTTTTTTAATGCAAATGACTCCCTGAGCCCTCAAATACCCTCCTCTGGATGCCTGAAGATCTGTCATTAATCATTTTTACCTGTGAATTAGCAAAGCTTTCTTCAAGCTCCTCTCTCAAAATGCAAGTACTCCTGAGAGAGATCACACATTCAGGGCCCACCACCATGTCCTCCCTCATGGGGGAAGCTAGGAGGGGGAAGTTCTGAGGATTGGCGAGAGGGTACAGGCCTGGAATGGGGGAAGAGCACAAGGAAAGGAAGACAAGGATGTGAGACAGACTGGACCGACTGCCGAGGGCCAGGCCCAGGGTGCCAAGTATACACTGCTTTGAATTCATCCATGTCCATGTAAATCACATGTGACCCCATCCAGTGCAGGGACAAACCTATCTTTGGGTTTGGAGGTATGGTGATCTTTTACTTAGCCTCCAAACCAGAACACTTTTGAGAGTAAAACGGGATGCTCTGAAAAATTAAACCTGGATAATAAGTATAAACAGGGACTGTCCTATCCCAGGAAAACCCAGAAGTAGGATCCTCTCTGGGACCACTATGGACAAGGACTGAAGCCTTACCACTTTGTTTTCTTGTGTTTTTGTTTTTCATGTATTTTTTTCCTCCAGTGTGTTACTCAGTGCTTCTCTGAAGAGCTAGTTTTCCCAGCTGAAGAGACACGAAATCTCCCAAACCTGGAATCCTTGACCTCAAAGACCAGTAGCCCAGAGACTGGGCAGTTCTGATAAGAAGTTCCAGGAGAAGAACCCAAGGAAGAGCACCCAGCTGAGGGGCTAGAGAACCTGTGGTCCTAGTTCTAGCACACAGAGGACACAGGGCAGCTTCGAGAACACCCCACTCTTCTGCAGACAATGCGAGTAGTCTAGGCCAGTACATGGGCCTGGTCATTTCTGCACATTCCCGGTATGTCCAACTGCACTTCCAGTAGACAACAGCTCTAGTAGTCTCAAGGTCCCCATGGGGCAAATCCGTAAGAGAGGTTTCTGTGATTTGATTTTTAGCATAGCGGAAGGATCAGTAGTATAGAAATGGAGCAGACCATCACCACCCCCCAATTTAGTGAATCACCACGTTCTGCACACACACACACACACACACACACACACACACACACACACACACTCACACACAGGTTCCAGGTTCTCTGATGTCCCTGTAGAAACACACAAAAGAATGTTCAAAGGTGCAGCCGGAGCTATCAGGAGCCCACTGCTCAGGGCAGAGGACGAAACACCTTGCGGGAGCAGGAGGTGGGTCACTGTCTTCCCACCCTGACGACACTGCCAAGTTGGAGGAGGGCGGTCCCCGCTCCTCTGCAGACTCCGGCAGCGAGTGGCACCCAGCCAGCGTGGTCCCACTGTGCCAAGTCACAGGCAGCACCCCTCCCTTCCTCCACCTCCTGGCAGCGGGAGTTGGGGTCACAAGGGCTTGTGAATCACAGCAACACCTAAGACGAAAGGGGGAGAAAGTTACCATCTTAGCTTCTCCGAACTTATTCAGGGTCACAAGGGGTTCATGACCCACAACACCCCAAGCCACAGCCAAGGGAAATGGGCACGATTTGTACCCAAACACTGAAGGGTCCGTGGACTCAGGCTGCCAGCAGCTGGCTGTTTCCCGCTCTAACAGCCACGTCTCCACACGATGGTTAAACACAGAGCACAGTCCCTCAACACCACAGGTGAGTGATCTCACCCCGCATCGTCACACCGACTCACATCATATCATAGTGACTCCCCTTCCCAACCCCAGTGCTCACTGTAATGACACTCGGCACCCGCACTGGAAACCTCACAGCTCTAGATCTGTATCACTTTAAGAGAAGTGATGAGTGATACATGTCTCCTTTTAGAAGACACTGAAATGAAGTAGAAAGAACAATAGACTGACTTCATGGTAGCAAGAACAACTGAATTCCCATCCTAGCTCTGCCACCAGTCAAACTGCATTGTGGCTTCAGGCAAGTCCATGTACCTCTTCAGGCTCCATTCCCATATATTCAATATTTTCTAACTGAAAGACCCCTCCAATGCTAAATTCTATACTTGGATAAACAGTCTAGACATGTCTGTATGTGTTACTGTTTTGGCCAGGTTGAACCATACTCAATAGCTAACTTATGAGCCTAAAATCTTGCTTGTAAGGGGTTACAGTTATGCAGCAGATACTATAGGCTGATTCATCCAACATCCCTTCTACTTGCTGTCCTCTGCTATAGAGACCAGCAAGTTATGAGGTCAGCTTCCCAGACTACCTTGCAGCTGGAGGTGCTATGTGACCCAATCCTGGCCCATGAGATTGTTAACTACAAGTCTGCCAGTGCTGCAACTTTGGTTTTCTTCCTCGTCCTGCCTGGAAGAAGCTCACGCAAGGTGCAAGGGGCAGCAGCAGCAGCTATTCATAAAGCTGGCAGAACAGAAGACACAAGAGAAACCTGATTCTTCGATGACACTCTGAGGCACCAGGCCAGCCCTGGACTCCTTTCTGCCTGGGACAAATACATACATACAAAAAAAGATACTTCCTTATCTAAGCAAGTATCTGTCAGTTTTTCTGGTACCTGCAGCTGAACCAAATTCTAAGTTATAGTTAAGGTGTAACTAGGAGCCTTATTTTAACATATTACCACCACTATCAAATCTTCTGGTTGAAAATGAGATTGCGAGACCGTTGCTAAAAGAAAGCCCAGGACACCCCAGTGGTGACATTCTGCTAAGACATGCATTTCATGTTAATTCCTGGATAAAGCCACAGACATAAAAGATTAGAAGTGGGGAGAACCCAAGTCCTCAGACCCAGAAGTGTGCTGCCTGACCTTGAGAACATCTTGCCTGCACCTGAGGCTCCTCTTTCTCAAGGGAGCATGTCTTTACAAAGCAGCCTCCTGTATTGCTTCTTATATAAACTTCCTCTTCTGATTCTAAAAATAAAATATTCTCATTATGGAAATTTTGGAAAACACAGAAGAACACCAAGAAAAAGAACTTTAATCCCTACATACAAAGAGAGTCACCCTTAGCTCTTTTGGAATATTTCCTGGCTTTACTAATAATAACCACAATCATTGACTGAGTGGTTTCTACCTGCCAGGCAGGCACTGTGCTAAGTGCTTTCCACGTATTATCACGTTTCATTCTCACTACAGCCCTAAGAGACTTGATATGATTTTATTCTCATTTTACAAATGAGAAAACAGAGGTTCGGTCAGACTGACTACCTTGCCCAGAGTTCCAGGGCTAGTGGCAGAGCTGGGACTCAAATTCAGATGTGACTCCAGTATCCATTTCTGTAAGCAGGAGCTACTCTAACCCCCAAGACCCAGGACTGCTCGACTGAGCTCACGCGGTACATACATTTTGCATCATCCTTTTCTCAACCAGTCTGTCACAAACATCTTCTCATATTAAAAACACGTCCACTGTATAAATATTCCACAACTTATTTAGCTATTTCCCTCATGTCAGACATTAAGTAATTCTCAGTTTTTTGCTCCAATAAATAACTTTGTCCATAAATCTTTGCATTTTAGGCCATATCCATAGATTCTAAGAAAAGAGATTCACTCAGTCAATGGGTTTGAACACAAATCGCACCTCTGCTCATCTCCTTCCCACCTACTTATGGGGTGGGCAAACAGTAAAGAAATGGACATGAAATATTCAGCACTTATACAAAATTCTAACTACTCACACCTGCACCTTCCCCTCTCATTAAGGCTCACGTGGAGGCAAGGTGGGATCGCTCACTGGCCTCTGCCTCATACAGGAAAATGCCCTGTACTTCCCACTTCAGCTTTGGAGAGAAAATGACAGTGCTAGTTTTTAATAATTAACCATGAGAATAGAATCACTCTAGGACCAAAATGCCTCTAAAATCTTTTCTATTTAATTGAGAAAAATCCTAAATGAGAAAACAAATTTAAATAAGTTCATTAATTGAAGCCTTGCACAGACAGAATGCGATACAAACCCCTTTGAGCCCTCATGGCATAATCTTCCTTTGCACTGAAATCCAAACAAGATGGAAAACGGAATAAGAGTACCATTGGAGTCATGACGGAGATTATACATGATAATGGTCATAAATACTTAGGATGATGCCTGGTACATTGTCCATGCTCAACAAATAAACGTTAGCTCTAATTCTTCCAGTTTCTGGAGAACCAAATACAAGGAGCTGAGTTCTTGGGTTGGCCAAAGAGTTCCTTCAGTTTCTAAGTATAAATAAAAGACACATTTCTCATTTTTACCAAGAACTTTATTGAACAACGTATTCACCGTTTTGTTCCACCACCTTCTGACATTTTTCAGGCAACCGCATAATTCCACCTTCCCAAAACCTTGTATCTTTTGAGCAAAGAACTGCTCCAGGTGCCTTTTACAGTCTTCCAGGGAATTGAATTTTTTCCATTAAGAGAATTTTGTAAAGACCTAAATAAATGGAAATCTGAAGGTGCAATGTCTGGTGAATATAGCGGATGAATCGGAATTTCCCAGCCAAGCTGTAACAGTTTTTACTTGGTCACCAAAGAAACATGCGGTCTTGCGTTATCCTGATGGAAGATTATGCATTTTGTGTTGACTAATTCCGGACGCTTTTCATCGAGTGCTGCTTTCAGTTGGTCTAATTGGGAGCAGTACTTGTTAGACTTAATTGTTTGGTTTTCCAGAAAGAGCTCATAATAGAGGACTCCCTTCCAATCCCACCATATACACAACATCACCTTCTTTGGATGAAGACCGGCCTTTGGTGTGGTTGGTGGTATTCATTTCGCTTGCCCCATGATCTCTTCCGTTACACATTATTGTAAGTATCCACTTTTCATCGCCCATCACTATTTGTTTTAAAAACAGAATGTTTTCGTTATGTTTAAGTAGAGAATCGCACGCGGAAATACGGTCAAGAAGGGTTTTTTTCCCCCCGCTTAATTTATGTGGAACCCAAACATCAAAGCGATTTACATAACCAAGTTGGTGCAAATGATTTTCAGCGCTTGATTTGGGTATTTTGAGTATGTCAGCTATCTCCCACGTGGTATAACATTGCTTGTTCTCAGTTAATGTCTCGATTTGATTGCTATCAGCTTCAACTCGTCTATCCGGCCATGGAGCATTGTCCAGCGAGAAATCTCCAGCACAAAACTTCGCAAACCACTTTTGACACGTTCGATGAGTCACAGCACCTTCTCCATACACTGCACACATCTTTTTTTGCGTTTCAGTTGTGTTTTTTCCTTTCTTGAAATAATAAAGCATAACATGCCAAAAATGTTGCTTTTTTTCTTCCATTAATATTATAAAATGGCTACACAAAAATTCCCCAGTTTTGATGTTTTTTTAAAACTACACGCTGATATGACAGCTGTCACAATACAATCTAACAAAATTGTTTCAAATGATATTAAAGACAACTAACTGCTACTAGAGCCATCTTATGGGAAAAAAACGAACAAACTTTTTGGCCAAACCAATACCTCATAGATATCTATGTTTGCTTGTCTCCCTATAGACCCTCAACCTCAGCCCCACTGACTCTGATCCTGTCCCCCACACCTCATCAAAACCATCACACACCCCACCAGGAATAAGCCTCTATAGCCACCTCATTCCTCCTTCTTCCCTCCAGCCTCTTGCTTAGAATGCTTTTTCCCCCAACCCTGAGCTAGAGTAGCACAAAAGGCATGGGCCTGGGACTCAGACCTGGGTTTCAATTCTGACCCTGACATTTTTTTAGCCACATGGTCTTGGGCAGATTACTTAAACATTCCAAACCTCCGTTTCATCATCTATAAAATGGAATGGAGTCTCATTCAACCACAGGGTTGTTGAAAAGATAAGAGTGTATGTATACACTGTACCTAACAGACTGCTTTGTGGCCCAGGGAGTGGGCAGCTGGCAAAGGGCAGCTACCTCTATGACTGTGACCCACCCTCAAAGTTTAATCAGGCTCCACCTCTTCCAGGAAGTGTTCCCTGACATGTCATGTCCTAAAGCCTGTGCTGTACATTTCATTTAGAACTTACATGTACATCATCTTGTATTTCCTATTTTTGTAGGTAGGTCTTATCTTTCCAATTTAATTTCCGGAAAGCAAGAACTGTATCTTATTCCACCTAGGGGCCCAGCACAAAACAAATCAGGAAGGGCGATGAAATTCTAAAACCTCTTATGACAATTCAGATCAGTCGGAAGTGGCTCCCTGGAACACTGTCAAGAAGAATTCTATGGCTACATTCAGCTTCGCTGGGGAAACGAGTGCTAATTATGGGTATCTGCCGTGGGCGCAGAATGAAGGAGTGGTGACATGTGACAATCATCTGCCATGCCTGAAGGAGGCACTCAGCCCCAAGTTAACAAGCTAACCTAGCCCCCACCTGCCCCACCCCACCTGGGCCCCAGGATGGGGGTGGAGCACACTGACCTGCGTAGCTCCGCCCTGTGCTCATGTTGCTTGGCAGCAGCGTCCACTTGTCAGCGACAGGATTGTAGTACTCCACCGAAGCCAGGTTACAGGATCCATCATCCCCTCCAACCACATACAGGAGCCCATTCACTGCACAGACCCCTGGGGATCAAACAGAGGCCAGAGAAGGCATGACAGCAGGAGCAGCAAGGGGATGGACCAGAGACAAGTCTGGATGGCCCTGGAGGCGTTCTTCCTCCCCTTCCTGCTAGAATAACAGACAATTGGCTCCTAGGGTTTAAGTTTGCTCAACGGAGGAACACACAACAGCCACTGGGATCTAAGGATCCCCCTTACTAACAAGGTCACGTCTCTGACGAGGGAGCTTTCACGACGACATAGCCCCACAGGTGTTCCCTGCCCTTGACCCTAAGAATAGGCAGAGCACTGTAGGTACAGACCCCATTCTACTGCAGCATTGCCCACTGGTGCATGCAGGCCTCCCATGCCCAGTCTGAGCTACATGTGGAAGGAGACAACTCAGGGGATTTCATGTACACTACTACTCTGCTTGTTAGCTGTTCCCTGATAAACCATTTTATCCACACTGTGGGGCACTAATGGTTGTGTCTGTGATCCCTTTACACAATTGGGGTCTGAATCCACATACAGTTCCCAGGGAAAAGGCTTCCTACCCACCCTGATCTCAGAGTGAGCTGGTTTGGAGGCACGGTCTCATGTAGCAGGGACTCAAGAGTAGGAAAATGTAAGTACTGCTCATCAAGATTTAAAAGGTTGTAGTCCAATATACTGTGTATTTTTTCAAAATTAGACTCAGGGATTAACGATGCTCAAAAAGTAGTAATTATCAGTGTTGGTGAACATACTCTCAAATACTGGTGAGTATAAAATGCATCACCTTCCTGGGTGGTGTCAAAAGTACATATACTCCCTCTGATTCAAAAGTTTCACTTCTGGCCTTTTATTCTAAAGAAATAATTTTAAATGTGTGCATTAATTAGCTATAAAGACTATTTATAATAACCAAAGCATTACTTAGAGAAAAGATGGAAATGACCTAAAAGTCCAATAGTAGCTTGGTTATTTAAATTATGTTATAGCCATTTAGAATAATATTATGTAAATATGTTTAGTGTTATAATAAGATATTCATAAAAGATTGTAAAGTGGATTAAAAAGGCAGGTTATAAACCAGTATTACAGTATGATTCCATTTTTGTTATAAAAAATAGAAATATCTATATGTGAATGTGTGTATACACATGCATTTACATCTAAACCTACTTCTTGAATTAGCTACTTGAAGGTTCTGTAACTCCTCACTCGTGTGGCTCAAGGCCAAATGCCAGGTTATATCACAGCAGGCTTAGACAATGAGCAAATTAATAAACTCCCCTCTTTTTCTTGTTTACGCTTTCAACAAGTCAGCTGCAAATGGGTTTAGCAAGCAGGTAATTTGAGTATAAAGGAAATAAGTCTGCCTGAAAGTCACCTGCTTGTATTTCCAGCCTGGGAAATTGGGCTAAGCCAACACTATGATAGAGTAAGAAGGCATAAAGCAAGATATACCAACATAGGACACAACCCATAGGGCAAAGTTCTAAAAGGAAATGGTTTAATAGGGGTGTCAGGCTCCAGGCATAAAAAACCTAAACACTCTAAAGAAAATCATTCCTACAGGAAGGAAAAGGGGAAGGGAAGGGAAAGGAAGGAGAGACAGAAAATACAAAGAAGGGAATAAGGAAAGTGGTCCTATCGGAGAATGGATCACGAATCCTTTCATGGATACCCTTGAAAGGAGGGAAATTGGTTTCTGGTGGGAGGTGAGAGGTTCTCATAGCCAGACACTGGCAAGGAAAAGATAGAACCAAGTATGATTGTCTGACACTGTCCACACAGCCCTATGCTTAGCTACCCAACAAAGCCACTGGGCTGGGGGCACAGATGGCAACCAGAGGCTCTTCTGGGTCTGTGTCCATCTATGTGCAGTGAAAGTCATCGTCCTTCACTGGGAGGGAAGGAACCCTCTGCATCTAAGAGGGGGCCCTGTGAGGCGCCCCGTGGCTAGCTTTGTGGGTTCCAAGCTCTCCCCTGCCCAGCAAATGGACACTCCCTACTCAGGGTACAAGCTCAGCCCCAGGCCATGGGAGCCTCTCCCCTCTGCCTCTCTTTTAGAGCTAGTGTTTGCAGGGAGAAAACACCCACAACCTCCCCCGGAAGGAGAGGAGGGAGCAGTCATATTACCTGCATTGCGCCGGCACATGTTCATGTCTGCCACCTGCTTCCAGGTGTTTGTTCCAGGATCGTAAACCTCGACACTCTTCCTCACCAAGGGCCCATCATGCCCACCTGTGGCATACAGCTGCCCGCTGAGGACCCCAACGCCTGAAAGGCAGAGCACAGAGTCCCAGCCTCAGGCTGGCTGCAGCGACCAGAAACCAGGAGGCCTGGAGTCCAGTCTTGGGCAGCCATCGCCATTAGGGTGACAGGGGGAGTGCTGTTCTGTCTCCCTGGAACTCAGGGTCCTCGTCTATAAAACAAATATAATGACACCTACCTGCCTTATAAAATCAACTTGAAAACCGGCAAATATAAAGCAAACATAACCTCATTTCTATTCAGACACATAAAAATAAATATTATATATATAATATATATAGGTGTGTGTTTGTGTGTGTGTGTAGTAAAAAGAGTTGAAATGGAAACTACACAGCAGGTGTGCTGAGATCATTATTGCTGAGGCCTCCCTGCTTATCTTGAAGCAGAAACTGTTCTTTCTGCCCCCGTGCTCTCCTCCTTAGATGGCAGAGGGGCACTGAATCACTCACGATGGTGGTAAGCCTGAGCTGAGGGCCAGGACTGCATCATTTACAGGTTTTTACCATAACCTTTTAACATCCTCTAATACAAGTCAAGGAAATAAAATCCAGAAAGCCCGAGTGCCTAAAAAGAGCAGCTGATGTGGTGGCCAGGACACCTGGGTTCTGGACCTGTGTCTCTAACCTGCCCGCCAGGTGGTGCTTCCCTTTCGGGGCCTCAGTATTCCAACTGCATAGTGAGGGAGCTGGACTAGATCGGTAGTTCCAGTGGACCACAGACTACTCCACTGCGTGGACAGCTCAATTAGCTGGGGAATTTTTGAAAACACAGATTCCACAACCTCACTCCCAGAGACACTGGTCAGGAATCAGAAAAGGTACCTCAGGTGATTGGAATGTGCAGCCAGGTTTCAGACCCAAGGACTAGATTTCCAGAATGTAAACTTCATATGGACAAGAACCATGTTTGTCTTATCATGACTGTTTCCCTGTGCGTGACGGTACGTAGCAGGTTCTCAACAAATACCGTCTGAATGACAAGATGTGTAAAATCCCACCAGCAATTATGCAGGTGTGCAAATGGCTCCTCGCAGTTGCCCTAAACTAACAGCAGATGGTGGTGGTGTATCGACAGTGGCTATCTTACGGACCTGAGTTAAATAAAATTCAGTGTGTTCCCAAGCTGCCTCACCTTCCTCACCTCCATGTGCAGGAGGAACTAGCACATGCTGGGACCCAGAGATGGCCTCTTTTCCTCACAGCCATCTGCCAGCACTGCCCACACCCTGCTGAGGAAGCAAGCAGCCTTCCAGGCATTCAGGGGCACCAGTGCCCTTCTGCAGCCTCCTCTGCCAATGCCCACACAGAGGTTTCCTGGACCTAGAGCCACAGGAGCCCCTGCTGCCAGGGTCTCTGGGTCTTTAGCCACCAAAGAACACCTACCAGGACGAGTATGTGGGTTCCCAGCTCCAGATGTGAGGCTTCTCCAAATCTTAGGGATGTGAAGCACTAAAGAAAGGCTGCCCTGGGAGCCTGAGGCCAGAGTACTGACAGTGACCTGAGGAAAGAAGCCACCTCCGGGAGAGATACCACCCCTTAAATCAAGGTCACTGTGCCTCGTGAGAGGCTTGAGCGGCCCCAGTGATCTCCGCTCAGCAATAACCCCTGGGCAGCCTGACAGAGACAGAGCAGCAAGGCCTCCAAAGGCAGCTCCGTCCACAAGATGAGCCTGAGCTTTCTAAGGTGGGTCTGTGCTTGTGGCTCTGTCCGGAGCTGGCCCTCCACACTTTCTGCTTGAGGCACTCCTAGAAACAGCCACGGACCTCAGTGTGCTGCTCCACTCCTGCTGAGCTGTCCCTGCCTCCTTGGGCTTTGAACACTTTCTTGCACACCTCAAGTCACACACAGGATTTCCAGGAAATACAAAGAAGATTCTACCAGTACCGTAAACCAAAACTACTAAAAGAGCCCTATGATGGCAGGAGAACCAGAGGATCTGTGAATTGAACTGGGCCCTAGGGAACACCTATTGCAACCCATTCATTTCACATCTGAGGAATCAGAGGCCAAGACCACAGGGACATTCGAGCAGACCCAGAACCAAGATCCAGCCCTCCTGACTTCCATGCATTTGCTGCACGTTCAGGAAGGGCCAACCTGTTCGGATCAGCAGAGACGAGCTCCCTAAAAATAGCCTTCCAAACACAAATGTTTCTTAACTGGAATCATACAGCATTTTCTTTTCTAACCAGTGGGCATACAGTGGTTCTTGAAAAATATTAAAATAGCATAATTTTTAAGGAATACTAAGGAAGTGGTCATGTGTTTGGTTGTATAAAATGAGATCACAACTCAATCTTCAAAAATACAAAAAGAAAGATAAAGTAATAACATGGTGGGGAAAAGCTCCCAGTTGTGGCTTCCCTTCCCAGAAGTCACATGGCCTTCCTGCCAGCCAGGTTGGTCATCAGTCACCACTCCCACAGGAACCAGGAGCAGAGAGCCAATGCCCGGCCTCCAGCGCCTCCCTCTGCCCTCCCAGACCCTTTCCTCTGGGCCCCTAGATGATGGGGCAGACAAAGCAGGGAAGAAGGGGCTGTTGCTCCACTTCCTGGAAAATCCCAAAGGACCACACAGCTCCTGGCCTTCCCACAGGAGGCAGAAGTGGGCCCCATGTGGGGATTTATTCTCCTCCCATGCGGGGGAGGGGGCTGAAGTGAAGAAAAGTTGGGGGGAGACATAAGTTTATCTCCAGATATTAACACTAATAGCTTGGCTTTCAGCCCCCAAGACAGAGACAGGCAAGTTTAGCTTTTCCAAGGAAGAGTGGGACAGCCATGCTTGTCACACTACTTCATGAGAATGAGACTCTGATAATCTGGGGTCCAAAAAATCTAACTTCAAAATGCAACAAACCTGAGTAGGAATCCCAGCTTTGCCAGTGACTAATGATATGACCTTGGGCTAATGACTCAACCCCTGGTTGACTTACTTTCTAAATCTGTTAAGTGGAGTTATGTCGTGTCTACCCTGCAGGGCTGTGAAGAGGATTAAATAAAATGAGGCAAAGAAAGTGCTTATTAGGACAGCACCTGGCACATAGCAAGCTTCACTTTTCAAGAGATGCAGACACCTCCAAAGAAACGGAAGAGATGACGATGAAGGGAATATGATCTCATCTGTTCTCTACCAAAAGGATCCCCCTGAGAAGGGTTAACTCCTAAGTGCTTGTGTCAGCTGCAAAGGTGCAAGTGGGATTATATACACTGAAAGGAGAGAAGAGGGAGGGAAAATAAGGTAGAATGTTAAGCTCTTGGCCTCCAGACCCACCTGTGAGATCAGACACAGCCTGCCCCCTGACCTTGCCCCCCCACCCCCACACCGTACCTGCGCCGCTGCGACGAGTGCTCATGTCTGCCACGTATGTCCACTCATTGGTCGCTGGGTTGTACTGCTCCACGGTGCTCAGGCACTGGCGGGAAGCCCCATCATAACCCCCAACGGCATATAGCTTCCCTGGAACAGACAAAGTGGCTGAGGGTGGTGCTTCAGACTCGCATAGAACTGGAGCGTGGCGGAAACTCCACTTGTAACCCACTGGGGCACCCTCACCTCCATCAGGGTTCAGGACCCCCTCCCCCAGGAAGACCACGACTCCCTCCCCAACCAGGGTAAGCATGCTTCACGACTCTGTCTCCTACTTCCTCTTAAGCCCTGAGTTCCTCCTCAAAGCAGTACTGACTGAACCTCTTTCTCAAAAAGCACACCCCAAACAGCCAGCGCAAAGCGATGGCCTGCTGTCACTGGGGCTCAACATATTCTTCCTAGTGAACTCATTAGATCTTCTCCAGAACAAGGCACCGGAGAGATGGAAAGCTTGGCCCCAGGTGCAGCCAGGCAGGCAAACTTTCTGGGTAAAGGCTCACAATAGCAGACAGAACAAATAAGGAAAAATATTCTCCAACAAGAACCCAAACATTGTCTCCTCCATGTTTTGTAGTCTGTCCACAACCCGGGCAGGTGCAACGTGTGAATGGAGTGCTCTGTGTGCACTGTGGGATGGGTTGGCTGGAATTTATCTGCAGACCCCCTTGCAATCTCTGAGCCATGCACAAGACCCCTGAAGCACCATCACCTATTTTAAAAATAAAATACCATAAACGGCTATCAAAGAGCAACAGTTTGTTCTGAGGATGGTGGTGAGGTTGGGCAAGGGGGAAGGAAATTGGTATTTGAATGATCTCAGAGAGAGATTCAAACATTTGGGTTTAACATGTAGTCTTAGAATACAGTGGGAAGGTCTCGTGTGTGTGGTGTGTGTGTGTGTGTGTGTGTGTGTGTGTGTGTGTGTGTGTGTGTGTGTGTGTGTGTGTGTGTGTGTGTGTGTGTGTGTGTGTGTTGGGTGTGGGTGTCCTACCTCACCTGGGGTCTCAGTCCTATGGGGGACCCTGGAATTATAATAAGGATCTTAAACACTAGCTACAGACTAAATAAACACCACCAGATGCAAAGCTACTTAACAGGGTTACTCAATCAAAAGATTTTTTTGGTCACTATGTGCTTTCTTAATGGAGAGGTACCAAGAGTACAACCAAGTATGTGAAAAATCTACAATCATTTTAAGTCAGAAAGAGATTCTCAGGCTCAGAACTATGTTGTACCATCAGGACGTTTGCTGCATCAGATGTAAAATTATTCCTTCTTCTATCATTGAGCCTGGGTTTGTGTTCTGCCCCCACAGCCCTCTCAACCAGCCCTTCTAGAAGAAAAGGACACCTCCTCCTGACTCTGCCCTTGCCTAAGCCGGAGGGCAAAGTCCTGACTCAGAGCTCCCCCAGGACCCAGGCTACTCTCGTGGTGTGTCTGGCTCAGAGGTAACCACCTGCCCAGCCAGCTGTCCATCACTAGGGAGGAGACAGGCCTGGGGCGTGGAGAAGAGAAGCTCCTGAGGGCAACCCCAGTCTCTGTAACACACGACCTCCACTCTGCAGGGAGCTTCTGCCTAATCTCCCAGCCTCACTGTCCCTCTTCCTACGTAGAGATTCTTCAAGGCAGTCAGTAGCAGATGATCCTGATTTTCTTTCTTTTTTCCCCAGTGTTATTTAGGCTATGTAGCCATGGTAAGGAGACGATGAGAGGGAGGCAGGTTCTGTGCAGACAGCGTGGGGAGCTGTATCTTCAGGGCCACGGGGAAGGAGCCTCCACTTAAGACCCTCCCTGGACATTCTCACCAAAGCTGTCCATTGGACTCTGCTGCCCCAGGGTGACTCTCAGCCGAAAGAGCTTCAGATTCAGGTTGGACAAGATCAATAAATCCCCAGTCTGTCCTCCGGGTCAACAGGGCGTGCTACCACACAGCACTTCTGCCACACAGAACATGCTCGCAGAAGGCTCTGTCAAGGGGAGTATTTCAGATGAGTACCAGGAAGGTATCTCCCCTAACCCCCATCAACCATTCCAACTCTGCGTCAGCTGAAAAAATACCCACTCAGTATTTCTCCTTTCAGGGATACGCTATTTTTAACCCCAACTCTATTGTTTGATATTCCTGGCTAAGGAAAAAGGGGGGAAATGGGAAGGTGGCTAGACAAAGCACTTGCATTTGGCAGACAAATCAACTTCTGTTCCAACGGGAGGATGAGATTGCAAGAAACAATTTTATCTCGGTAGGAGGACAAAAATCCTTGCACTCACTAAGATGACTCATTCAGTATGTTAGAACAATATACTTTTAAATTAAAATTTAAACTACATAATACTGGTATGGACCAAGAAATGCAGCGAGAGAAAAGAATCCTTATATTAATGTCTAACTCACCGCACATTACACTCTCCCCGAAGCATGTATATGTGTTGTGTGTGCACGTGACATAGAAAATGCCTGTACACATGTGTGAATGCACAGATTTCCAGCAAAATTCCCACTTCAGGACAGGCTAATGAATCAGTGTTGTCCTGCAAAGTATAGCATTTTAGTCCAAATAATACTCTATGCTTTAATACGTTGAATTCATACATATTTCAAAAATGTCTCTCCATTAGCATTTGCTAATGGTCTGAGTTGGGAGTTAGAAGACCTGGGTTCAAGGAGTGGCTGTGCTATTTACTAGCACAGGGCACATTGATTACCCCTCTGGGACCAGTTTCCCTTTCTGGAGAACAGAGAAAATCTAAGTCCTGCCCATCTCCTTCAGGAGAGTTTTAGGAACAAAATGAGAAATTGGAGATGAAAACCGTTTAAAAACTACAGTGCACTTTCTAAACAGGCCCCAGACCTCACCATTCACTCCTGTCTCACCGCACACACCTTTCCTGACTAGAGCAGGACCCACCAACCTGTCCTGTAGTGACTAATCAGAACTGGGGAAAGGTGCCCACCTCACTCGGGGCTCTGTTAATAATGCTTAACATGTGAACATGAGGACAAAATTAAACAAACAATTGACTCTCACCCCCTCCACATTATACTCCTGGGTTATATCTTGACTCTGGATTCTCCAACTCGTAATAGAGACAAGTGGCCAAAGCAACAGGCCAGCATCTCCCCTCTAGGCTCCTCCCACGCCCCCCAACCCAGCTCACCCACTTTCTAGCCTTGGGCCAGTAGCTTCACCTTTCTGAGTCTCAATTCTTCTCATCCGCTCATCAGGATACTAGTACCAGACTCAGCAGTAACGGGAGGAATAGAGTCAGGACACCAGGAGAAGGCCCAGGGGCCAGGGCAGGAACAGGCCACCACCCACTGCCGCTCCTTACCCTCTACGACACCCACACCCACACTGCTCCGCCGTGTGTTCATTGGGGCCACGAAGAACCACTCGTTGGTCTTGTAGCTATAGGCTTCCACTGACGCCAGGCCTGGGAGACAAGAGACTCATGAGGTTTCTATGGCGCCAAGCCTCACCCTGCTGTGCGAACAGTGAGGATGGGGGAACAGTGCAGACCTGGGGGCTGGAAACCTGGGTGTATGACTCAGCACTACCTCTACCTCACTGGGCAGCCCGTGGCACCTCCCTAAACACAGCTGCACTGTGTCTGCCTGAGGGGACCCCTAAGACCTGACCTAGAGGGTGGGCTGTGAGAGGCCCAGGGGTATAACGTAAACCATAAAACCGACAGAATGGAATAAATACCTGAGGTTGCCTCGCTGAACACCTATTCTATCCCTCTTTTCCCTTGTCTTCCTCTATTTTAGAGGCTGGAAGTCTGAAAACTTACCTTTCCAGAATCCCTTGGAGCTGTGGGTGACCAAGTCAATGCAATCTAAGCAGGATCTCTGAAAGAGCCTTTGCTTTTCTGATAAGCCCCCACCCCCTTCCTGCTTCTTGCTATCTGGAACACAAATGTGTTGGCTGGATGTAACAGCCACCTTGTGACTATGAGGATAAGTCCAAAAGACTCTTCAGGAACTTGGCCCCAGTATCCTTGAGCAACTGGACGAAGGTGGCAACTGCCAACCTCTGAATTTCTTGTTTCATGAACAAAGCAAAAGCTCTCATTTGTTTAAGCCACAGTTTAATCAGGTTTTCTACTGGCAGCCAAAAGCAATGCCTAAAAGAAACAATGCCCCACTATCCTTTGTTCTCTTTATTCCCAGTTCCCACTCACTAGAAGCAGCCTCTGGAGGGGCTACAGATCTTGGCATTAATGAAACAGGCAAAGAGAAGGCTGAAAAAGGTTACCAATTGGTGAAGACACAAATGAAATTTCAGGGAGGTAAAAGATATTGTTTTTCATGTCACTGGGGGCCAAAAGATATCACTTTAGTTTAACAGAGTTGCTGTCAACAGAGACATCCACCTGGAGATAATCTCTCCAAGTCCATGTCCACTAGTAGTTTCTAATGCTTATTTTGGAGCTAGATGAAAGCCAGGAGCAAGGGGACGCTTCTGCAGTGGCACAACCTTGCACAGCTTTGGTGGGGCAGTAGAAAGGGCAATGGGCAAAGACTGTGTGACCTAAGCCACGTCTCTTCACATAGCTGAACCTTAGCTCCCTCATCTGTGCAGAGGAGGGTTCAGACCACAGTTCTGAGACACCATCCAGCTGAGCTTGCTCTAAGCCTCATCTCCAGAATAAATGGGTTAACAGACACTGGAAAGGAGAAAAGGGCCTCTTCTGAGGGTGGGGTCCTTCCTAGAGCCCTAGAAATGACAGCACGTGGGCAGTTACATATTCTGTGTGTAGGAAGGTGTGCCTCTGACACGCAAGCTGGGAGAGGAGGAAGGATGGGTATGTTCTCGGGGCAGTAGCTACAGAGGGACCAGCGGTTGGCCCAAGAAATGGCTGACCAAACCAGGGTTGCATGGAAGGTGTGTCCTAGGCTGGATGGGGACTGAGTCCGGGACCTACCAGTACTGCCATCAAAGCCCCCGACGGCGTAGAGCAGGTCGTTGAGCACAGCTGCTCCCAGCGTGCTCCGGCGCTCCTGCATGCTGGCGATGGACGTCCACTGGTCCTTCACCCCGTCGTACACGTCCACTGTCCGCACACGCAGTGAACCATTGAACCCGCCCACAGCGTACACGTGGCCAGCCATGAACACCACACCTGAGGCACAGGAAACCAAGGCATCAAGGTCATCTCAGACAGCTGATGACTCACGTTAATGAGTGACAATGGGGGAACGAGGCAGGCATGTAAATAATTCACCACAGAAGGTGATCTCCAACTTTAGATATTTGGGACTCTCTGGATTTCTTCTCACATTTGCATTTCTAGTCTTGTTTGATTCAAGCAAGTACTTGGATTAGCCTGAAGTCCCTAAGCACATGAGAGCTGACCCCAGAAGGTGCAGCTAGAAACTGTGCAGGTGGGGAAGGGAAAGGAAGGGAGTGTGGAATGCACAGATGCTTTTGGAAACAAGGAGCAGGACTGTGGCACCCAGTAGAGACCTGCGGTGGCGGCAGGGGTGGGGCGGAGTGGAAAGGCAGCCTGCACACCGGGAGGCAGTGCGGCTCACCTGCTCTGCATCTCCTGGAGGGGAGCTCAGCAATCTGATCCCACCGGTCCTCCTCAAAATCATAGCACTCCACACTGCGGATGGCCTTGGGTGCCTGGCCGCCAACCACGATCATGACCTCCAGAAAGACAAGTGGACATTAGCTGGGTCTCCCCAACATCCAGATTCATGGGTCATCAATCCCTGTTACGTCCACATGCTCACTGCCCAGGGTCCGTGGATGATCTGAGATGCCAGTTTACAGAGCTACGTACGTGAAGGTGCTGCCCCTAATCACCAACAGGTCTGAACATTCAAGAAAAGTCTAACGAGCATCTTCCCACAGAAACACAACCATAAAGTCTACGCTTCCCAAGTGCCCCTGCTCAGGGCTGTGTTGGGGGTATAGCCACTTGGGGCATCTTCTGCAATCTGAGTGTCCTTAAGCATTGGGGGCAAGGGGACTAAATTTTAAATCAAAATAAAATATTCCCATATATATATCAAAATATGCATATATTTTGGAATAGAGTACAGAATTTGGATGCATTTTAAGATAAAATTTATTCAAAAATATTTCTGAATGCATAGATTATAGGGAGCACTTATTCACTGCAGTATGGGAAAAAATTTGTAAAACACCGCTTTGTGGTGGTCACCACAAAAATGCATGTAACTGATGATGTTCTGAAAACACAGTGCTATCGTGTTATTTCCACAAGTAAGGTAGTAGCTACCACTGCCTGTCATCTTGTGAAGTATGTTGTCATTTGTTTGTCACCACAACTCTGCAAGTTAGATATTATCGTCCACATTGACAGGTCAGGAAAGTAAAGCTCAGAGAACATAGGTAAATTGCCCAAGGTCACACAGCTAAGCGCAGCAGAAGAGAGACTGAGAGCCAAGTGCACCTAACACAGGAGTGAATGCAGCCCCACCTCTCTCCTGCTCCAGAGACGGGGTCTATGCCAGGACAGCTCACTACACCGTGTTTTTCAAACTGCAGGTCACATTTCATTGGTGGGTCACTAGATCAATTTAACGGGTTTCAACCAGCATACTTTTTAATAGAACAGCACAGAAAATATAGTACGGATATTATTTCATGAAATATTTGTTCTGGTTATACACACATGTATGTATCTCCTAGAGAGCAATTTAAACATATTTCTTAGCGTAGGATGTAGTATTTTAAAAAACAATGAAAGCCACTGTTCTGCCTGCAGCAACAGAACTTCAGCAGTTCACTGTGGTATCCCCATTGCTGTGACTTTTGTCATGTGTTATTAATAAATAACAATTAAAGCACCAAAGTTAACAATAGTTTACATATGTCAGTAAGTCTACAAATTCATGGCTGTCGCCACAATGATTTCACTCTCACTCACTCATTCCAAATTGCCTTCTTAAGTGGAGAGAAAGGGATAAAGTCACAGGCAGACAATCAACATAAGTCACAGGATCTTCTCATTATCTGTGGCTTGTCTTATTTACCACAATGGTTCTCAAACTTCAATGTGCATCAGAATCCCCTTGAGGACACAAATTGCTGGGCCCTACCCCACAGAGTTTCTGATTCAGTAGGTCTGAAGCGGGACTGAAAATATGCATTTCTAACAAGTTCCCAGTTGATGCTGATGCTGCATTTCCAAGAGTCATACTTCGACAACCCCTGTTTTAACCCACAAACATAGAGATTTCCTGATGATGTACCATCAAGCATTTCTGCCGTTATAATTATCACAGTGATCTCTGCTTCCCTGCAAAGCATTTCTGGGGAGAAAAGTGATCATCAAAATCTGTGAGTGCAGCTGAACATTATCCACCATATAGGGAGACAGGTATAGGGCTGACAATCATTGCTCAAGATCAATTATTTGTGACCCAAGATTCTAGATTCAGGCTCACCTACTGCCCATGTGGGTGGTCACTGGTCATCAGAGTTAGTCTATAGCGCTTCTGTGACCGAATGTAAGTGACCAATGTTCAAAAACTCAGAATTCCGTTCTGACTTCTGGAACATGCCAAAGGAACCCAGGACACATAGTCCAGACTTAGAGCTGTTGGTGCCTCCATAAATAAATGTTCTGCATTTGACTTTCCTCTGCTCAGAAGGTCCACTGCCCTGTGTCAAGAGCAGCCCTTTTCAGAGAGATGCAGAATTCTATATTCCTTCCCATCTGTAATTCTTTGCTTAGATAGGCATCCATGAACAGTTCAAGGGGGATGTTAATGAACACAGCCTCTTGGCAAACTTCAGACAATGCCCAACTTATTCCTCCAGGGCTGAATGACCCGCATTCAAAAACATACCTAGAACTTGTACTGTCTTTCTGGTTTTGAGTTGGTAAAGTTGAAATGAAGTCAAACCATTACAAGGATTTTCTTTGAAATCTGATTTTGGGGCTAACTGGGAATAAAACTAGTTTTTAGTTTTCTTTCTGCAGTGACATCAAGTACCCAACACCCTCTCCTTGAAACACTCTTCCCCCATCTGATCCCCCCCAACAACTGCTTATCTTTCAGGTCTCAGTTTACACGTCACTTCCTCCAAGAGGACCTCTCTGACCTCCAAAGCTGAGTTACAGGTCCTTCTCTGAGAACACATATGCCCTGGGTTCTCCCACTAAAAGTGCCCCACGTTGTGCTGTAACTGTCCAGTAACCTTGTCTCCCTTCTAGACAGTGAGCCCTGCCAGCGCAGAAAAATGTACCTGCCTCAATCACCAAGATAACCCTAGGGCCCTAGGGTACCAGGTAAAAGTGATGACTCAAATATTTATTTGGAATAAAGAATAAATGAATAGTAAAGACCACATGCAAAGAGTTAAATGAAAAAATACATAGTTACAGGGCTTCCCTGGTGACACAGTGGTTAAAAATCTGCCTGCCAACGCAGGGGACTCGGGTTCAAGCCCTGGTCCAGGAAGATCCCACATGCCGTGAAGCAACTAAGCCCGTGCGCCACAACCACTGAGCCTGCGCTCTAGAGCCCATGAGCCACAACTACTGAACCCACGTGCCACAACTACTGAAGCCCACGTGCCTAGAGCCCGTGCTCCGCAACAAGAGAAGCCACCGCAATGAGAAGTCTGCACACCTCAACGAAAAGTGGCCCCCACTCGCTGCAACTAGAGAAAGCCCGCACGCAGCAACAAAGACCCAACACAGCCAAAAACAAATAAATTAAATAATTTTTTTTAATTAAAAAAAAATACACAGTTAAATAAAAAAAAAACACACAAGCTAGAATGTCTCTTTCTTGGGTTAAAACATGTTAGACACCAGATTACAATTCTGGGGACAGAATTTGAGGAAAACAAACAAAAAGAGAAAGAGAGCTTTTCCCATCTTTTGACTCAACCACCAGAAGGCTGTTTATTCTTTGCATAAGCTATCAAGACCTCTTCTATAAACAAAAAAGGCAAAGCTTCAGGGGACTTAACCATGTCCCAGAAACCATCTTCCGCCAGGGTAGGGAGGTACATTCATACTGGAGAAAATCCAGCACTCATCTCTGAGAATTTTCATAGTAACACAGAAGCGATATTATAGAAATGCAAAAAATTTAATGTTAAAGTAAAACCTGCATAGAAAGACAAAAAAGATACAGAACAAGGTTTTCAAAATAAACTTGCCTTTGAGCTTATAAAACCACTGGTGAGAGACGACTTCTAAAATTCCAAACTTGTACAATAATCTGGGAAGAGCAACTATGAGGTTTCGTGGGGGTAGGACCATTGGTTTCTGAAAATGTAGAGGTAACTCAAGGCAGAGGGAGGAGTAGGTGTACTTTCTCCTTCTCTCGTAGACATGAGAAGTCCAATTTCCATGGCAGGTCTTACAAAAAGCCATCATACAAGGAGCACTACGGTCATCACTGTGTAACTGTACAGCATAAAAAGAATACATTTCCTATCTTGACTACTAACAGATGGTTGTTTCCATAGATACCTGATTTTAGCAACCAATTAGACAAAAACGAGTATTCCCCAAAGTCTACATGTATTACATCTCTGAAACTGTAAACCTCCAGATACTCAAGTCTCTTCTTGTCAGGGCAAGAAGAGACTTGAACCATTCTTTCTTGCAAGCCCACATTTGACATTTCCAGAAAAACTCAGGCCCAAAGACTTCAATAGGCATATTTCTTTCTTCCCCTGACACCCCTAAGTCCCACTTTACTAAAGATGTGTAATGTCTTAAATAGAAATTACTGAGTCAAATCAGCTTATTAAATGATCACTATGTTTAACATTTATCCTTCAAGGTAACTCTGAGTAAGAACTACCGGTGGTCATATGGGAATCATAAAATACTAAAGAACTAGTTCCAGGCTAACAATTATGCTAGACCAAACATAACCTCATCACACTCAAGGACAGCAATGTACTTGGGAGCCCTGCAGGGCACCCAGCGTCCTGACCCCAAGTCTCAGTCATCACTGTGTTAAAGGCTGCAGACCTCTTGGTGAGTGGAGAGTTCTGGGTGACACAACACTGGTGAGCCAGACTCGACTGTGCGGGACATGGCTACTGGACCACTCCCAAGAAAAACACTCATTTTAGAAAGTCAAATGGCCATTTACTTTAGGGACATTAGTGAGACCATGTAAAGACTACCTGAGTCCTTGGGAAGGAAATTTCACTCCCAGCATAACAAGATGATTTTAAAAAAAAACATTTAACACTGTTTCTTTCACTTGGATGAGTCTGAACTCCACCAGCGTGACTGTGTCAGTGCAGGCATGTTGGTCCCTCCTCACAACATGACAACTGCTCTGTGTCTGAAAGCCATCAGGTAGCAGAGACTAGCCAGGGGGAGGGCAGGAAGTGAACAGCGCAGAGCTTTCCAGCCCATTTGTGCATCAGGACCCTAACCCTAAGTCATTAGACTCTGCACTCAGGGGAGTGGAATGACCCAGGCTCTGCACACCTTGTTCATCAGGCAAGAGTAGAGTGTGTGTCCAAACTCTCTTCCATGACCGGTGAACTGGGCAGAAGGCAGGCCCAGCCAGTCGGTCCCTCGGGCCAGGGCAGGAAGCAAGAGTCTCTCTTACCCTGGTGCGTGGGGCCGCAGGGCTAACACCAAAAATTCATCCGAAGGAGCATGTCGAGGTCGAGGCAGAAGACTTGTCCCAGCAGGTTCTGAGCAACAGGTGCTCCAGGCAAGGACTGACAGCCAAGGTGCACGGACCACGAGAGATGAAGAAGCAGCAGCGCGGGAGCAAGACCCACGGAGGAGAGCAGGAGTGGGAAACGGACTTTGGAGTCAGACACACCTGCGCTCAAATACCAGCCCCGTCACTAACTAGCTGTATGAATCTGGGCAGGCACTTAACCTTGCCAAGCTCGCTTCCATCACCTAAAATATCAGGATAATAGGATGTTTCTCCCATGGGTGTCAGGAGGCTTAAATGATATAAAGCATTTAGCACAGCGTTCGGTAAACAGCACACACTAAATGTTAACTTCTATTATTAGATCAACACCAGCACCATTACTACCATTTAAAGCAGCTGCTAAAACAGATTCCCAACAAATGGTAGAAAAGGACGCTTATGATCTGTGAACAGGAAAGTGAGCGCCAGTAATTCCAGGGATAATGACGGGGGGTTTTCAGGACCCCAGGGTGTTTCCCAGGGTCTTGCCTGGGTCCATTTAAAGGACCGAGATGCGGGAGGAGCAGTGTCCATCCGTGGGCCTGGCCCAGGTGAGAAGTCATCCTACCCACCCTGCCAACAGCCTTGTTTCCAACACTGTCTTCTGAAGGCAGGACAGACCAACTCAGGAGGAAGCCACCCACTTCCAGCCCAAATGGCTTAATGGCTTTTTGGTGTCATTTTAAAGAGTTGAATAAAGATGTCAACTGCATTGAAATGACAGTGAAAAGTGCCAGATTCAGTACATCTCCAAAGGGTTTATTTGCATCTTCCCGGAACCTCATTTCTCTGCTGCCATCTGCAGCACAAGGTAATGCAGGAGTATCGTGAGTGGCTGGGAGTCAGCCCCTGGTTGTCCATGGCAACCCAGCCTCAGGGAAAGTGCTGGGTGGTGAACGTGTGGGAGCCCAGATGATGCTATTAGCTGTTCTGGCTTGAATATGTCAGTATGATCAATGCATATATGGCACAAGAAAAAAACACCCTTCTTAGCCTCTGCAGCTATCTCAAGGCAGAATCTTGTTTCTTTCAGGGAGGAGGTTTGGCTGGCAAACAGGTTCTCTGCTGAGAATTGCTGAGAACAATGTGCAAATCTCTCTCCACCCCTTTGTTTCTCAAAGTCAGCTCTGTCAGAAAGCCAACTTGGACTGAATTCATGAAAGCACAAGCCAGCTGGCCCTTGGAATTCCTGTGGCCACTCCTCCAAGTAGCCCCATTGTCTCTCAACGTCTCTTCTTCCTCCTTTTATTTGGTCACTTGTATATTTCTACCTTACTTTCTCAGAGGGACTTCTTAAAAGTCCTCAGAGGGTAGGAATCAGGTTTCTTTCTACCCAGTACTCAGCTAAAATGCTTTTGTGAAATGTGGAGGCAAGGTGTCTGAAGTCAGTCACCCTGGACTTAAATCTCAGCTTAGCTATTTACTAGCTGTGCTTCCAGATACGTCGCAAATTCTTTGATATTCCTCCACTCAAGACATGGAACTTAATCACCACCCCCTCCCTTGAGTGTGGGGGGTAGACTTGCTGACTCGCACCCAGGAAATAAAATACAGCAGATGTGATGGGACATCACTTTGAGAGAAGGTCATTTAAAGACTACAGCTTCTGTCATGGGCGTGCTCTCTCATTCTTTTGCTGTAGAATCACTCACTCTGGGGAAGCCAGCTGCCATGTCATGAGGACACCCGAGCAGCTTATGGAGAGGCCTGTGGGGTGGGGAACTGATACCTACAAGCAACCACAAGCGTAAGCTTAGAATCAGATCCTCCCCAAACAAGCCTGGGGGTGACTGCAGTCCCAACCAGCAGCTCAACTACAACGCCACGAGAGGCCCTGGGCCAGGATGACCCCGCTAAGCCTTTCCAGGATCCCTGCCCACAGAAACTAAGATAACAAACGTTTGCTGTGTCAAGCCACCAAGGTTAGGGTATCTGAAATGCAGAAACTAATACACGGCGAGATCCAACTTCCCCATGTGTAAAAGGGGGATAATGACAATTTTGAAAATCTTATTAGATAATAAATGTAAATCACTCAGCTCAGCGCTTGGCACGTGCTCAGCAATTAGACCTGCTACTATCATCTTTGTGGGGTTAGTATCATGTGATGGTCAAAAGCAAAGACTTTGAGTTGGCCAGACCTATAAAGAACTCTTACAACTCAATAAGTAGAAAATAATTTTTTAAATGGGGAAAGATTTGAACAAAGACTTCACCAAAGAAGACAAACAAATGGCAAATAAGCACATGAAAAGATGCTCAACATCATTAATCATTAGAGAAATGCACATTAAAACCACAGTGAGATACGACCACATACCTACTAGAATGGCCAAATTTTTTTTTAAATAGATAATACAAGGAGTGGTGAGACAGTTGAGTAACAAGAACTCTCATACGTTGCTGATGGGAAAGCACAATGGCACAGTCATCTTGAAAGACAGTTTAGCAATTTCTTAAAAAGTTAAACTTATTGTTACCATTCGGCCCAACAATCCTACTCCCAAGAGAATTTAAAGTATTTACCCAAGAGAAATTAAAATACTTGTCCACACAAAAATCTGTAAGTGAATGTTCAAAGCAGCTTTATTTGTAATAGCCAAAAACTGAACACCCAAATGTCCATCAGCCAGTAAATGGATAAACAAATTACAGTCCATCCATACAATGGAATATTCCTTAGCAATATAAAGGAATTAACTCTTAATACATGCAACAACATGGATGAATCTCAAAAACATGATGCAAAGAGAAATAAGGCAAGATCAAAAGGCTACATATGGCATAATTACAATACATTTATGACATTCTAGAAAAGAGAAGACTGTAAGGACAGAAATCAGATCAGTAGCTGTCAGGAGCTGGGGGTGGGAGAAGGCGCTTGACTACAAAGCAGCACAAGGGAAATTTTTGGAGTGATTAAAATATTCTATATTTTGATGAGGATGGTGGATATATGACTGCGTGCATTTGTCAAAATTCATCAAACTGCATCCCTTTTTAAAAAGAGCAAATTTTACCGTGAATAAATTATTGTACCTCAATAAATAGGAATTTTAAAAAATATGGGATGTTGATAATGAGGAAAGCTACGCATGTGTGGGGGCAGAAGGTATATGGGGAATCTCTGTACCTTCCCCTCAATTTTTAAAAAAATAGTTATTGGGGCTTCCCTGGTGGCGCAGTGGTTGAGAGTCCACCTGCCGACGCAGGGGACACAGGTTCGTGCCCCAGTCCGGGAAGATCCCACATGCTGCGGAGTGGCTAGGCCCGTGAGCCATGGCCGCTGAGCCTGCGCGTCCGGAGCCTGTGCTCCACAACGGGAGAGGCCACAACAGTGAGAGGCCCGTGTACCAGAAAAAAAAAAAAAATTATTTATTTATTTGGCTGTGCCACATCTTAGTTGCAGCCCACAGGATCTTTGTTGCTGCATGCAGGATCTTCATTGTGGCACAGGAGATCTTTAGTTGCAGCATGCAGGATCTTAGTCCCTGACCAGGGATTGAACCCAGGCTCCCTGCACTGGGAGCATAGAGTCTTAACCACTGGACCACCAGGGAAGACCCCCCCCCCCTCAATTTTGCTATGAATCTAAAACTGCTCTAGAAATATAAAGTACTAACTTAAAAAAAAAGATGTAAATGTATTAGAAATGCATCTCAATGAGATGAATGAGATATGATAGAGCTTTAATTAAAGAATATTTTGATGCGAAAGAAAAAAAAGAAAGATGAAGAGAAGGAAGGGAGGGAGGGAGGGAGGAAGGAAGGAAAAATAGGGAGAGGGAAGTGACAAGAAAGAAAAGAGAAAAGAAAAGGAAGAGAAAGAAAAGAATCTTTTTTTATCTGCCACCAAAACGTGAAAACCTGTCCCTGAAGGCAGTTTGGTACAAGACTTTGGAGTGGAACAGACCTTGTTCAAACCCCAGCTCTGCACTTACTAGCTGTATTACTGGGCAAGTTACTTAACCTCTCTGATTAAACTCTGTAAAGTAGGGTTATGACTAGCACTGACCTATTATTATCATGATTTAAAGAGATAAGGCACAGTCCATAATCCTCAAAGTGACAGCTCCCCTCAGCACACCCCACTCCTCAAACCCACAGTGGAGATCTTGTTAATTCAAGTGCCCACACAATGGTGACAGGAGTAGAGGCTGAGAAGCAGCATGGACAATATAACCTTAAATCATTTAAGGATTAAAGCTGGGGGAACAATGAGGCAAAGAGCAGCAACGCCTTTTTTTAAATTCCTTCAACAGATTCAAAGGAAGTCATGGTGCCAGTCGCCTGCAGAAGGCCATGTGCTCAGAAACCTAAACATTTTCATTTGGAAAATAAATGGTTCCTAAGGAGTAGAGGCGACAGGGGGACAACTTTGGCCTCCTGAAACAGGGGGTGGACTCTTCTCAATTATAGAATCAATATCTGGGAAGGGACACGAGGTATGTTGCAGAGGTGGGGAGTGGGGGGTGGGGGGAGGGTTGTCTCAAGCATGCTTAGTCCAGGCTCAGATACAAACTTGGCTTTGATTTTCAAAACTGTCTTTTCATGGGTGTGTGCTGTAAAAGCCAGACATGGAGCCTAGAAAAGGAGAGGCCACTGGGTAGGGTCACCACACAAAGAAAATGGGCCAGCTCTGCACCATTTCCTTAGCTCCAGAATACACTCCCCAGGAAAAGACGTCATTAACCTGATATTAGATAGGATGAGAACCTCAGTTTTCAAAGAGAAAAGTCACAGACAAGCAATAAGGCCAGCTGAAAACCCGGGATATAAAAAAACCGCCTGCACACAAAACAACAGTGTACCTTAGAATCAATATTCTCCAGACACAAAGCTGGTAGAAATTTAGATCATAATGAGGGTGATATTCAAGTCCATGGGAGAGAGAGATTATTTAATAAGATAACTTTGAGGCAACAGCCTCATGATCTGCAATACAAATAAACCTGAATTCCTACCCTCACTCTTTACACCAAAACAAATTCTAAGTGCATCAAAGATTCAAACATAAAACAGAAATCATAAAAGTACTTGAAGAAAACACAGAGTATTTTTTTTTAAAATCTCAGAGCAGGGAAAACATTTCTAAGCAAAACCTAAGCTATAAAGCAGAAGATAGATTAATTTGACTACTTATTATTTTTCGGGATTCAAAATGTTACAAACAAGTTTACAGACAAACTACAAACTAAGAAAAAAATATGTAAAACACATACAAGGGCCTAAACTCTTTAAAAAGAGCATGTAAAAACCATTAATTAAAAAAATACAGTCTAACAGAAAAATGGGCAAAGGACATGAACAGGGAATTTCCACACCTCCCAAATATACAAATGCCAATAATCCTTTGAAACCAAGATTAATCTTACTCACAATTAAAGAAATGCAAACCAAAACAAGATGCCATCTTTTAAAGGATATTTGACACATATATGTTTAGATATTTTAAAAAATGGAAATTATTGCAAGGCCCATCAATAGATGACAGTTACATAAATAATAGCACATAAATATAATTAAATGCCATGCACCTATTACAATTTAAATGCTGTTTTTACCCATAGTGATAACATTGAATGCAGTCTGTAGCATCTGGTTGAGTAAGAGAAAAAGATTTCAATCTGTGTAGCAAGAGTCCATTTATCTAAAAGTGTACAGTTTGACCTATTTGTGAATAAGTGCACAGAGATATGTCTGGAAGAAAATTCATCAAAATGATAGCAGTGACTGTCCCTGGGTGGAAGGATTTCAGGTGACTTTTACTTTATTTTGAAATCCTTTTAATAATCTACAATGAGCATACATTTCTATAATCAAAGAAAGCTAAGTTATTTTCATTTTGAAAAAGATGAAGAAGTTTGATGCAATGTTCCAACAAAACAAAACGCATCAACATGCAATAAGGCAAATGGTCCTAAGGCTGAGACCCATGCCCTGTGGCTGCCCCTCCTAGCTGGCACTGTGCAACAGGAGGCAGACAGGTAGGTAAAAATCAGGTTTACAAAGGTGGAGCAGGTACAGGATGGGAAGGGTTCAAGAACAGGTTTGGAGCGGGAGAAAGACTCAATTCAAAACCTGATTCCAGGGGGCTTCCCTGGTAGCACAGCAGGTAAGAATCCGCCTGCCAATGTCGGGGACAGGGGTTCGAGCCCTGGTCTGGGAAGATCCCACATGCCGCGGAGCAACTAAGCCCATGCGCCACAACTACTGAGCCCGCGTGCCACAACTACTGAAGCACATGCACCTAGAGCCCGTGCTCTGCAACCAGAGAAGTCACCGCAATGAGAAGCTCACGCACCACAACAGAGTAGCCCCCGCTCACCGCAACTAGAGAAAGCCCACGTGCAGCAATGAAGACACAATGCAGCCAAAAATAAATAAATAAATTTATTAAAACAAAACCAAAAAAACCCTGGTTCCACCACATTAGCTGTGTTTACTTTGGGCAAGTCAGTTAATCTCTCTGATCCTCAGTTTCCTCCTTCCTGAACTAGGATAACTGCCTCTACTTTCTATACGATATCTTCAGCTCACTGCTTGGCACACAGTAAGTACTCAATAAATGTCAGCTGCTTATATTATTATCTGGGACATTTGTAACCTTTGTTCACATTGCAACCACTATGTTCTCCATGATCTGGGGTCACAGAGCAGAGTGGAGAGAAGCAAACCTCGGAAAATCCAAATATCTGGTCCTGGACAACACGCTTCTCTAGCCCCGTGAAACCGTTCCTGGAGGCAGCAGGTGAGGAGTAAGGCAGCCAACCGCAAAGAGGAAGAGAAGGACAAGGCAAGGAATCCCTGGGTGCTGCCTAATTGTAGTGGATGAGCCAACACGACTCATTCCTCTCCTCTACCCTTCCTCCTGGGTTGGCTGGGACCTCCCCCTAGACTTCATGTTAGGATCCTAGAAAGACGACTCGAATGCCAAGGTAGAAAGGCCTTGAGAGACCATCTAGTGCAGCAACCTTCATTCTACATGTGAGGAACCTGAGGACCACGGAGGGGAGGGGACTTGCAGGGAACCAGAGAGCCAGTACCCAGCACAGACCTTCCATCATGGTGTCCCCTCCTACGTGCCCCCTCCCCCTTCCCTCCCCCTGCCTGCCCCCTCACACGCTCTCATTTCCCTCATCTTTCCCCCACTTCCTTACCTGTAGGACTCCTTAAGGGCCCCTTTCTCCTCTGGCAGCCCTAATTGTCCTTTATGGCTCTGTGATGAGGGGAGAAACCAGACTAGGACTGTTCTGACTCTAAGAATGGCCTAGAAAGAGGACTGCTGTGGCCACCACTACGTCAAGACCCACCCAGCTACTCCTCTGCTTCCAAAAGAAACAGAGCCCAAACCATGGTGTAAAACAGGAAGGGAAGAAGAAAGAGACCTGAGTTATTCACAATCCTTCCTGGTGACAGTGAAGGTTACCTTGAAACCCTTAGGAAAGGAAGACCCTGGAAGAGAGAGGTACCAGCAGATTCACGAGGAACCAGCAGACTCCATCTCCTAGGTGGTAAATACAACTGAGATGCAGGGCAGCCATGGGTGAGGAGAGACTTGGAGACAGGAGTACAAGGCCATTTTCCCAGATCACAGTTCCAACTCTTGGCAGTGACTGGGCTGGGGCTTACCTTGGGCAGGCTAACTGGAGTCCTGGGCTTCGTCCTTGGGTTTTTAATCAAGAGCCTCTGATCCAGAGGGAGAAGATGATATTTCATGGCCTCGATGAGGAAGTCCTTACAGGTGTTGTTATTCTTTATCAAAGCTTCTTCTTCAACTGTCTAGAGGTAATAACCCATAGGTGATCCTGGTGCAGAACTCGGCCCCATTTTCCAAGCCATCTCCCTGGGCTGAGTCATTCCTGTACTCTCACACTCATTCGTTTCCATACCACACCATCTCAGACCCTAAGACAAAGGTCCACAGAGTTACAGCTTAGTGCCCACCTCCTGCATCTCAAGAGAACAATGGAGTAGGTGATTAAGCTCTGGCATCAAGCAGGCAGGGATACAAATCCCAGCTCTACCACTTAACTCCTCTGATCCTCAGTTTCCTCATCTGTAAGATGTAAGATGGGCATATTAAAGTCCCCCACAACCTCATAGGTTGTGTTTGTTTGTTTGTTTATAGGCTTAACAAGATTATGCAAAACAAAGACAACTGATTGTCCCTAAAGCTTCTTTCCACATGCCTTCTGGTTAGAATGTATTATAATGTTTAAGGCAAATGGACAGATATTTGAGAGAAGGAGAGGGAGGGAAAGAGGAAAACGGTGGGATGCATCGGCCAACCTTTGGAGGCACTGGGTATAATAAGGTGATATTCAAGAAGAAGAATTCATATTCATTATCTTACAGTGCAAGCCTCAGGGAGAAGTGTCCAGTGCGGCACTCTCCAACAAAGCAGTGGTATCAGAGCAGAAAGAATGTCCTGCACAAAAGTCCCACCAACTGACCTCCACTTGGACTGCATCTAAGCTGGGGCTGTGCTTCTTCATGCCTTATTCTAGAGCCAAGGACTTAAGCAGGTGCTCAGCAAGTGTGGGCCTAAATATTTCACAAGCAAAGCTAAGGATGAACCATGCTGGTACTCTGACTCTCAAATCTCCACCCTTGGGCACAGGTCAGATTGCTACGTGGCATATCTGTAAGGGGTAGTGTGGTCTTCAGAGGCTACTTCATGTCTTCTTTGCTGGAGTGTTTGGGAGCTGTTGGCAAGGTCAATTCCATTCAGCAGCTAACAGTGATTGAATGTCTCCTGGTTGGGCAGCTCAGTGCTGGACCCCGGGGAGAAAATGATGCACAAGACAAGGGTTCTGACCCAGAGGCCCTCAGGTCCAGTCAGAGAATGAGAAGGGCCTCCCCACCTCAATTATCTCAGTCCTCAAGCTGTCATGCACAGGCCTGGCTGAGCCGCTCCTGGGTCCCCCACCTGTAACTAGGAATGGGAATGCGGCCAGGGCCATCACCTGCTGGGTAGTGTTGGAGATGGCAGGAAAAGAAGGATCAGTGAGGGCGCCTCTGTTATCTCTGGACACCTCCTTCCCCACAGACTATCCCCAGGGACACTCCGTTTTCTTGGAAGGTTTTTTCCCTCCTACTGAGGGATTGAGGCAGGTAGGGACAAATCATAAACGTTTGGGGTCAGTTAAAAATGAAAAAGGGTGGGAGAGGATCTCTTTAAAAGCTCGGGAAGAAGGAAAGATGCATGAGTAGCTACTTCTCCCAAAGAACTCATTCGGCTTGAATGAAAAGCTCCCTGAGAGAGTTAGTACTTCATGGGTACAGAGTTTCAATCTGGGATGATGAAAAAGTTTTAGAAATGGGTATGGTGATGGTTGTACAGCACAGTGAATGCAATTAATGCCACTGAACTGTACACTTAAAATGGTTACCATGATGAAGTTTATATTGTACATATTTTATCACAAGGACAAATTTTTAAATAAGATATGGCATGTTATACACTTGGCACAATATTTGTAAATATTTAATAAAAGCCTAATAAAGGTTAGCTATTAAAAGAAAACAACAAAACAACTCCTCCAGAAGTCAGTGTTGGTACAGGTCTTCCCAGAGCTTTCCTTCCTCTCAGCCTCCTCCTCTACCATCAGCCATCCCCAGTGGTTAGACTAGTTTGACGTTTCAAGGTCAAATGAATGGTTTTTTGGGGGGAGGGGCTTGTTGTTGTTTTTTTAACATCTTTATTGGAGAAAATGAGTGTTAATGAAACATCTCCTTCCAGAGGTGTTCTGAAAAAAAAAAAAAAGAAGTCCCACACAACAGTTCTCATGCACATTGTCTCTGAGCTCCTCCTTCTCCAGATCTAAACCTGACCTTGCCCTAATAACCCAGGAACTATTTCCTAAAGTCTTCATTAAATTTCCATTGTGGGTACCTGACGGAGGTTGTGCGTAGGGGTATCTAAAGCCCCTTTAGCTTTCTCCGGAACCCAAGTCCACAAGCCGCCCTTCCTCCTTGTGAAAGTGAGACTGTGCTGGAGGCCAGGTGTCCGCCTTCACCAGTGGTCAGGCCCCACTCAGGATAGTGGGAGGTTTGGCTCTGACACGGGGAGCTCAGGTGGGTTCGGTGCCTCTGCTGAGGGGGCCTCTCCTACACGAAGGATGTGCGGCCACCAGGTGGCAGTGGTACCATCCAAAGTGTAAAACGCAGGGCATGTATGAAGGCTTGAGAGTATACGCCCCGGCCCCTGAGAAGAGGGCTGAGGTTCAGAGATTCAGAGACCATTCCACTGACTCCTGAAGCCTGTGATCAACGGCACCACAAGATGAAGACTTTATAAGTGCTGGTAAGGATACTCTCTCCCGCTACTACCAACGGTAGCAGTGGTCGTGAAGACCATAGAGACATCACTGAGCACAGGGTTGTAGGCTTTACACGGTTTATCTCATTCTATCCCCAAACGACCCTATAAGGGCAGGGGCTATTTTCACCAGATGAGAAGACAGAGGCTTAGCAAGGCTGAGGATTCGCCCAGTGTCTTACGGTCAAGAAGTGACGGAGCTCAGCTGCTGGGCTGCTGAACCTACTCTTATCCCGGCTTCACATCTGCCATTCCTCCCCGGGACTTCTTGAGGACGGCTGAGGGCTGGCCTACTGCCTTGGCACTTGTTATTTGTCTATTTAAGTTTTATCCTCTGCCTGCCTGGAAAACATCTAATGCCACTGACACTACAAAGTTAAGTCATGTAAAATATACAAACAGAAGAGAAAGTATTAAAGGTGGCGCCTGCTTAGGGAAGGTGGGTGGTCTAGAGCCAGACAGACTTGGATTTGAATCCTAACCCTGCCACTTACTAGCTGGTGACTCCAGATAAATCCCAACCTCCGTAAGCCTCAAAGCCCACATTTGTAAAAAGGGGATTTTAACCTCTGCTCACAGGGCTGTTACAAGGATTAAATGAGAAAATATGTGGCACCATGTTTTAGAGGAAGCAGACGCAGTATGTATTCCAGGCACTTGCGAAGAGCTGGTTTTTACAGTCCTGAATTGGGCCCCAAGTTGCCTAACACGAAGGCAAGAAGGGAACATAGAAACATGATGGAAATGACCCTTCTTGCTTCAGTTCTGTACAACGAAAGCAGCTAATAACTTCTGTTGAACATGTGTCGTCCCCAGCTCCATGCTAACACCTGAACCGCATCCTTACAGCTCCTTTGGTCCTCACAACAACCCTGCTGGGCTCTAGTATAATTTCCCTTCTAGAGAAAAAGAAACTGAGGCTTAAAGCTGAGAAGTAGAAGAGGAGGAACTAAACCTTAGTGTCTCATTCTCAAACCTATGCTCTTAAACCTTACACTACCATGCCTCACACTGAACCCAGTGGGTTGGTGCCCTCACTCCACAGAAAGGACCCAGGAAACTCACCACTCCATACAACCGGGGTTGCCCACTGCTACTCCTAGGAGGCCTGGGCGAGCAGGGAAGCGCTTGGTTCTTCACATAGCACTCACCTGGACAAGGTAATCCCTCGGTAAGAGAGGGAGACGGACGTGTTCCATCAGCTTTGCCATGTGCTCTAAACGGGTTTCTTTCTCGTAATTGATCCATGAAATCACAGCTTCAAATACCTGTAAGGGAAATCAACATAGGTAACTTTTGCAAAGAGGCATTAACTTTAAACAGCTTTCAAACAACTTCCTCAACCTGAAAAAAGAAAGAAAAGTTACAAGTCATCCACAAAGGTGTTTAGGCTAATGTAAACACCTTTAAATTTAATACTTAAAATAAAACAAAAACACAAAGTCTCTACTATCTGACGTCAGAGAGTGCTCTCTCTCTCACACACACACACACACACAGGTACGCTAAGAAAAACCTGCTACCCCAAACACAGAATCATCAAGGTTCATCGCAAAACAAAAATCAATTCCAATAGTTACCTCAGGGTAGAAATACAGAGCTGTAACTGAACCAAATTTTACAAAGACTGTCCAAGAGGACCAGAAGCCCTGGGGGCAATATCATCATCCCCATCACACACCCCCGTCTCTTCATCTATCTCCCATGTTCATTTAATGCAGAATAAAAACAATAAAGATATCCTCTGCAAAAGCTGGCTGTAATGGTGAATGTGACACTGAATGACAGAAAATGGCAAAAATTTCTCCTTGGGTCAAACCTCTCCTTTGAGGAGAGATTTCATTTCTATACAAATCAAAATGGGGCTTCGAAGCAAAAAGGGGAATCTATGGTTTGGATGTTTGCCTTACTCAAGGTTAAGTTCAAATTCAAACTCTGCACCACCATATACACAGAGACACATAAACTTCAATGTTGGTAAGACAGCGAGGAAACCACCACTGTTAATGGAAACTTAACTAACGCGGCTTAAGAAGGGAAGGAAGAATTTGGCAATATCAATCAAAAATTCAAATGTGCGTATCTTTGACCTAGAAATATCACTTCTAGAGCTCTAGTCAACAAAAACATTCACAAAAGTGGTGCAAGAATATGTGTTCCAAGATGTTTGCTGCAGCGTTTTTGTAACAGGATAAAAAAGGAAACAATCCAAAATCCACTAGTGGAGAAATTATTAAACTAGTATCGATACCATGGGATATTTTCAGCTCTTAAAAAACAATAATAACAATAACAAGTAGTAATAAGACAAAACACTTTCTTGCGCCAGAAAGCAAGAAAGTGCTCAAAGATTAAGGGGGACACGACGAACAGACACAGAGCGAGCTAGATGGCGCTTTTTCATTGCCGACGTCTGGCACAATTTAAACATCAAAAAGAAGAATGAAGAAATCAGTTCTGCGCTGACTGGGAAGGGGCCAAAGGAAACTTCTTCTGGTAATGGATATGTTCTCTATCTTGATAGGGCAGGAGCTATGTAAGCATAGGCATTTGTCAAAATGAATCTAATTTTACACTTAATATCTATACATTTCACTGTGTGTAAATCGTACCTCAATTTAAAATACGTTTAGTTAAAAGAAAAGGATAGTAATGAATCATAACCCAAAGAATAAAAAAAGAGTCCATGAGTCCGTAAGGACACTTTAAAAAGTGTGGGAAGGGCTGCTCTTCCCAGAAAAATGTCTTCTAATAAGGTAAAAGGGATGACAGAATAAGAAAAACATTGTTTTGCAACCACCAATGTAATAACTGATTCAGCAAAGATCGTCCATAGATGCTGAAATCATTGGGTGAAAAGTTGTTGGGAAAAAAGATATTCACGGTTCTCAAAGTGTCACCTGACAGATTACTTATTCATTACATGGGGAGAGTGGGGGTGCTTCAAACGGGTATATCTGACAGATACCACCTTTAACAAGTGGTCAAAGTCAGCACCACTAATAAAAAAATAGGACAAATTTATATTATTGTGTTAGCCAAAAAGTGCCTTCGGTTTTTAAGTAAAAATAAAAGACACATTTTTCATTTTCACCAGTAACTTTATTGAACAACATATTCACCGTTTTGTTCCACTACCTTCTGACATTTTTCAGGCAACTTCATAATTGCATCTTCCCAAAACTTTGTATCTTTTTGAGCAAAGAACTGTCCCAGGTGCCTTTCACAGTCTTCCAGGAAATTGAATTTTTTTCCATTAAGAGAATTTTGTAAAGACTTAAATAAATGGAAATCCGAAGGCGCACTGTCTGGTGAATATGTCTGATGAATCAGAACTTGCCAGCCAAGCTGTAACAGTTTCTGCCTTGTCATCAAAGAAACATGTGGTCTTGCATTATCCTGATGGAAGATTATGCATTTTCTGTTGACTGATTCTGGAGGCTTTTCGTTGAATGCTGCTTTCAGTTGGTCTAATTGGGAGCAGTACTTGTGAGAATTAATTGTTTGGTTTTCCGGAAGGAGCTCATAATAGAGGACTCCCTTCCAATCCCACCATATACACAACATCACCTTCTTTGGATGAAGACCAGCCTTTGGTGTGGTTGGTGGTGGTTCATTTCGCTTGCCCCATGATCATTTCCATTCCACATTATTGTACAGTATCCACTTTTTATTGCCCATCACAATTTGCTTTAAAAACAGAACGTTTTCATTACATTGGAGTGGAGAATCACACGCAGAAATGTGGTCAAGAAGGTTTTTTTCGCTTAATTTATGTGGAACCCAAACATCAAAGCGATGAACACAACCAAGCTCATGCAAATGATTTTCAACACTTGATTTGGGTATTTGAATAAGTCAGCTCTCTCCCACGTAATACAACGTTGATTGTTCTCAATTAATGTCTCAATTTGATCACTATCAACTTCAACTGGTCTACCCAACCGTGGAGCATCATCCAGTGAGAAATCTCCAGCACAAAACTTCACAAACCACTTTTGACATGTTCGATCAGTCATAGCACCTTCTCCATACGCTGCACAAAACTTTTTTTTGCGTTTCAGTTGGTTTTTACCTTCCTTGAAATAAGAAAGCATAATATGCTGAAAATGTTGCTTTTCTCCTTCCATCTTCAATATTAAAATGGCTACACAAAAATTCACCAATTTTGATGTCTTCTTTTTTTTAATGCATGCAAATATGACAGCTGTCACAATACAATCTAACAAAATTGTTTCAAATGAAGTTAAAGACAACTAAGTGGGACTTCCCTGGTGGTCCAGTGGTAAAGAATCCGCCTTCCAATGCAGGGAATGTGGGTTCGATCCCTGGTCAGGGAACTAAGATTCCACATGCTGCAGGGCAACTAAGCCTGCGTGTCACAACTACTGAGTTTGTGCGCCTCAACTGGAGAGCCTGCGTGCCACAAACTACAGAGCCCACATGCTCTGGAGCCTGAACGCTACAACTACAGAGCCCACGCATCTTGGAGCCCGTGTGCCACAACTAAAGAGAGAGAAAAAAACCCACATGCCACAACTAGAGAGAAGCCCACGCGCCGCAGCAAAGAGCCCACATGCTGCAATGAAAGATCCCGCATGCCTCAACAAACATGCCATGTGCCACAACCAAGACCCGATGCAGCCAAAAATAAATTTTAAAAATAAATAAATAACAAATCTTAAGAAAAACAAAAAACTGAGTGCTACTGGAGCCATCTTATGGAAAAAACCAAACGAACCTTTTGGCCAACCCAATACATTCCTGAATGTGATTTAATGAGAGGGAAACAGCATCCCCTAGGTAGTATTCTTTCTAAAATGTTTAACCTGAATCTTATAGTGAGGAAACAATCAGACAACTCCATGTGTGGGACACTCTACAACACAGGTGTCCTGGATTCTTCGAAACTGTTAGCATTATGAAAACCACTTTAAAAAAAAAAAGGCAGGGAGATAGTTCTAGATTAAGGGGATTTAGAGACATGAGAACTAAGTGGGAGGCATGATCCTTGTTTGAATCATGGATTAAAAAGAAACAACCATGAAAGACTTTTTCTGAGACTGTTAGGAAATTTGAATGCTGACTAGATATTTCTTTGGTATGATAATGGTTTATGGCTAGAAAAGGGAATTTCCTTGTTCTTAGGAGGTGCAAGCTAAAATACTTAGGGGTAAAGTGTCATGATGTCTGCAATTTACTGTCAAATGGTTCAGCAAAATAAAAGATTAAGTAGAGAGAGAGAGAAAGAGAAAGCAAGTGAAGCACAACTTTAACAAATGGTGAATCTAGGTAAAGAGTATATGAATGTTCATTCTTTCCAACTTTAGTATAGGTTTGGAATTTTTCAAAATAAAAAGTGGAAGGGAGAAGAAAAGGATACAACCAAACTGGTGCGAATGATTTTCAGTGCTTGACTTGGATATTCTGAGCTATGTCGGCTATCTCCTGCGTGGTGTAACGTTGATTGTTCTCAATTAATTTCTCGATTTGATCTCAATCCTACAACAAAATTTACAATTTCAAAATTCAAAGTTGAAAGCTATATCTCCCGGGGTGGGTAAAAAACCTCCAATTTTTCTCACCCTAACTATATTTTTGTGTGTATTGATATGTTAATAATGCTTTGGCCCTATTTCCTAAACATATACTTAAGTCAGGCAAAGCATACTCAGATTGAACAAGATATCAGGAAGGAATCCGTCAGAAAGGGAAGGGAAGGAAAGAGAGATGAATGGAATGGAACAGAAGGGAAGGAGCAGTATGTATGTATAGTTTGCTACCATTTCTATATAAAATAACCTATATGTGTACAAACATAGACACACACACACACCATGGAAATTCTCCTTGTCTAGTTCATTTTTTTTTAATTATTAACTGTCACAGAGCTATATGTCTCACCCTTATCACATTATTTTGTAAACAGTTGTGTGTTTCTTCAAGTAGCCCTTAAGATCCCTGAAACAGGGACCTTGTCTTACTTGCTGGCACATAACACACACTCAAATATGTTTTAATGAATGAATGGACAAATGAGTTCAGAATAAGCACGTAAGCAGGCTGGAACAGACAGCAGGACGGGGGAGGCAGAGGCTGGTATCTTGGTGGGGAGGGCAGAGCCAGGCCACAGACCAAAGGATGCTGGAGACTCCTTGCTTTTGCTGCGTTAGGAGGTGAGCAGCCATGGTTCTGTTCTGCCCTGCACTGTGGTTACCCACACTTCCTTCCACTTCCCTTTACTGGACTGTAACTCTTGCAGGGTGAGAAGTATACCAGCTCTGTCTCTGCACTTCCTGCCGCTGAGCACAATGCCAGGTGACTGGTTGAGAAAGCTTTCATGAAGAATGAACTGCAAGGCCTTGAGTAGGCAGGATTTACTGATCACGCCCTTCCCTGTCAACCAGCTTAGTCTTTGCTATAAAAGCTGCAAAGCAGGCTGAGTCTAATGACGTTGATATTTAACCTTATCTTTATTTTTGGCTTGACTTGTCTAACTGGTTCCACTCAGTTGCACTGTTTACCTACTCAGCTGTGAAAGCCACAGCACTCGGCAGCAACGGTGACCTTCTCAGCAGCTAGAGAAGGCCGCATATTTTTTTCATTTAGACGTCATGCTTGGAAAATAAGCAAATAAACTTCCAACTAGCCTAAGTGCCTAAAATCGCTCCCCACGGCCCCTGCCATCAAAGGACTGGCCAAGGCAAAGGGGCAACAGGTAGCAGCAGCAGCAGTTCATGTCCATGCTGTGTCAGGCCCTGAGCCACACTCCCCAGAGACACTGTGACCATGGACTCTCCTGACGGCCACTGAGTAGACACTCCTGCCCCTTATTGACTGACTCATCCAAGTCCAGAGGCAGAAAGCAGCAGGGCTGGGCCCACACAAGCCCATCTCCAGGGCTCAGGCTCTTACCCGTTATTCTCAGCAGCTACCCAGCTGGCAAACCTCAGCCAACAGGCCACATGCACCTGTTTTTGTAAATAAAATTTCCCTGGAACACAGCCACACTCACTCATGACAAATCATCTATGGCGGCTTTCACACTTCAACAGCAGAGCTGAACTGAGACTCTGTGGCCCACAAAAGCCTAAAATATTTACTGTCTGGCCCTTTAAAGGAAAACTGTGTCAACCCCTGGTCTGTAAAATCTAAGCAGAGACCCTGTGGCCTCAATCATGAGACAGGGTGATCTCTACTCAATGAAAATACTTTTCATGGGCCCCACGATGAAATAATTGGCTGCCCACACGGCACACTTAGGGTTTCACTTTTAGACAAAGAAATAGCATCATTTCCTCACCGCTTCACGTTCCAGAACCAGTTTCTTGAGTGCTACGAGGTTGCTATGTGGAAAGGAGATGGAGGAAATTGGATTTCAACGTCCTCGGGTCACACCTCCAACATAAGCACAAGCCTTGGCCAGAAAATACCAGATGAACCTGATCCTTCTACCCCACCCCCTAAGTCACTGAGACAGCCAAGCCAGATGTTCCCGCACACTGAGTAAAGGGGGGAGCCCTTCACTGGCAAGGAGAAAGGTCCAACAGCTCACGGGATCCCAACCAGGGATTCAACCCAGGCCATGGCAGTAAAAGCCCAGAGTCCTAACCACTAGGCCACCAGGGAACTCCCAACAAGCTCTTGAACAGTAATGAGTAAGGGTCTCCCCATCGGGGTGGGGGTTCATTAATAAAGACCAGGGGCCTGGGTGGCAGACACAGTCAGCTTCAAATCACAGAGCTGTCTATTGTCAATAAGCCTTAGTCTCCTCCTCTCCAAATGGCCTTGAGAGCCGTTGTATGCATTAGAAATGATATGCAAAACAGTATGCTGGGTAAAGGAAGTCAGGCACAAAAGCATGCACACACCAGGATTCCATTTATACAGAGTTCAAAAACTGGCAAAACTGATCTACTGAGAAGTCAGAAGAGTAGCTTGGCGTCTCGGGATGGGGGGCAGTGACTGGGAGGAAGGCCGGGAGCTCTGTTCCTTGCTCTGGGTGCTGGCTTTGTGGGTGTTGCACTTTGTACAAAGTTGAACCGTGCACTTTGCATTTGCTCATGTCTCTGAGCTTACCCCAAGCTCACTTACTCCGAGCTTTTTTTCAACGATGTGTGAAATAGTCACAGTGAGCAGCCAAGATCGATTTTTGGTCCTAGCGTGGTGGTACTCCCGTCATAGGCACTTACTGAACTGTGCTCTCCAAAGGAGAGCAGTAAGAAGGGTAACACTGACTCAGGGGCCCAGGCCACATCATTGTCTGCAGGTTGAGGATTTGGCAACTCGAATGCTGACCTCAGAGTGTGGCAGGGCTGCCAACAGCTCGGCCTAAGCACAGGATGTACTTCTTTGGGCGCTGGATGATGCCTCAGCAGCAAGCACTGAAGCCCAGCCTACCAGCTGAGGAGCTCCTGCCCACGCCCCAGACCGACCACCGGTGCTGGCGGGAGAGGCTAGGAACTCAGACAGGAGGGCCTGCAACACTAATGATCCCAGGAGACAAGGGCCAATCCCTTCCAGGAGATAAAATATCAGAATTTGTCCCCTGATGAGAGTTTTAGGAGATAAAAGTACATAAAAATGTGATCATGCAGAGAGAAACTAACCTGTTCTTCTCATTATAACACATACTTGGCACTAATTTAATTTTTTGAAGAAACTCAACCAATTTCTTCCTGACCTGTATCTAACATGTGGCCATTTCCCCGTTAGTTCTTACTCTGAGAAGCCTCAATAGTGTTTCATGAGAAGGCATGGAATTCTTGAGAAGTAGAAAGATATTTACCAGCTAGGAAAGCAAAGATTCCGAAAAGTCCAATAACCAGCAACTCGGTGGCAAAACTGCAGTAGAACGCAGGAGTCATATCTCTTCTCCTTGCAGTGTGTTTGTCCTGGAAGGTTGCTTATCCTGCCCCTGGGTCAATGAGGCTGCCCATGGTGACAGCTGAACTTCGTGTCTCAAAGGGTATGCAAAAAACAGGCTTTCTGCTCACAGGGTTAGCTCTAACCCTGCGACACCTCCCATAGGAAAGAATCAGGTGCCTAGGAGGGGCTTGCTTCTCTGTGTTTTCCCTCTCACTGGGCAGGGGTAAGCAGGGGAGAGGCGAGGAAAGTCCTAACCAAAGAACTAGTGATTTTGTGATTCCTACCACACCCACTTGTCCTCTCTCAAATAACAGGAATTTTAAAACAAAAACCACACGGAGGAAAAACAGGAGAGAAAATGGCAAAGATCCATGCCTCCCTCCGACCTCTAGTTCCCACATTTCTCCTTATTCTCTGGAAAAATATTAAAATTATCCCCATAATATCAGCTGGCTCAGGGCAGAGCCCAGCCCCAGTCTGCCTCTTCACCCCCTCGGGGAACGTCTGCTGAGCACCTCCTAGTGCCTCCCAGGGCTCTGTGTCAGGACTGTGCGTGACACAGAGATGGCTAAGGTACCCTCACAGCCCTCAAGGAGCTTGAGCGTAGTGAAGGGGATGAGTCGCGGGCAAAAGCAAGTGCTCTTGGAGGAAGAACAGCACCTGAGCCCTCAGAGAGGCCCAGACGGTGCTGGGGGTGCTGGCGACCCAGAGACAGCTACCACCTCAGCTCCTGCCTGGCACAGAGCCGCAGGTCACGCCAACCACCCAGGCCAATATGGGACCCGGGAAGAGCTTCCCCTTGAGAAAGGCCCCGGTCAATGGTTACATGTATCACCTCATTTCATCCTCAGAAGAGCTCTATAAGATAGATACTACACTATCATTACCTGCCTTCACAGATGAGAAAACTGAGACTTAGGTTCTTTTATTCACTCCTTCAACAAATATTTTTTGGTATCTACCATGGACCTGACACCACTCTAGAAGCAACCATAAGATAGTCAAAATTCCTGACTATACATGGCATATACATTCTGGTAGGAGATGAATAACTGGCCCAAGATCACTCAGCTTGTTAAAGTAGTGGAGCCAGGATTGAATTCAGTTATTCTGGCTGCAGAACCCATACTTTCAAACTTCCAACAAGCAAGCTGCCTGGGCCCAGTCACAGACACTTAAAGTCATCATAATAGTAAGATACTACATTTCCTCTATTTTAAGATGCATAGTTTTAAGATACATCTGAAACCTGGCTGCATTTTATAATATACATTGAAAGAAACCTGTGGGCTGCTGGTAGAGAAGTAAGTCGTAATATAACTGATACTGTGGTTCAAGTGTAAATTTCGCTGAACACAGGTCATTTGACTGCCGACGCAACTGAATTTTCTGCAAATGTTAACATTAAATCAGTTGGATTTTAACTTAAATGAAGATCCCTGATACTACTTCAAATACACTCAAAAATTTTCACTATATCGCAAGAAAAAGCTATTATGCATGCAAGCGATTATGCCTATCACACGCAATGTAATTAAAGGGAGTAGAAATCACCAAACCTCTTGGAACAGATCACAGAATTTTCAAAGCCTTAAGGGCTAGCGTTCAAATGACAAACATCTAATTGTCAAAAGCTTCCAGCTATTTAACTTCCAGCAATATGTGAGCAATTAAGGGGGAAAAAAATATATGGGTTTTGCCAAAGAGAAAATGCAGGCCAAACCCTACTATTCATTAATAAGACTCAAAATTACACAGCTAACCTTAAACATACCAAAGGGTTCAAGATCATGAGTAATATACTTTCTGAAAAGCATCACATAACTCTGAAGTTACACATAACTTCTGAGAACCAAATATGATACACAACATCAATAACGTGAAAAATACCTACACTCCAAACTGATTCTACAGAAAGAGGAACCCATATGTAAGCATATGAATAAATGAAAGTCACTATAGACAAGTTTTAAGAGTGTACATCTATTGTCATGTTTCTTTGTTTCTGGAAAGATGCAATTAACACCATGCTTTGTTTCACCACTACCAATGGCAAATCAATACAATTACCATTATCACTGGTACCTCCAAAGAGAGAACTGTGATCATTACAATGATAGCTGCCATTTATTGAGCACCTATCAAACACCATATTTGATGTTTTTTCACCCATTATCTCTAATCCTCGTGACAACTCTGTAAGGGAGGCACTCTTTTTCAGTTTTACATGTAAGTAAATTATGGTTCAAAGAAACCAGTGACTTCTCAAGGTCATACGGTCAGTAAGCTGAGTGTGGAACCAGTCCTGCCCAAGTCCAAAACCCAAGTGGTTTCCAGGGCACTATACTGCCCCTCGCTACTAACAACCCACCTCCACCCCTGTCCTGGCATAGCACGCATAGATAAGCCCTCACCTAAAACTTACTATGATCTCAGAGAAGGATGGGCCAGGATGAATTTAAGATCGAAGGGTCTCCCTCTCAATCCAACACCCTAAGTTGATTCAAATCCTGCTACTTATGTGCCTGCTTCCATTTTCTCAAACTACACTTGAGGACATGATCAAGCAGACCCTAAACTGGCCAACAGCCCAACATTCACAGAGCCAAATGACTGGTTCATTCCGTCAAATTGTGCCAAATTGGTAGCACAGTCCAGAGAAGAAAGTACACAAGCTTAGCAAGAAGTGAGGAAAGCCTGTCCATTTCTGAGGCTGGGGCGGGAAGGGGCCTGTGGCCTGGCCAGAAGCATTCTTTCCCCTGGACGTGCTGTTTCACATCAGCTAATGGAAGCAGAGACCTCCCTAAGCCTATGGGAGAGTCCAGCTTGTGCCAGTCACCTTCTGGGGATCCCCCTGAAGTCTCAGGACAGCCCATAGTTCCAACTGACAACTGCTTTTCTTCTTGATCAGACTTTTGCAGGACAACAGGCAGGGGCTTGTGAATTTCACACCCATTCTCTGGACATGTACCTTTGGATGCAGTTCTCATCTCCAACATAAAATCCTTCTCAAGGGCTTTTCCTTGAATATTCCCTCAGGAAAGGGCCTCAAGCTTGGATGCTGAGATTGGACTAGGACAATTCAAGAAACATTTATTGAGTATCTCTGAGGCTGCAGAGGTGAGTAAGGTGTGGTCTCTACCATCAGGGAACTCACAAGTGAGTGGAGGAGGTAAGACCAGCTCAGAACTAACTACAATATAAAGCAGAACAAGGTTAAGTGTTATCCCAGAGGGAAAAGGGATTAATTCCAGATGCACAGTCAATAATCAATTCAGCTAACACTGACTAGGCACCCACTAGGCAGCAGGTACTATACTAGGCATTTTATATACTTTATCCCATTCAATCCCCACAACCACCCTGTGGAACATGTTCTATTACTACGCACACTTTACAAAATGAGGAAGTAGATGGAGAAGCAAAATATCTTGCCCAAGGTCACGTAACTGATTTGTAAATACTAGAGATGAGATTTGGACCCCAGTGGCCAACATGGAAGCGTATGTTATTTCCAGTACAGTAGACTGAATCTCCTGGAGTAAAGAAATTCTTCCTGGTAGAAGAAAAATCTGAACTGTTTGGGAATTCAACCAGGTGAAGAGGGAAGTAGAGAATATTCCTAGCATAGGGTCAGAGATGAGGAAGGCTGGGAAGTAGGATAGATCAGCAGTCACAGATCAGCTACAGCAGGGGCAGAAGTCAAGCTTCTAGCACAGAGGAAGAGGTGTGTGGTCAGTGAGTCAGGGGACTGGGGTCAGGAGACCTGGGTTCTAGTCCTGGCTTGGCCACCGAAAAACTGTGTGTGACCTTCAGCAGTTTCTATCCCCTCTCTGGGGCTCGGTTTCCTCATCAGTAAAAATTCCAATTCCCTATCAGAGTAGATGTTCCCCAAAGGTATGCTCTGGCTTAAATGCTCAGTGATACTCACAAGAGGCTGTGTGGGACTATGGTTAAGACCAGGTGACATGCAAACCAGCTGAGTGACCTTGAACAAGCTAATTAAATCCTCTGAGTCTGTTTCCTCGTCTGTAATGTGAGGACAACAGCGATGCCTGCTACACCTCACAGGCTGAGGTGAAGGCTGAGTGAACTGAAGAACATCAAGCACTTAGCACAGGGCTTGGCAAACTATAAACGCTTAAGAAAGGGAGGCAAAAAAAAAAAAAAGGGAGGCAGCTTTGCCGCCATCATCATCATCATCACCATTACTCCTTCTTTAAAGGGTCCATAAAGTGAACGTAGCAGTCGTGGGCCAGAAAGCCTTTTTTTTTTAAAAAAAAAAAAAAAAAAAAAGGACAAAAAAATAAGATCTTTTTTTTTATTTGAAAAAGAGAAAAGGTCTCATTGAACCACAAGTCCTTCCCATGACCACCTAACGAGAGAGGCTCCTGTTTGAAAGAAGGGCCATGTCATACCTTCTCTTCTGAAGAAACGGTCAGCTTGTCACTGGATATCAAGCTGCACACCTGGTCCAGACTTAGGCTAAGAAATTCTTCCCCCAGCATCACCTCTGGAAAGTGCTGCTCTGTTCCAAAAAAAGCAGAAGTTCAGAAAACAAAGTTATAACACACTCCTGCCCTTCCATGAACCAAGGCCATGACAATCTGTGGGATTCAGAGCAGAGTCCTGGGAGCTCTGGGGGAGGCAGGAGGCAGAGAGAAAGGCAGACGTCCTGGCTGGAGGGAAACCAGCCTCTTAATTCAGCAGCAAAGGCATCCCCCTGTGTGACCCTCTGTCCTGAACATCATCACAGAGGAAAATGGGGCAGAGAGATGCGAGGTTATATTTTTTCCATGCTCCATGAGATTAATAATGGTGTTGCAGAGAAGCCTCACAGGGGCCTGCCTACTTAATTGAGCTCATTTCCCCTCAAGGCACAGGCTGGCAGAGTTGCAGACGGTGCCACCTGCAGCTCAGCCAAACAAAAGTGGGTCCGAACTGCTGTGTGGCTCAAAGTCTCTGAGGGTTCTGGTAGGAAGTCAACATTAGAAGGCTGGCAGAAGGGTTCATCCCATCTTGCCCAAGTCAAGCCTGCTATAGTGAGAATCTGGTTCACAAGGAGGCTCAACTAAGCTTTTGTCCAGGTGTGGCACCAACACGGCTGGCACCACCACCACTGGGAACAGTCCACAGCGGCTGAGCCTATAGAGGCCATAAGATGGAGGGGAGTTCGGGGACAACTAGAACAAGATAAAACTCACAGGCCCGAGGACCACACAAGGGAAATGCCAAGGACAATTCCTACCCTGACATTCGCCCAGGCCGCCATCCTGCTATCACAGAGGCATTTGCCAGTGAAAGAGCATGCACTTCAGAAAGAAGGACCTAGATTCAAGTCCCGGCTTTGTCATTTATGAGTTGTGTCTTTGAGCCAATGGCATCTCTTCCCTGGGTCTCATTATCCCCATCTGTACAATGGAGGTAAAAACCACGTCTCGTCTCACTCCCTCCCATGCTCTGATGAGAGAGGAATTGAAAATGTGTTTTGCAAGTTCCTTCAAAGTGAACCAGCCCAATGGCTGACAATTCCTGGTGTAGCAGACTCTGGAGGTCACAGCGTCCTTTGTCATTTGCCCCATACCTTGCTCCTTCCTCGGTTCTCACAACCCTGCACCATCACCCCAGGAGCATCTGTGCTCCTTGCCCTCCAGGCCTCTCCCCTTCCTTCTGTGGTGGCCCCGCTCTGCCCTGAGAGCTTCTTGGATAATTCCAGAAGCTCCCCACCCCCCACTTGGCCTGGCTGGCTCCTGGAGTGAGATTCTGAGTCCCTCCATGCCTGGGAGGCTGCTGAAACATCAACTCTGCTGCAGCTGCACGATGAAAAGGAAAATCAGAGCATGCTAATCACACTCATCAACTTCTTAAAAACCAAACAAATGAAGAACTTAAGGTTTAAATAATTTTCTTGCAAAAATCATTTTTAACTTTTTATGTTGTAAGAATTTCAGATCCAAAGAATTCCCATATGCCTTTCATCCAGATTCCCTAAATGTTAATACTTTACTCTCAATGACTGAGTTATAAATAATCTTTTCCATCTTTCACTGGACAAAGAGGGCTCCCCACTTTCTCCCCACCAGCTTAATGATATAACTGAAGCCACTATTAAAGCTCACCCGTCCTGAGGCTCAGGGATGCTTGTACAAGACAAGACAAATTTAAAAGTCAGATCTTTTACAAACGGAAGCAGCTGTCAAAACGTAAGAAGCTGGTCTTACTTCTCTATATGTCAACAGAAAAAACCCTTTAGCTAAAGCATAGATTTTAAGTATGACATTCAAAACACCTCCCTAACTATGGGAATATTTAAGACTAGATAGTTATTTTTAAAGTGTCCATTCCTAAAGATTTTTAAATAAAAGCAAGTAAACAGTCTTCTTTGGACAATGGGAATTCATTCTTGGCCTGGAGGCTTGGAAAGTAACAGGATTCTCCCTATACACTCTTTCTAGCCCAAGAAGTCTTTGGACCAGAGTCTCCCAATGTGTTGGCAACACCCAGGAAACAGCAGAGAGAAAACTGACAAAGTATAGGACAGGGAGGCTCTGTGGACCAGCCTCGGCTGAGCTCAGCAGGTGAGTCAGGCAAACCAGTGTCTACATCCCTGTGGCCCAGAGCCATACCTGGTCTTCCCACCTTTATCTTTGGTTGACTGAAAAACCTAACATTTGGAGGAGTGAAAAGAACAGGAGGAGGTGAGAAAGTAAAATTCTGAGCTGTAAGGAATTCTTCCTCAGAGCTCAGAAAGCCAAAAGTAGATGAGCTTGGGTTTTGAAAAGGAGGAAAATAGAAGTGCAGTGATGTGTACCCTAGGTGACTTGGTGAACAAACCAGAAGTCCTCAAAGATAAACCAAGGCAGGAAGTAGTCAGCCCCCCACACCTCCCCATCTCTCACACTCTGGGGCATTGCAGGATGTGAATCTGGGTCCCTTCTCTCTGAAGTCAGCTGCTTATTTGCCCATCAGGAACCTCCCACTGAAAACCTTCAGAAATCCTCCCAGGAAGGAGCATCTGGTGGGGAGGAGGCAACAAGGGAGGTATTGGGCAGGAGCTTCTCACCCAGGGCTGGCACCCCGAGATCCAGGAGATTTGCGAGGCATGAACAGGGGGACACAAAGAAGGGGCCCAGACAAAAACTCCTTCCCTTCCCCCTTTGGTCTGAGGACACAGGGCCCAGAGTCTGGGGACCAGAGCCCCCTTTCTGTTAGCAACACTCAAGACACAACAGGACAGAAAAAACAGGAACAGGATGCTCTGGCTAACTCAGTTTCCTGGGAGACAGGAGCTCCCCAGAAGACTTTGTACTCAAGTCAGCGCTCTTCCCAGCCTCTTCCTGGAAAGAACCCACTATGCTACCAGAAGATACCGCCCTGAGAATCAGCTTCTACCTTTAACACTTGTTTGTTTGGAGCTTTTTTAAAATTTGTTTTGCTTTGCTGTGAATGTGTTAAGGGAGAATGTAGTGACAAACTGTGGCTAACAACCAGAAGACCTGGGTTCAAGTCCCAGCTCCACCTCTTACAGTCACTTCTTTCCAGGCTTTGGCTTCCTGAATCATGAAATGGGGTGGTAATGCCTGACCTCAGTCTCCAGGTTGTTTTGAAGTTCAAAAATGATACTATGTATTAGCCCATTTTGAGATCTATAAGAAACTCTTTAGAAATGAAGGAGGAATATTATGCACCCATGTTCCTGAGTCACAAAGTCCAGTTCTGTGGGCAGGACTGCTCTCCAACAGAGAAGCGTTTCTGCAGCATCAGAGTCATCCTTTGAGACTGCAGGTCCTGCAGGCAAGGCTGTGGACCTCAAAGGTCTTAAGAGACCCACTTTATTCCACTGAGTTCCACAAACTTTCTAGTGATATAAGTTACTCAATTTCTTCAGATGAGAATACTGAAGGCTTCAGTATTCTCATCTATTAAATAGAGAGAATAATAGCACCTATCTCATAGAGGTGTTATGGGCATTAGATAAGCAAATATATGGAACTCACATTTCCTGAGACCATTGTAAGTGCTCAATAACTGTTCATACATGATGTGCCAAATACAGTGTTTCTTCAAAAATGAAGAAAGCAGAGCCGATGCCTACAAGGAGGCCACTGGCTTACAAAAGGGTAAAACAAGGCACCAGCAACTTCAACCCAAAGTCCACAGGGCCATGACTGGGAGAGGCACTCCAAGTTAAATAAAAGCAGGCAAATTCAGAGCATGACTAGGGAACAGCAATAGCTCAGTCTAGCTAGAGGGTAGGCTGTGTCTTCATTCATCTAACAAATATGTATAGAGCATCCTGTGCCAGGCTCCCAGAGATGCAGGAGAGACAGGCAAGGCTCAATCTTGGGGGATGGGTGAAATATGCAGGGGTGTAGTATCTTTCAACCATGGGCTAGCCCCTTGAAGGGGGACTCTCCAAAATAAACTCTAACTTCTCTTGTCTTTTTGCTTTTTTTTCCTTTAGGGAGGAGTGTAAACAGGAAAAAAAAAAAAGTCAATTAATTAACCATTCTGACTGAGAGTCCCAATTAACCAGGCTTCACTATAAGTAGCAAACACTGTTTAGGATCCAAGTTTTGGAATGGAAATAGTGAGTTAAGTTATTAGGTATTTAATTTTTCTCTTCATTTGACTAAGTTTTTGCTTATGGAATATAAAGGGAAAACATGATTTAAGAGATTATAATAATAACAAAAAATCATAACATTAAGAGAAAATGCAGAATACAAATTTATAGATACTGTTTGGTCACAAATATGTAAGTCTAGAATTTCAGGATTAAAAGATAGCTCTTTATTTCCCCTCTGTACTCAAATAAAAAGTATTATTATAAATATTTTAAAAATCCAAGTTTTGGAAACACTGCTTTGGGAAAGATCTCCAGGGTTCTCCCTACTTGCTGCAAATAATAATAAAGCCTTCCTTCTCCAAAAAAAAAAAACAATCCAAGTTTTGATTAATGAAACATTAATGGATCTGTTCCTGTCCATTTGGATGAGAAATTTTGGAGAAGGGGAGGGGCACCAGACAACTGCAAATCCTTTCCCTGGCAAGCAACACACGCATATCTTCCCAATGTTGAAAGGAAGAGGAAATTGGGTGGCACATTCCTAGGAAAGGGGGCATATTTGGGTCTTTTCAAGGAAGCAGGCCTGGAGAAAGTTAATGGCTTTTCCTAAAAACAGCTAACACTGTACTAGGTATTTTACATATATTATGTCACTTATATCTTCCAAAAGCCCAGCTGAAGTGAATATCAATATCTCCATTTTACAGATGGAGAAATGGAGGCTTGGAAAGCCTAAGTTATGAGCTTAGTATCATACGGCAGTAAAGTGGTAGAGCCAGGTTTTGAAATTAAGGCTATCTGAATATAATAACAAACATTCTGATAAGTATTATAGTCCTCAAGATAATAAAAACTTGTCCTGAGCAGGCCATTTTGGTAAAATTCAATATAGACATCAGAGCACCCTAAGAATCCCTCTTAGGGATACTGCAGAGAGAGAAAGAAACAAGAATCTAAAGATATTTCTTTAAAAAAAAATCTTAGAGTAGTAGTGTTCTAAACATTTTGGCATCAGACCTGGATTCAAATCTCAGACCCAACCCTTGGATTGAAATCTTTCTCTAATCCACCTGTCTTCCAGGCTAGATGCCGTGATATTCTTCTGTGTTCCCAAAGCCACCCAAATAGGAAATTAAAATGTTCATACTGCTAGTCAACCTGTCTTACCAACCTGAGGTCTTCCTCTCATACTGGGACTATGCGTCCCATGAGGGCAGGGTCTGTCTCATTTGAGTCTGTCTGTGTGAATGTGAATCCTCAGTGTCCAGGACAACTGTCTGCAGATATTGAGCTCTGCAATTACTGCGCTTCCTTGTCCATTCTTCAGGACTGCCTAGGGCTCAGGCAACCTCTCAAGCAAGTCCCAAGTCCGTTTCTCCCTCTTGATGGGATGAAATAAACCTAAGCCTTTGATCAGGTTCAACTAAGCTACAAGCCCAGACAATAACCCATCTATGACTTCTTTGACCTGCAGAGACGAAATGAACCCCGTTATTCCAGGGCCAGTGGCCCCAGCATAAAGGGTATGAGTGCCTCTGAATGGAACCACTGATCATGCCCCCAGGAATGTATGGCTGACACAGGTGGACACACAAACAGAATCAAAACATTTTAACAGGGTAAAAAAAAGAAAACAGCTGATTTAAATTTCTCTCTCCATTATCCTATTTTGGGAGGGCAGAGGTAAGCTTTCTTGAATCAATATTTGGCTTTCAAGGCCCACAGTTTCCTTGCTCCAGGGAGAAGACTCAGCTCCCACAGAGAAGTAACACAGATCTACCTTGACCTCTTCCCACAAGGGGTCACGACCACCAGCCCTCAGACTCTAAATTTCACTGACTCCACTCCCCCAGGGATGGTGGGATACAAGCTCTCTTTCCACGTCGACTTAATTCCAGAAGTATCTATGTTGTACCTCCCCTTTCTCTCTATCACACACACACAGAGCAAAGGGCTACATCAAAACTACCCAGTTATCAGTGCTACTGATTCAACAACAACAAAGTTCCCTGTTCTCCAGAGTATGGAAGGAACAGGGAAGTTTCCTAAAATCCCAACAAGGAGAACAACTAACAACAAAAAATACCTGCGTCTGCACTAATACTTCACTTGCCACCTTCAAGGTAGAAGCAGAGGTAGGAGTGAGGCAACCACCACGGACAGAGAGGCTGAACTGGCCTGGGAAGATGTGAAAATAAACAGTGGGCTCAGAGCACAGGCCCTGGAGACAGCCTCATCATGAATCTTGGCATTGCCACTCACAAACTATGTGATCTGGAGCAAGTTACTAAACTTCTCTGGGGTTTCCATTTCTTCATCTATAAGTTGGGAAAGCAATAACTACTCCTGATAGTTATGTGGCCTCTTATAGTTATGAAGTGTGTAGCACCATGCCTGGTACCTTGCAAGTGTTCAGAAATGGTAGAAACTCCCACCATGATCATCACCACCATTATTACTTTATGATGCCAAGTTGGAAGCAGCAATTTCACAAGATGACCCTCAGTGAGTCAGAGGTTCGTGTGTTTTAAAATGCTTTGTCAAAGTTTTTTGCTGCCCTTAGTTTAATTACTTCATTCCATGGTCTCAAATGACTCCATCAATCGAAAAAAAAGGCCATTTCTCTCCACAAACACGTGAAATTCGATGGCTTTTCCATCCCATGGCTGGAGGGTTTCAGCTCAGCTTTGGCAGACTGATGTGAACAACATGTCCAAAGAATTTTAATTGCCATTTCATTAACAGGGTCCCATTAATATCCCTCCCAACCAGCTCTGCTGATGGTCCAGTGCATGGCCATCCAATTACCAAACAACAAAGTCCCCATAAACCTGGGCCCAAGCCTCTGAAGTTAAATATTAAGCAGTCCCTGGAAACAATAACAGTGAGATATAAGAAGTCGCAGGATACAAAATTAATACACAGAAATCTCCTGCATTCTTATACACTAACAACAAAAGATCAGAAAGACAAATTAAGGAAACAATCCCATTTACCACTGCAACAAAAAGACTAAAATACCTAGGAATAAACCTACCTAGGGAGACAAAAGACCTGTATGCAGAAAACTATAAGATACTGATGAAAGAAATCAAAGATGACACAAACAGATGGTGAGATATGCCATGTTCTTGGATTGGAAGAATCAATACTGTGAAAATGACTATACCACCCAAAGCAATTTACAGATTCAAATGCAATCCCTATCAAATTACCAATGGCATTTTTCACAGAACTAGAACAAAAAATTTTACAATTTGTATGGAAACACAGAAGACTCCGAATAGCCAAAGCAATCTTGAGAAAGGAAAACAGAGCTGGAAGAATCAGGCTCCCTGACTTCAGACTATACTACAAAGCTACAGTAATCAAGACAATATGGTACTGGCACAAAAACAAAAATATAGATCAATGGAACAGGATAGAAAGTCCAGAGATAAACCCACACACATATGGTCGCCTAATTTATGACAAAGGAGGCCAGAATATACAATGGAGCAAAGACAGCCTCTTCAATAAGTGGTGCTGGGAAAACTGAACAGCTACATGTAAAAGAATGAAATTAGAACACTCCCTAACACCACACACAAAAATAAACTCAAAATGGATTAAAGACTTAAATGGAAGGCCAGACACTATAAAACTCTTAGAGGAAAACACAGGCAGAACACTCTTTGACATAAATTGCAGCAAGATCTTTTTTGACCCACCTCCTAGACTAATGAGAATAAAAACAAACAAATGGGAGCTAATTAAACTTAAAAGCTTTTGCACAGCAAAGGAAACCATAAACAAGATGAAAAGACAACCTTCAGAATGGGAGAAAATATTTGCAAACGAAGCAAGTGACAAAGGATTAATCTCCAAAAATATACAAACAGCTTATGCAGTTCAATATCAAAAAAACAAGCAACCCAATCAAAAAATGGGCATAAGATCCAAACAGACATTTCTCCAAAGAAGACATACAGATGGCCAAGAGGCACATGAAAAGATGCTCAACATCACTAATTATTAGAGAAATGCAAATCAAAACTATAATGAGGGGCTTCCCTGATGGCGCAGTGGTTGAGAGTCCCCCGCCGATGCAGGGGACATGGGTTCGTGCCCCGGTCTGGGAGGATCCCACATGCCGGGGAGCGGCTGGGCCCGTGAGCCATGGCCGCTGAGCCTGCACGTCTGGAGCCTGTGCTCCACACGGGAGAGGCCACAACAGTGAGAGGCCCGTGTACCGCAAAAAAAAAAAAAAAGCTACAATGAGATATCACCTCACACTGGTCAGAATAGCCATCATCACAAAATCTACAAACAATAAATGCTAGAGAGGGTGTGGAGAAAAAGGAACCTTCTTTCACTGTTGGTGGGAATGTAAATTGATACAGCCATTGTGGCAAACAGTATGGAGCTTCCTTAAAAAGCTAAAAATAGAATTATCATACGACCCAGCAATCCCACAACTGGGCATATACCCAGAGAAAACCATAATTCAAAAAGACACATGCACCCCAGTGTTCATTGCAGTACTATTTATAATAGCCAGGACATGGAAACAACCTAAATGTCCATCGACAGATGTGGTACATATATATACAATGGAATATCACACAGCCATAAAAAGGAATGAAATTGGGTCATTTGTAGAGACGTGGATGGACCTAGAGACTGTCATACAGAGTGAAGTCAGTCAGAAAGAGAAAAACAAATATTGTATATTAATGCATACTTGGAATCTGAAAAAATTGGTATAGATAATCTTATTTACAAAGCAGAAATAGAGACACAGATGTAGAGAACAAACATATGGATACCAAGGGGGAGGGGGTGGGATGAATTGGGAGATTGGAATTGACATATATACACTATTGATACTATGTATAAAATAGATAACTAATGAGAACCTGCTGTATAGCACAGGGACCTCTACTCAATGCTCTGTGGTGACCTAAGTGGGAAGGAAGTCCAAAAAAGAGGGGATATGTGTATACATATAGCTGATTCACTTTGCTGTACAGTAGAAACTAACACAACATTGTAAAGCAACTATACTCCCATAAAAATTTTTTTAAAAAGAAAAAGAAACAGGCTGTGCAAAACACTAGGGTCCTTTTCCCAGTTACCCAGCAGAACTATAATACCATCAGCTGGGGGCAAGGGTCTGAGCAGTCAGCTTCTAACTATGGGACTCACCCTCCCCCAGCCCAGAATAATATATATCACAGCAAAAATCTGGGGGCATAACCCTGAAGGGGAAACTGGACCCAGAGGAAGCAGAAGGGACTGCCACAGCAGGAAGAAAAAGGCCCATTCCAAACAGGAAATCAAATAGGGTGGAAAGAGGTCGTGCTCCAGCCTGGCAGAGGCATGCTGTGTCCACCTTCGCCAGGGGTATGAAGACTTATCAGAAGGCCACTGTGGACCTTAAAAGTAGTTCCTCTTTTAGACAGCAATTTGGCAGTATCTTTTTTTAATGCTCACTCTCTTTCAGCTACTTTATGCTGCTAAGATGGTACCCTACAGGTACAAGCTCACTATTACAAAGCAGCAAGTTTACTACAAAATATTACATAAAGTAATTCTTGCTAAAGCATTTTATGTAAAAGAAAAAAACTGGTAACATTAATGTTCATCAAGAGAGGACTACTTAAATAAATTGTAGTTCATTACAGTTCATCCCTATGATGCAGTAGACAAAAAGAGTAAGATGTAGCCATACACAAGGGTCTGCCAAGAACTCCAAGATATTGTACCAAGTAAAAAAAAAAAATTTTTTTAAGTATAATGAGTACAGAAGGCTTCTATTTGTGTAAGTTAAAAAGCGTAATATATACATATTTTGTAGGGATACCCAAGAGAGTGCCCTGCTCCCTTAAGAGGGCCTGGGAGAAGATCAGCTGAGCATTTTATACCTTGTGTCCTGTTTGAAACTTTTATCACGGGTACAAGTTGCTTTTATTGAATACATTCTCTAAAGTTTTAAAATAATGGTATAGAAATATGTCTGCTGACACGGAAAGCTGTTCAGAATATACTGCTAAGATTTTTTTAGGCTGGAAAACATACACGTGGAATGAAAAAGACTGGGAAAGCTATATACCAGGGCGCTGCCTGTGACTCCCACTGGGTAGGATTGTGGCGCTTTTCCTGCTCTTTCTGCCTGTCGGCTGCTTCTGTAATAATCACAGGTGGTTTTGTATTAAGATAGCAATAACAATAGCAATAATAACAAAAAGAAAGCTCGTCTTAGAGAAGGAAGAGGAACAGAATTGAGGCACAGCTTGGGGCTATGGACAGGTGAAGGCAGAGGCCAGCTGGCCAGAGACTAGGGAAGAGGGGGAGGCAGGACATACCCAGCTGTGTATCTGCATACAGAGAAACCACAATCAGAAGCTCTGGAAATGGTCCTCCTCCCCCAAAGTGCAAGCAGTCTGCAGCAGGGGCAGTGGTGGTGACCCGAGGAGTCCCATCTCTCCACCAGGTCCCAGCTCTGAGGCTCTCTTACTACAGATGGCGTGAGTGGCAGGGAGGCTCCAGAGCACGGCCCTGGGTGGCACCTACTTCTGCAGGGGGCTCACCTCCCTGTCCCCCTGACCCCGAAACCATCCTGGAAACAAGGCAGGATGAGCTACCCCCATCAGAGAGAGAAGAAAACAGGCCTAGGGCCACTCAGCTGCAAAGTGCTGGCTGGTGTGACCCCTGGTTCTGATCTGGAGGGTCTCCTCGTAGTCTGTGGGCTAAAATACCTCCTAACTCGAGGCATCGGGCCAGGGAAGCCTGGGACCGCAGGGGCTGACGCTGCCCCTTGTGTGTGACTCTGGCCGGTACCCACACCCCCACAGTTAAAAGGGGACGAGGTGGCTGCTCTGTCTCAGCAGGCAGCAATGGCAGAGCCGCCAGGTTCCATCTCAAGTCAATCGGTGCAAGATCAAAGACACAAAGCAGGCCCACAGCAGTGGGTGGGTGCAAGGGAGCGAGCACAGATAATCATTTTTTATTTCCTTCTCTAAGCACTGCACCGTGTGAAGTCTTACCTTCACACTGCTTCTTCTGTCTTCTCATCACGGTCTCATCAACCTCTGCGTTACCACACTACCTTAAAAATATGATTTTTATTTTCCCTGCTGCGCACAGCTGACAGCTGCAAAGAAAAGTATCCAGGAGCTGGTCCCAGGCTCCACAGAAGGCCTGAACGACAGGCAGAAGGCTCTCAGCCCTAAGTCACGCTGACCGAGACAGGGAAAGGAGGAGGACTCATGCGTGCAGTGAGGGGGCTGCCTCCACGTGCTCCTGGTAGGCAGCCTCCCAAGGGGGAAGAGAAGATATCCACGTCTCACTTCTCCACCCCAAGATGACTAAACACCCCACATCTAGCAGAGACAGCTGGCCGTCTGTCTACACTACTTGGTTGTTGGGATTTGGTAATTGCATGGCACAGACTTCAAGGCTCACACTTCCGATGGAAAATGCCAGCTCTAGCCACCAACACTCCACAGCTACTGATTCACGGAGCCACCCTACGTCCAAACTGGGCCTGGAAGCCACAGAATGTAGCAGTTAAAAACATGGCTCTGGAGTAAACACTGTCTGGGTTTGAATCCTGTCTGTCTCTTCCAAATGACCTCAACAAATTACTTCACTCCTCTGTGCCTTAGTTTCCTCAGCTGTTGTATGCATTAAATGCACATAAAATGCTTAGCCTAGGATGTGACCCAAAGTAGAGCTCAGTAAATGCTAGCTAAAAGTAATTCACCAGGACACTGCCTACACACACCCACAATGCTGCAGAACCCAATCACCACGCCCAGATCAGGACCTAGGAGCACCAAGACCACGATATGTTCCCAACTGCATCCTCCCCACTCTCCCACAGGTGAGTCTCACCATCAGACAGTGAAAAGGGCAAAGGGAGAAAACACAGATTTTGAAAGTAGGGGAGAGCCAAGCCAGAAGAACCTGGGAGCCCTTGTTAAAGATGAGGTTCGGTACAGGGCCCAAACCTCAGACGACCTTGTAAGCCAACTACAAAAGGATGTGATACCTGCTGTGTGCATGCAAGCATGTGCACTCTATAGGAGAGGGCTGGGGAGGGGAGACCAGGAAGAGAGACAGAGACCTTCTGGCGTCTAAGCACTGTCCCTTTGCCACTGCACCAGCAGATGTCCACAAGCTGACCTGGGCCTTGGCCAAGCTCTCAGCTCCTGCTGAAGCAAAGTCTGAACACATCCCTCAAGAAAGTGGCTGGACTAGAGAGGGCTGGACTAGCGACGGCTCCCTGAGAACAGAAAGGAAGTGGGGTACAACACTAGGAAAGGCAGACACAGGAGGGACAGCAGAGAAACAGGAGAGTCAAGGATTAGGGCCAGGAAGAGTCAGAGGAATTCAGAATTGGGGTGACTGGGGAACGTCCTTCACAAAAATCATCATCACTGACATCATCCTAACAACTGGTCCCATTTGTGTCCTCAGAAACAGACCTCAGGAAGAAATGAGAGTCTGTGTAGGCTCCTGGGGTCTGGGGCTTGATGAGAGCAAAAAAGGATGCTGAAAAACAGAAGAAATGCTTGTTGACTTGTGGATCAAGGGGCTAACACAGCACAGGGAGCTGGCAGGTGGGCAGCCAGCAGGCCCTCAGTTAACTTCCAGACATTAGCTGGACATGAGACACAGAACAGACAGCAGCTATGCTGGCGTTTGTTTGGGCAGGGGGAAGAATGAGAGGCTTTACTGCAAGGGAAGGAGGTGGCCATGACTGAATCTATTGATTCATATGACCAGATCTGTTTCCTAGGTCACTCATGACCTTCGTCCTCAAGTTGAAATAAATACCAATGAAGACTTCTTTCCAGCTAAACATGGTGGGCTGAACATTCATGTTCATCACTACTCCCTCTGAAAACCCCATTAAAATAGCAAGATGACAAGCTCTAGCAGGGAGAATGTCTCCAAGATAAATAAAATGGACTCAACAGATTATCTGATATACTGAGAAGACTGTTCAGTGTATCTGTCTTACAAGAGTTAGCGGTTGTAGCAGTCACTGTGTAAAAGAAAAAGCATTTTATTAACTGCCTTACTGAATAAAAAGTTTTCTGATAAAAAACTAATTATAACTTATCTCAGCTGTAGAAATGATGTTAGAAGAATAAAGAGAGGGGAACAGTGTATGTATATGAGGGGGACGTCTATGAAAGCACAATTATTCTCCTGTGAGAAGTCAACAGATAACATCTAAAACTAGTAAGTCCAAAAATAGTGGTACAAACATTTTATTTAGGTAAATAGAGGTAAATATCAGACAAAGCAGCTTTTAGCTAAATCAGCACATGTATTTTAATTCTTTTAGAATTGCAAGTGAGTGGTTCTAGAGAGCAAGACTTCATGTGGAAAAGCAGAGCAGGAGACTCTTATCATTATAAGCCTTGCAATAGTATTTGACTTTTCCAAATCGTGGTCATAGAACACATTGGTCAAAATAGAAATTTTCCTAAATGACAAAGATTTATTTCAAGACCTAGGCCAAATTCCTCTTCCCCCACGAAGTCTTCTCAGATCTCCTTCCTCTTCTCTCGTGAAAATCACCGTCTGCACCATTCACCCGACAATTAATCACATTCCACTTGGCAATGAGCTGAACTCTTCTATTGTTAATTATCTTTCCACCTGTGTCTTGTCTCCCTGACTAAATTATAACTTGTTCATAGCAGAGCGCACTTCTCATCATCTTTGAGGAGTCCACCACAGACCAGGTTATTAAATCCACAAGTTCAGAGAGGTACAGCCACCCCACTCCCCATTACCTGCATAAGCGTTGGCCTGCTGCAGGAGGTCGGTACAGGTGTGCACGTCTGCAAACGCGCGGATACCCAGGCAATTGGTGGGATGCAACTGAGATTGCAGGAAGTCACAGCAGTTCTGGCGAACATCCATGAGCTGCAGCAAGCTGGCTGCTGGGAGCAGCACCTGGAAGAGAAGGTGACATTCTGACTTGCAGGATCCCACCGCCAGGGTCTCATCTCCCCAAAGCAGTGTTCTAATTAGACCACACCCAAGTTCAAGGTCTTTGCACGGCTCTCCACTACCTGCCCAAGTAAGTCCAAACTTCTCGGCCTGGACTTTGAGGCAAGCCCAGCCTTAGTCCCCACTACTCTCCACTTCATGGACCCTAAGCACCAACAGATTCTCTGTCTCCCTACAGACCAGCAGTGACTCCCAGTGGCTAATGTGTATATGAATTCCCCTTGGGATCTTATTAACATGCAGATTCTGACTCAGTAGGTTTAGGGTGGGGCCCAAGAGCCTCCATTTTGAATGAGTACCCAGGCTATGCTTGCAGCTGCTGGTCCATGAACCACACTTTGAGTAACAAGACCCTTATAGGCTGAGTGTTTGTGTACCCTGCAAAAGTTTATACGTTGAAGCCCTAACCCCAAATTTGGGCGGTATTTGGAGATAGGTTAAAGGAGGTCAGAAGGGTGGGGCCCTAATCCATCAGGGCTGGTGCCCTTATAAGAAGAGAAACAGATACCAGAGTTCTCTCTCTCTACCATGCAAGAACACAAGGAGAAGGTGGCCTTCCGCAAGCTAGTAAGAAAGCCCTCACCAGAAACTCAATCAGCTGGAACCTTGATCTTGTACTTCTAACTTCTAACACTGTGAGAAAATTAGTTTCTGTTGTGTAAGCCATCCACTCTGTGGTATTTTGTTACAGCAGCCCAAGCTAAGACAAACTGGTCCTCCTACCTGGAGAATCACCTGGAGAATTTTTAAAATACTGATGCCTGGGTCTCACCCCCAAAGATTCAACTTAATAGGAATGGGGTGTAGCCTGGACAGTGAGATATTGCTAAAGTTCCCCAGGTGCTTCTAATATATAGCCAAGTTTAGAACCACTGCCCTACAGCCTTTAGCTACTGTCTTCACTCAAAGGTCTTTATTGACTTGTTCACAAGCTCATTCACCATTTAATTACTGAGCACCTGTGGGCCTGCCTTTGTGATTCAGTGGTAGGTAAGCAAGAGAAATCAGACCCCTGATCTTACAGAGTTTATCATCTACTGGAACAAGAGCATCATCCCCAAATCCACTGGAACTCAAACAGACACACTCTACTCTCCCATCCAACAGATAAATAATAAAGAACATTTCTGAGTACATTCTCAGCAAAAGGAGAGCTAAGTTTCCTTTTAAAAGGCCATGAGGCACATGAGTATTTATACTGTATCCTGGAAGACAGAAATAGTTCCTGCTCAGGTGTGTGTGCATGTGTTTTTCCTAGAAGCCAGGGAAGACTAGCTTGAACAGGCCAGATGGGTGCTCAGACTGTCAACCCTGGTCAAGCTCCCTAGGACTTTGCCACAGCTACCAAAGCCTGCCCTCGGATCAAAAACCATGATCATTGTCAGAGTCCTTCTTGACACCAGCTCTGCTACCCCTCCCTCCCGACCCTGTGGGAGGGGTAGATGTTCTGAGAGTGACTTAACAAAAAGAAATTCAGAAAAAAAAAAATCAGAGCAGAACAGTTTGGCTTGAGACTGCATTGCTCAGGGATCCCCAGCATCCATTTCACCCCAAAACAACCCCGTGTCCTGGGCCTTTGCTCTCAGCTGCCCCCCTGACTCTCAGGGAGAGTGTCTAGGCCAGCCAGACTCCAGGTATTCCCAACCACACGGGCTTGCCCAGGAAGACAAGGGCTGCAGATGCATTTGATTTCTCGACTCAGGGCAGTACAAACTTTTTTTTTTTTTTTTTTGAGTGATTTAAATTCTGGAGGCTGACGGTCTCCCAAAACAGCTCTGAGCCTCATCTCTAGCCCTCCTCACCTCCATGGGCTAAGGCCAAAATCTCTGCCCCACTTCCCATTCTTGGGCCTTGTCCCACCACTAGGGTAACCAGCCATCCAGGTTTGCCCCGGACTGAAGAGTTTCCCAGGACGCAGGACTTTCAGTGCAAAAACTGGGGCAGTTAGCCACCCTTCCTCATTCCTGCCCGCACACAGATGCCACCAAGAGCCTCCACTAACAGTGGTCTTGCTCCCAAGCTTAAAAGCCTGCTCTCAAAGGGAAGCTCTTCCTACCTGCAGGCTTAAACCTCTCCCTCACGATAGCCGAAGTCTAGAAAACATCTCCTCTCTCCTTCCTCTGCCCTCTTTCTTCCACTACCCTATGTCCCCAGCAATACAACAGTAAATTACCATCCTGTCCTTGGTATTTTCTGAACCACTGATTCATTCCAGAGAAGGAAAAAGATAAGATCACCCGTTCTGGAGACTTTGAGACCGTAAGTGAACATAGCCAGGCTCCAAATCTGACCACCTGAGCTCCATCCCCACTAGACAGCCACGTCCCCACGGAGCAGCCATAAACTGGGAAACTCAATTAACCTGTGAGCTTGCTCAGCCTAGCCAAACAGATTCCAGGACCAGATTAGTCTCTCCCTGAGAGTTAAGTGGAGAACCATTAACCATTCTTGCTGAATACATACCAGGAATGGAAAGTCGTGTTCCAAACCCCCAAATGACCTCCATGACACCCGCTCTGACCAGCACCAGCTATAAACCCTAGAGTTAGGGCCATAGGTTGACCAACCATCCTGGTTTGCTCAAACTTTGCCAGTTTTAGCACTCAAAGTCCTGTGTCCCAGGAGAGCCCTCAATCCTGGGCAAACTGGGCTGGTTGTTCACCCCAGAGACCAGAAACTTGTATCCAGTTACACTAAGAAACCCTGGTGGAGAGGAGTAATCCAATGCTGTCCAGCATACACCCTACTTCGGGCGTGGCAAGCCCCCAAGGGTCAGGTGTGATTAGAGGCCGAAATGGACAGCAGCCCTTTAGGTCCGCAGAGGAGGAATTTCTGAGAGTCCAATCCGCCCCCAGATTGCATACCCGCCAAGCCAAGATGCGATCACGCCAGGGACACACACCTCCTCCGCCTCCCTGTCCTCTTCTCCCCCACAAAGACAGCCGCAGTTTGGGGCTTAATTTTTCAAGCTCATGACAACCATCCAAAGAAATGAAATAATAAATACTTTCTGAACACATTCCTTAGATTATACTTTCAGTTTTTAGAACCTCCCTGGATAGAGCTACCCACACAGCTTTCAACTTTCCTACTGTTCACAAAACCCACTTCGCAGACAAAAATGATCAGGCTTTCCACCTCTCCATACACCCTCCTCCCATCCTCTTTGGGTCCACTTCTGCCCAAAAGCATTCCCAAGGTGACTTCCCAAAATGAGCGGGGCTGGTGGTTTCTCTAATTGCCCCTTCCCTCCTTTCTCTTTGATCTTATGCTGCGATCCACTTGCTTCATACAGGAAGGCATGAAGAAAAGCAAAGGGATTCAGAATACTGAGGAGGGTTTAGAGGCTGGAGGATGTATCACTGCTCAAATGCTGAGTCTCAGGGATAAACAGGGGTCTGGTCCAGTAGGGCTCTGGGGGCTGCACACAAGGCGAGTCAACACAAATCCCCAGAGGCTACAAAAGAAAAGAGAGTGAAAAACGTCCAGGAGGTGGTCTTTGCTTCCCTCTCCCACAACAAGGGCTAAAAGAGGATTTCCTCTTCTCTTATCTTGCCTGCAACTCGACTCCCTCAAGCGGCAGCAGTAACAAGATTAGGAACAAGAGGCCAAACTCAGGTCCTCAGCTTGGAAGCAAGACTGTCCTGGTGGAATCACTAGGGCCGTGCTGCTTGGCCCCTGGAAGAAGATTGAGACCTGAGAAGAAGCAGTTGGCTGGAATCGCTGCAGGAAGAGAAGACGACCCTGGGTTAAAAGCTTTCAGCTTGGCTCTCGCCCTCTCAGCATTTTGGTGCTGGGAAAACAGGCCCTGGAATGACCCTCAGCAGAGAGTTTACAGGTTCCCCTCCAGCTTGCAAATGGCTTCCCTCCATTTTTCACATGCAGGCGCTGTTTTGTTTTTTTTCCTCTCCCTCGGATAACATGAAAACACAGCAGAGGATATCCCGTCACAGAGTTTAGTTTCCTTTAACAAAAACAAAAGGAAATGCCCTGCCTCAGAATGCACCTACTCCTGGAATTTCAGAGAGGCAGGGCCATGCACAGAGGGAGGGTACCAGCCAGAGGGCCAGGTGGCAAGGCTGCCCAGGGCCTCTGCCCACACCACACAGCAGGGGGTCTGCCTCTGCCAGCACCAGGCATGAGGCCTGGCACAGAAATAGTGCTAAATAAAAATCTACTGAGAGAAAGAAGGGAGGGGGAGAGAGAGAGAGAGAGAGAGAGAGAGAGAGAGAGGTGTACAGATAGATGAACAGGAGAGCTAGCAAAAAGTACTGTGATTAAATGTGTCACTTAGAATAATTTTTTAATTTCTTTATTGAAGTATAGTGTCACTTAGAATATTGACTTCTCCACTTACCAGCCATGTGACTAAAGGCAAATAACCTCTCTGTACCTCTGACTCCTCAACAGTAAAATGAAAATAATAGTACTGCCTTAAAGGCTTGTTGTTGGGCTCAAATGAGATAATACATTTAAAGCAGCTAACCCAGTGTTTGGTGCACAGGAATTCGTCAGTTAAACTGGTTTTTATTATTATTAATTATTACGAGCTGAAGTCAAGATTCTGATCATTCATTTAACGAGAAACTCGAGTTGACCACATCAACAGGGCACAGTGAGCTGGAGAGAGCTGGATTCAAACCCCAACTCCACCCCTTACTACCTGTGTGACCGTGGGTACTACCCACTTAACCCCTTGGAGCATCAGTTCCTTCAACTGTAAGAGAAGAATCATAGTAGAACTTTCTAGTGATGGTTACGATAATTAAATGAAATAATGCATGTGAAATAATCAACACATGCTTGTCTTACAATGAGTATCAATAAGTAACAGTTACGACTTGTTACCTCCACCATAGAAGGGCAGCTCAGACTCTCCAAGGTATGTGTGGCTGGGAAGAGATTTAGGGCATCATCTCCCAGTCACTTAACCAAGCCCCAAGTCTCTGACCCTTGTTTCCCCAGGTGCCTCCATGCTCACCGCCTCAGTGCACCAAATCCTCAATACACACTGTCCTCACAGACAGCTTGTGAGCAACTCTCAGCAGGTACATCACAGCATAAGAAGCAACCACATTTTGATCTAAACTTTCTCTTCTCAACTTTTTTTGTTTTGTTTTCCCCCAAGGTCACCCCTGACCAAACCATAGTTTTAAGTGAGGGATAAAAAGGAAAATAGTTCATATATCTGACTGATTCCAAACAATGCAGTTTCCTGAAGGTTCCACATTGTGCTTCTCAGGGGAGCCCCTGAACATGCAGCCCCCTCCCTACTCCCACATACAAATGAATGCAACAGGCCCCTCCAGGGGCTCACACGCCAGCAGGGACACAGACAGGTGGAAGAGGAGGCAGGCCTGACCTCCCAGACCTTCCTTCAAGACCCAGCACACAAAACACTTCCTCAGTGAGGCCTGCCCTGACCATCCTCATCAAGGAGTGATGACCATTGCCTGCTTCCTGGGTACCTCCACCCTGGCCCCTACCACACTGGAGGGCATGCATTTGCCTGGCCACCTGTCTCCACCTTCAGACTATGTGCTCCTTGATGAAAAAGCTTCTGTGTTCACAGTGCTCTCTGTGCCCATACTGTCTGTTGGCACAGGGTGGCACTCCTCTAAGTGCTTTACTTATAGTAATTCATTTAACCTTCATGCCAACCCTATGAGGTTAAGTACGATTATTATGCCCATAATACAGACAAGAATACTGAGGCACAGAGAGGTTAAGGACCTTCCTGGGGTCACACAGCTAGAAAATGGTGGAGTCAAGGTTTGAAGGCAGACAGTCTAACTCATGACCACCCAACAGAATGGGTACTATTATGATTCCTGTTTTACAGATGAGAAAACTGATCCTTGAGGCAGCATGTCAGGGAGGGTATCAGAGAAGCTCTAGTAGAAAGGAAGCAGAACAAACCAGAGGCTGGCAGAGTAAGAGTCTTCTCTGATCAGAGGTCACTGAGTCCCATGCCCTCACTTTACAGTCAGGAGACTGACCCCCTGCAGTGGGAAAAGGCAAGAATAAGAGTACTGTGTGAATGAACGTCAAAGCTGAGGCCTGGACCCAGGTCTCCATTCAGACTTGATTCCTGCCTCATCTTTAGTTCTGCAAGCCCTCTGAAGCTGCACGTCTTCACGCTGGCTCCCTCCCCACGACCCCTACAAAGTAGTTTTTAAAAGTAATGGTGACGCCATTTTCTCCAGAGTCCTCCGATTACGCTATCTGTTGCTACCTGCCTTAAGGTAACTGGTGCTGTAGAGACCACCACTGGGTTAGACCAAAGTTGCAAAGATAAATACCCAGCCAGGCAAAAAGGATCCAGAATGGAACATCTTCTAACTACCTAAGCTTTTAAACACTTTGTACTTTACAGGGAAAAAAAGCTTATTAAATAAACACATGTAGAAAAGGGAGAAAAAAGCTGGTTCCAATTATACAATTCTACAATCTCCCCTAAACAGTGTTTTAAGTTTATTTGTTTTTGTTTTGTTTTAGTGACCTAAAACAACAAACAAATTTATTTTCTTACATCTGGAAGTCGGAAGTCCCAAATGGGTTTCACCAGGCTAAAATCAAGGTGTCAGCAGAGGTGAGCTCCTTCTGGAGGTTCTGAGGGAGAATACGTTTCCTTGCCCTTCAGGCTTCTAGAGGCACCCACATTCCTTGGCTCATGGCCTCCCTATCTTCAAGGCCAGAAACATCAAACTGAATCCTTGCCAGATCACATCGCTCTAGTTCTCTCATTCCACCTCCCTCTTCGATTTAAATACCCCTAGCTATTACACTGAGCCCACCTGGATAATCCAAGCTAATCTCCCATCACATGTTCAGCTGATTAGCAACATTAATTCCATCTGCAATATTAATTCCTCTGACATTCACCCTAACATATTCACAAAATTCCAGGGGTTAGGACATGAACATCTTTGGGGGCTACTATTCTGCCTACCACACTGTATGATTAATGAGTTACTGATATACCCTAATGCGAGATTTTTAAAAATTATTTATACCCCTGCATATTTTTAGGTTGACATCTAGCATTATTCATTAGAGTTGAAAGGATGTAATTTCTGGCATTTTGTGAATCTCAATATTTATATCAGTCTCAAAAGTACCTAAATGAATTTAAATGTCATGGTGATTTGAAATCACTATCACCCATTAAAAAAATTTTTTTCCATACATGCCCTATACATATTTTATACTAAATTACTTTGCACTTACTGTTACTGCCCAAAAGTCATTCAGCTGTTTAAATTCTGCTGCTAGACCTAGTATGTAACCATGACCTCGCCCACTCTACTCTGGATGGGAAAGATCAGAAATAATGGAATGGCTATGCATTTTACTGTGTATAAAATAAACCTCAATTTTAAAAGGGCAGGGGAGGATTATACCAGATCACTATAGAAACTATGCCACCCAAAAGTCTGTCTAGGGGCCAGAGACAAAAGCAGTCTGTACCTTGGGGCAGGCTCTGCAGGCCCAAATGCAGGGTGCCTCAGACCCTCAGTCTGCCTGTGCCCTGACACCCCCAGCAGAGTACCCTTCACCACACCAAGCTAACTTCCATTCATCCTGCAGTCCTCAGCTCAAATCTTATCTCCTGAAAGAGCCCTTCCTAGATTCCCTCCTTCATCCAAATTGTTCCTTTCCTTCAAAGGACTTATCACAATTTGTGCATAAACATTACTTGTGTGCTTATTTGATGAGTGTCCATCTTCACCCCTAGACCACAAATTCCATGAAAGCAGACAATGGAATGACCTCTGCTCACTGGTACAAACACAGTGCCCAGTAAAGTGTCTGGCATGTAAGAGGCACTCAAACATCTGGGCCAAATGGAATCAATACACGATTATCAATTCGGCCTCCCAAATACCTCAATCCTAGAAGAGGGGATGGTGTTCTGGATAAGGGAAATAGGTATTTTGGTCACCAGAGAGGTATCGACCTATTCACCTAAATAAGGTGAAATTTTGCTTTAAAAAAAAAAAAGAAGGAAGAAAAAACCTCCATATCCCACACAATTTCCATTACTTTAATTAAACAGTAAAATCCTTAATGACAAGAAATAGTGTATCCTGCGTCTGTGTTTGGCCTGGTGACTCATAGGGTTCCAGCGTGGGCCACACCCTCAACCATCTTCCCTTCTGAAGCATGACGCTGATGTCTCACGTCCTGACAGTAAAGATCCACACCTTTGGGTGAAGCAGTGTCTTCACTGGCTCCTATTTCAAGGCTCCAGATGGCTTGGGATGAGGGCAGGGCGGCGAAAGGAGGAAAAGGCACAGACAACATGTCTCAGAGCAACATGCCTCTACTGACACTCAAGCCTGGTGCTTGGCACCTCCACAGGCTCAGAGGCATTTCGCTGACGAACAGTTAGACAAGGAAAACTTTTAACAGCCTCACAAGCCAATACTCAAAATCCTTGAGATGAGATAATGACTGAGGAGAAGAGGGGTCACCCAGGCTTCTAATTCTTCCTTTACCAACACTTTAAACCAGCGTGAGTTAAAGACTTTCTGCTCTGGAGCCCAAGCTCATTCAGAGGGATTTTGGCCTAGTGGTTAAGAACGTGGGTCCCATGGTCAGGCAGGCAGGAGTCTGACGGTCGTTCACCCTTGCCATGTGACCCAGGGCAAGTCACCTACTCTCTCTGGAGCTTCAGTTTCCTCTCCAGTTACCAACTGAGTTGTTGTGAGGGTTAAATGAAATGATGATGTAAAACAGTGGGCCCTGAATATACAATATACTGAGCTATTAGTTGGAGCTGAATTTACCTGGACGTTCTCTTCAGTCACCTCAATCTCCGCCGTATAGATGTAGTCAATCAGCTTACTCAGGGTCTGCCCATCCACATCCTTGATTTCTATCTTCTTGGCTTTACTCTCAGACATGTCACCTACAGTTCAAAACAAAAACAAAATGGACATGAACTTGGTGCCTAGGGTGTGCTTAACTTTCACATGGCCTCCTGTCCTGTCTTGGCAACATAAAAGCACTGTCTGTGCTCCCGGAGGCAGCAGAAGGGCTCAAGCACAGAGGAAGATAGACCAGCTGACATCAAGGTCACAACAACTCTGGGTCTGTGATCATCCACAAACCCAATTTCAAGCATTCCCCACTCTATCTGTTGCCCATTTCCACTCTGAAGGCAAATCTATATGTGATAAAGCATTCAACCAAGTTACTGCAGGGAAAGTGAACGAGATATGCACCTGTCCTCAAGAAGGAGCACCTGTTCTAGTAGGGCAGATATATAAAAATATATGAGATGATAAGAGCTTAACAGAGGTATATGCAAAGTACCAGTAGAACAACAATTTCTTAAAAAAACAATTATTGAGTGCTAACTATGGCCAAGCACTGTGCTAAGCACTTTAAACTGTTGCCTATTTTAATCAACAACCTATGAGTGTTATTAATATCATCCCCATATTACAGATGAAGAAACTGAGGCACAGGAGTGTAGGTAATTCATTTTGCCTACAGTCATACATCTAGGAAGGGGCCAGGCTGGGATTGAAAGCAGGGAGTCTGACTCTAGAGCCCCACACTTGTAATCACTATGGTGTACTGAATCCCAAGAATGCAGACGATAGAGCAACAAACCCTGTCTGGGGAATCCAGGAAGGCATCCTAATAGGAGGTCACATTTGAGCTGGGTATTCCACATGCAGCAGAGGTGAGGAAGGACGAGCTGGATGCAGGAATCATCAGTGCAAAGACAGAGAAGTGCCAAAAGTATAAATGTGGGGAACAGTTAGAGGGCAGCACGGCTGGTACGTGGGGTGACAGTGAGAGGAAGGAGGCTGGAGAGGTAGATAGGGGCCAGGACTTGCAGAGCCCAGCAAACCATGCAAATGAGTTTGCACTTTATCCTAAGAGTAGCACCACTGAAAGGTTTTAAACAAGGGAATGACATCAACAGATGGGTGTCTTTGAATGAAATTTTGGATGTACTGGTGGAAGCTGGATCAGAGGCAGGGAGAACAGATGGGAGGCCCTGACAATAATCCAAAAAAGAGAAGACAGAGGCCTGTGAACTAGGGCAGCAGTGGCACCACATGTGCAGTCCCGAGGCCCCTGACTTCAGCCTGCCCTCTCTATACAGCACACAGCTCTATCTAGAGCCAGGCTCCTTCAACAAGGGCTGCTGATTTCAGAAGGAAAAGACAGGCAAGACATGTGTCTTTGTAGACTGAAATGAAGGGCAACACGACTACTAGAAACAGGGATTCAGAAGTCCTTATGTGAGTGTGAAAACTGAGCCTGGGCGGTTGTTTTCTCTCTGTGGAATCTGTGCACTGGAGCCAAGAAAATAAAGTACAGTACAGCATGTGGGCTGCAGACGCCCACCTCCAAGCTGCATGGACTGCACATGATTCCTCCACCAATCCCCAGTTCCCACCCTGACACAGTTCTAGATATGAATGACTCTGAACAGGGAGGAAAGGTGGGGGCGGGGGACCTATTCCAGACGTTGCCAGCTCCCACTGCTGCCAGATCAGGTAGCCCAGAGACCCCCAGTTGGTTCTCTCTGACTGTAGTAGAAGCCAGTGAAAAGACTTCAGCACAAAGAGCCCTGAGACAGGACGAAGAGGCAAAGAGGAAACAGGAAAAGACGGTGGGTTTCTCCTCTGCCTATAAAACAGGCTCTCACAATCTCTTTCTTGAATTTACTTTAAGACAAACAAGAACATACATGCGGGTTTCCCTGGTGGCGCAGTGGTTGAGAGTCCACCTGCCGATGCAGGGGACACGGGTTCGTACCCCGGTCCAGGAAGATCCCACATGGGGTGGAGCGGCTAGGCCCGTGAGCCATGTCCGCTGAGCCTGCGCGTCCGGAGCCTGTGCTCCGCAACAGGAAAGGCCACAACAGTGAGAGGCCCGTGTACCGCAAAAAAGAAGAAAAAAAAAAAGAACATCCACGCAAGGAAATCAGAAGTTAAATTCATCTCTCCAAACAGCTACTAAGACATTCACAAATAAAGGTCCAGTTGGTAATTATATTGCAAAAGATCATCAAAGATAGCCAATTCTTAGTTTAAGAACTTGGACCTTAGAGGGACTTCCCTGGTGGCGCAGTGGTTAAGAATCTGCCTGCCAACACAGGGGACGCAGGCTCGAGCCCTGATCCAGGAAGATGCCCCATGCCGCGGGGCAACTAAGCCCGCGCACCTCAGCTACTGAGCCTGCGCCCTAGAGCCCGTGCTCCTCTACAAGAGAAGTCACTGCAATGAAAAGCCCGCGCATGGCAACCAAGAGTAGCCCCCGCTCACCGCAACTAGAGAAAGCCCACGCGCAGCAACGAAGACCCAACACCCAAAAAATAAATAAATATATAAATAAATTTTATAATAAAAAAAAACTTGGACCTTAGAAAAACGAGCAACCAGCAACCTGACTGCAAGAACCAAGAGACTCAGAAGCCCTTAGTGAGTGTGAAATCAGAGCCTGGCCTGATTGCTTTCTCTCTCTATGGAATTAGAGCTTGGGAGTCAGCTTAGGGTTTTGTAACTTGGGGGTAAACAAATGGAAACTCCTGAAGTTGCATGCAAACATTTGTATATGTGGGCAAAAGTTTGATTTTCTGAGGGGATGAACAAATCATTTTCATCAGTCTCAAATGTCCAAAAAACATTAAAACACAGTTTTCTAGATGGTGGGACTTTGGGAGATTTTTTTTCTTGCTTCTTTATGTGAATCAAAAGTTTCTAATTTCTACATTAAGTACTTAAAACTCCAACAAGCAAGGAAAAAATGGAAAAATAAAAGAAAACCTAGGGCCTCAGAGACACGTATTTTCTGAGAAATTTACCTTATAGGAAATTGGAGACCTATATAAATCATAAGGACTCATAAAATGCAATTTAATATCTCTGTGAACCAGTAGAAATCACTGCACCAAACTAAGACATCAGTTTAAACAAACCCTGAAAGTGGCAGTAATAATAGTTGCTACTACATGCAGGCCCTCAGGATTTACACACATTATTTCATTTAGTCCTTGCAATGACCTCAGGAGGTACTAGATATTACTTCCATTTTACAAATTATAGAACTGGCATATCAAGAGGCACTTGCACACAGCTAGTAAGAGGCAGGGCTTGGATCTGAACCGTGGCCTAACCCTAGATCTCATGTCATTTCTAATAAATCCCTCTATAATTTAAACATGACCCTAACTAATGGTTTTGATAAAAGTATTCCCAAACAAAACCTATGTCCAAATTCTGAGCCAACTTATACTTATTACCCAGTAAGCAAGAACGAAGAGAGATGGGATCTTGTCCTCAACACCTAACAGAGTGCGTGACATATAACAAGCACTGAAAAAATATTTGTTGGTACAGGGAAAGAAAGAAAGAAGAGAGGCTATCTTTTGACATCTCATAAATCCACAGACTCTGATAATTCTAAAGAGGGAGAAATCATCAAAGGCTTGGTCATTCTTACTCCTTCACTCACCTCCGCTACTTTGACAAATATTTCTAGAGAACAGAACATAAGCCCAATAAGTCCTTCTCTATTCAAGGTCAACCCAAGAGACCTGTTCTGCTGGTTTTTCTCAAGAGGCCCAGCCCAGCCACTTCAGACTCTGAACTTTCAGAAAAGAGGAGATGCAGATGGCCAACACGCACATGAAAAGATGTTCAACATCACTATTCATCAGTGAAATGCAAATCAAAACCACAATGAGGTATCATCTCACACCTGTCAGGATGGCTATCATCAAAAAGAACACAAATAACAAATGCTGGTGAGAATGTGGAGAAAAGGGAACCCTCCTACCACTGTTGGTGGGAATGTAAATTGGTGCAGCCACTGTGGAAAACGGTATGGAGGTTTCTCAAAAAACTAAAAATAGAACTACCATATGACCCAGGAATTCCATTCCTTGGTATACATAAAAAAAAAAAAAAAAGGGAAGAGATATGGGAACATATGTATATGTATAACTGATTCACTTTGTTATAAAGCAGAAACTAACACACCATTGTAAAGCAATTATACCCCAATAAAGATGTTAAAAAAAAAAACACCCCAAAACACTAATTTGAAAAGATACATGCATCCCAATGTTCACAGCAACATTATTTACAATTGCCGAGATATGGAAGCAACCAAAGTGTCCATCAACAGATGAGTGGATAAAGAAGATGTGGTTTATATACACAATGGAATACTACTCAGCCATTAAAAAGAATGAAATTTTGCCATTTGCAGCAACATGGATGGACTTGGAGGGTATTATACTAAGCAAAATAAGTAAGACAAATTCTGTTTGACATCACTTATATGTGAAATCTAAAACATACAACAAATTAGTGAATACAACAAAAAAGAAGCAGACTCACAGATACAGAGAGCAAACTAGTGGTTACTACTGGGGAGAAGGAAGTGGGAAGGGGCAATATAGGGTAGGAGATGAAGAGGTATAAACTATTAGGTATAAAATAAGCTACAAGGATATATTGTACAACACAGGGAATACAGTCAATATTTTATTTATTTATGTATTTATTTATTTATTTTGGCTGTATTGGATCTTTGTTGCTGCGCGTGAGCTTTCTCTAGTTGCAACAAGCAGGGGCTACTTTCGGTGTGGTGTGCGGGCTTCTCATTGCAGTGGCTTCTCTTGTTGCAGAGCACGGGCTCTAGGCACGTGGGCTTCAGTCGTTGTAGCATGCGGGCTCTAGAGCACAGGCTCAGTGGTTGTGGCGCACGGGCTTAGTTGCTCCGTAGCATGTGGGATCTTCCCAGACCAGGGCTCGAACCCATGTCCCCTGCACTGGCAGGTGTATGCTTAACCACTGCGCCACCAGGGAAGCCCAGTCAATATTTTATAATAACTATAAATGGAGTATAACCTTTAAAAATTGTGAATCACTATATTGTACACCTGTAACTTATATAATATTGTACAGCAACTATACTTGAATTAAAGAAAGAAAAAAAAGAAAATGTCTGTTTGTTGCACATCTTTTGTCCTCTGTTAACAACATATCCTGTTCTTCCAGATAGATCATGATCTACTCAAGGGCAGATATTTGTTCATTCATTCACTCAACAAACATGTATCAAAGAGTCCCCATGGGCAAGGCCCAGAGGACACAGTGGTGAACAAGTCATGTTCCCTGCCCTCATGGAGCTCAGTAAGTAAACCAACAATTACAAAGTATGTTAAATGCTAGAAAAGGAGGTTCAGCTTAAAAGGTTCTTAAGCAGGGAAGCCTATACCCTGAATTGTATGCAAAATGGTGAGTACACAGGAGCACACATTTACTATTTTTTGTGGAAAGAATCCATTGTTTTCATCAGGCTGATTCATAATGGTTAAGAACCACTGATCTAACATGAGATCTGGAGGAGTCATGGTTGTTCAGAAGAGCAGTGAGTATGAGGGAAGAATATTCCAGGCAGATAGAATAGTGTATGTAAAGGTCCAGAGGTAAGAAAGAACATGACCTATTCTGGGACCATAAGAAGTTGAGTCTGGCAGAAGCACAGCATGAAAAGGGAGGAAGAGGGAGAGGAGCTGGAGATACAAGCAGGGTCTGGACCACTTGAAGGCATTGTGGGCCATGCTGAGAAGTTTATACTTCATTCTAAGGGCAATGGGGAGACCTTGACAGACTTTAAGCAAATAAGGGATACATTAGATTTTTTATTTTGGAAAGATCACTAAAGCTACAGCATAGAAAATGGGTTTGGGGTGAGGGAACAAAATAGGAGGCAGGTTGACCAATTAGAAGGCTGCTGCAGTAAATCAGGTGAAAGATGATGGCAGCCTGGATTAAGGGTCTGTGTCTTGAACTTCTTTAAATCCTCAGGCTCTACTTTAAGACCTTGCACGTAGAAGTCTCCAAGAACCATAAAGAGCCCAGGAAAGCAAGTCATGGTTCTCGTCGTAGCAAGCATACCACATGCACAACAGAGCTCCTTTTAGGTGGAAGATTGCCCAAGGGGGAACAGGAGGGAGGAGGTGCATCTTGAGGAGCCAGGAGGGACAACCTTTCACCATCACAGAAGACTTAGGAAGGCTATGAAATCACTGGCTCATCCTCTAGATCACAGTATAAACCCAACCCTATTATTCAGCCAAAGAAGCCTCAAGAGTGAGAAAGGAATGGTAGAGTGGCTGCGAAGTCTTTCTGAAGGACCAGACATAGACCACCAACCACCCCTACAAAGCTGTATGGCAAAGGGAAGAAAAAGTGCATTCAGGAAGCCTTGTGTTATGGAACTCTTCCTCACTCCTCAGCTGAATCCTTACTGTTTTAATTTAATTTCATGATCTGGGTAAAAAGAAAACAGAAGGTCCTTATCCTTTGCACAGTGATCCTGCATGGGTGTTAAGGTGGTTATTAAACTCTCTTACCACGAACCTTCATCTGTCTAAGTCCTAATATCTGGGTTGCCAACTCATTTGGCTAAAGCTGAGACCTATGTCACATGTTAACGTCACATGAGAAAAAGAAATACCCTGTCACGTCCCTGAATCCCAGCTAAACCTCCTGCAGGTGAGCAGCCTATGCCATTTAACTGCAAAAGGCTGACCTCTGTCTCCTGTAAGGTAAGGACATTCCCGGCCCTGCCTTTAAGCCAAGGCTATGTGAGAGTCAAAGGAGATAATGAGAGTCTGAGAACTGTGGCAGCAGGATTCAGCAGAGCTGCAATGATGGATATCACCCCAGCACCCAACCTCCCTGGAATCTCGTCCTTCCTCCACTTGGAAAGGTCTTTCTGCTCAGCTAGAGGCACATGGAGCACCAAGTCAGGAAGGAAATGCCTTCCTGATATGAAACAGAGATGTTTCATATCAACCCTAACCACCATCAGGGCAGCTGGTATCAGAGCCACCCCACACATCCACATGAGCTCTGTAAACTATGATGTGCTCTACACATAATAAGAGTAAACTTTATTAAGTACCTATTCTGTATTGGGTGCCTTATTTCCCTTACCTGTATCTGTTCCCTGGTTATTGTTATTATTGTCTTATTGTTGTTATTCCAGTCTCATAAACAAGCAAACAGGATCATAGAGGTTAAGTGAATTCCCTACAAACTTGATCAGGTGCTGGAGTCAGGTCACGATGGCTCCAAAGCCCTTTCCAAGACACCACACCATCTCCCAATGCAAGGTGGCATTACCACCCCTGTATTTAATCCTCAGCAAAGAGGCCTCTGCATCAATAACTCCAAACCTCCTCTATGAACATTCATAAAACATTTCTTACCAGTGATCCTCCCCAGTGATGATCTAAATTTCAAGGCTGAGCTACTCCAAGTCCAGACAAGTCTACCGCAGATCATCTTGGTCAAATCAGTTGCACCTTAATGGGTGCTGGTGGGTGTCTGAATAGTAGTCTCTTTTCCTAGACACTACAAAGGCCTATGTTGAACTACATCCAAATCAATTCCTGAAAAACTCACCATTTCCTTAGAGGCAAAATCCTCAGAAACCAGACCCTATCTACTCCGACTAATCTCTCAAGGCCCTCTTTATACAAAGAAAGGATTCTACTCCCTAGTGCTCCCTCCCTCCCTGCCCCACTGCCTTGGATTAAGTCTTGCTAAACTGCATGTTATGCAAAGATCTTCAAAAACATCAATACATCATACAAACACTCAGAACACAGACACAGGCCAGGGCCTGGCAGAGTCAGGCATAAAGAAAGGGTGAAACAATGGTTCTATGGGATGAGTGCCTGCCTGGAGGTAAGAGGGCCAGGCCCTAATTTTTCTGCTTGAGGCTAGTTGGTGCTCACATTCCAAGCCCCTTGCCTCTTACCTCCAGCACATTCCTGACTCTCCTCCCTATTTCTGTTCACCATATATTCGAAGACACCAGTTGAATATCAGCCTACATCTAATAAAAACTGGACAGTAACTTTTCTTTAAAAAAACAAAGCTGGGGCTTCCCTGGTAGTCCAGTGGGTAAGACTCTGCACTCCCAATGCAAGGGGCCCAGGTTCAATCCCTAGTCGGGGAACTAGATGCCGCATGTGTGCCACAACTAAGAGTTCACATGCCGCAGCTAAGAGTCCGCATGCTGCAACTAAAAAGTTCCCATGTCACAACTAAAAGTCTGCATGCCACAACTAAAAGATCCATATGCCACAACGAAGATCCCACGTGCCACAACGAAGACCCAGTGGAGCCTAAATAAATAGAAAAATAAAAACAAATAAAAAATTTTTAAAAAGCCAATTTAATCAGCCGCTGCATGTAGCACAACAGAGCCAGAAGATGGGACAGCTCACTCCCAGGGCTTCTTTTGGGATGGAGTTCAAATGTCTTTTAGCCATGGTGATGAGCCTAAGACACTTAGTCCACATATTCTTTAGAACTTGGTTCTTTTAACACCATAAAATGGGATTGTTTTCAAAGTTTTGGATGACATGAAGGGATCCATATGGAGTACAAACACTATAGTACACAGAACACATAGAAAAGGGCATGATAAAAAGAGGGAAAAAAAACTGACTGGGCTATTTTGGGGAAATCATCTTCCCCTGGGATGGAGGTGCTAGATGGGGGGATGGGATCAGAGGGAATTTTAAGTATTCCATATTCACAGAGAAAAGGAGGACAAGACCAGCCCTTCTGGCCTCTCCAATCACACTATGCTGAAGGAGTGGAGAGCAACTCAGGTGACTGCCCATCCCAGACCTTCTCACAGGCTGGCTGCCTTTGGACACTCTTCTGTGGGCACTCAGACCTCAGTTTCACACTTATTACAAGTTATTCTGGGAAGGATATGGTCAAGGAGTGGAGCTGGTATTTGGAACCATCACAGGACATTTGGGCAATATGAACTCAGAGGACAAAAAAATAAAAACACTTTAAGCCTCAGTAAAAGATCTTAATCATACCACTCAAGTCAGAAGAAAGTCACATGTATTTCCTTTTCTTTGGGGCCTTAAACATGCTGATAGAAATGGACTCAACGAGAGTCAGCTGGGCCTTTTCATTACTAATTTTATGCATTTTGAAGCTGAACCTGATAATTAGAACAAAATTTTGCAATGTTACTTTTTTTTTTGTACCTGTTTACCAAGGTTTAAGCAAAACCAAGGGGCCTCAGAAAATACACGAATCTGATGTACTGCCGATGGAAGCATAAGCTGGTACAACTGTTCTAAGTGTTGTGGAACTGAGGCACGTGTCTCACAAGAATTCAAAATGTGCACACACTTTAACCAAGTATTTTTTATTCTAGGGATCTAAGGAAATAATCAGGAATGTAAGAAAAGACTAAGTTGCAAGGATGCCCATTTTAGCATTATTTACAATAGCAAAATATTAGAAAGAACTATAATTTCCAACCAATAAGGAAATGGATTTTCAATTCGGATACATATGATGGAATCTTATGAGGCCATTAAAATAATGATGTAGATGTGATTTCATTGCCATGAAAATATATTGACAATATAGCGCTAAGTTCAATTAAGCAAATTTTCATTGAGCACCTACCGTACGTAAGATCACGCTGGGCAGCAGGGACATAGCAGTGAATTTAAAAGGTACAGTTTTTACCCTCATAAAGTTTATGACTGACCAGGCAAATCAGACAGTGAGGAAGTAATGAGATAAGTAGTAACAGTAAAGAGAAGCATAAGTTATCACAAGAGTAAATGTATTACATGTATTTTTTTTGCTTGCCCAAATTTTCTAATTTTTATTCTGCAATGAACATATGTGAATAGTGTTTGGATGAGGAGATGGATAGGTAGGTGGGTGGGTGGATGGATGCACAGACAGATGATGGATGAATGGATGGACAGATGGATGGAAGGAAGAATGGAAGAATGGATGGTAACCAGATTCAGTGGAAAGCTTGGGCTAGGCAACATATTAGACTGCTTTCTTCTCTTGATTCCCTCTTCCCTTCAATTACTAGAATCCAAGACCTGATCCAGAAGCACCTTTTCTCTCCCTTTTTAAAATCACCTTGTTTTGCTAGGTACTTCCACTACCCCCAGAGGCAAGTTCATGAGCAAAAAGTGGAGCCAACAGTACAATTTATTGTAATTCCAAATAGACTCCTCTCTCAACACTGGACTTTCCAAACCACACAAACAGAGAAGAATGACTGGCAGAACTATTTACTGAAGTTGCAGCTAAATAACTATTGTAGACAAGATAAATTATTTTAAAAGAAAGAGACGGATGAAGGACAAGGACAAAAAAAGAAATAAAAACCTTACTACTAGAGTTTGAGGCTACTCCAAAGAGAATGTGGCTCAAAATTTCCAGGTAGTGAAATTAGCTGGTTTTCCAGGCTGCACTGTGGAATTCCTGGCCCAAGGCTCAAAGTGAGGTAAGTGTGGCTTGGTCCACTTAGCAAAAGCACTGCTCCAAGTTGAGGCCAGGTCCTTCACATGATGAGCCAAGGGAGACATACATGTGAGGAATTCTCCAAACGCCAAGTGCTAAGTACTCCCCGCCCCACCAAGAACCACTCCTGCCCAGCACAGGCTTTGTACTATATTAGGAAAAGGGCAAGAGCCTATTCAGCAAAGATGTGCCTGCACTCACCCATCCTTAGCAGCACCACATTCATTCATTTAACCTTCACTTATTCAGCCTCCTAAACATCAGGCCCTGGGGTGGGCGCTAAGGATTCAACAGTGACAAGGCATAAGACATAATCCGCAAGCACCCAAAGCTCACAATCAAGGGTAGGAGACATTTTGTTCATTAAAATAATATTTTAGTCCTATTATGTACCAGGTACTCAGGGTACAGAAACAAACAAATCTAACAAGATCCCTGTCTTCAAGGAACTGATACTCCAGTAAGGAGACACAGGTAAAAAATATATAAACAACCAACCAATGTGATTTTCAGATAGTGATAAATGTTATGAAAAAAATAGAATCAAGTTATGGAATAGAAAGAGACCTAGTGGGGAACTACGGCTCAGGTGGTCAGAGAGGAGGCAACATTTGATACAGGGTGAGAAGCAGCAGGTACACGAGACCCCAGAGCATGACCACCTCAAACCCCAGGAAACAGATGAGCATTTAGAGTGATAGTGACCACACTCAGAGGAAGCACAGGGTATAGATGAGTGTGTGGAAGAGACACCTGACCTCATACAGCTGGCTTTCAGTCAGCAGTGATGGATACAGCACTGCCTGCACCTGGCTCAGGGGAGGTGCTGTGAGGTACTGCAGACAAGAAGCTCAGCCCATGCGTTTCAGGGAATTCAGTCTTAGAAATAATACACGTGCAATAGTTGGACAAGGCTATTTGGCATGTTCAGGAAACAGGGACTCCCTGGAAAGTTGGCAAAGGTACTGAAACTGAATGCAGATGGTGAATATACCTCTGTCTTACTCTCCCCACCCCAAGCCCCACCATCACTTCTGCCAACTCTACCACATTCCTATAAAGGTTAGAGGAGACTCAAGGTCCCTGCCTGGAAAGAACAGCTAAGGAATAATAAGACGTGGGCCAGCTAGGCCAGCCAGCCCTGGGCCAGGCATCCAGAAGCCAAGTTCCACTCATTCACCGTGTGACCTCAGGCAAGTCCCTTCCTTTCTCTCAGCCTCAGGATCCCCCATCTGCAAAATGACAGCTCAGAAGCCTGGGGATGAAGCCAAGAGTCTACACGTCTAACCAGCTCCCTGACATGATTATGATGCATGACAAAGTCTGAGAATTCATAGACTATATGATGCTACAGAGTTAACTGCAATAGGGGCTGCATGCTTGACTCGCCTGGCTGAGGGCCTGTCACGGTGCTTTGCATCTCCATGGTGCAAAGCAAAGAGTCTGGCACACAGGAGCTCCTCAGGGTGGGCGTCACAGCCTTCTTTCCTCCCCCCTCTCATGCCACCACCCTCAATATTCTCCCAGTGGGGCTGCAGCCCCACAACCATGGGTTATTGTTTGCCCCTCACCATACCTGTGAACATCGCACAGAAGTAGGGGCTGCAGGCTGCCAGGACCACACGGTGGGCTTCTATCTCAACATCTTCTGCCACAATTACCACGTCACACAATAGCTGTTTGCTGCAAGACACCAGTGGGAGAAAGGATGGGTCACAGCACCAATTCCCACCCCCAGCCACACAAGGGTATTTTTCCTCCCCCACCCTCCACATTCCATACTATCACCACAGTTGTCATACAGACCTACCATATCTTAAGTTAGGCAGGGAGATGGACTCATCAACTTTTCCAAGTCCCTAATAAGCCCCACATTCAGGCTTTCCTAAGGCACTCAACTCTGTAGAGATCTAACTACTGTGTAGCTGCAAATTCAGGGCTCCTTCATTTGTCTTCACATCTCTGCTCCGCAACTCCACAGGCTATGACTGAGAAAGGGGGACAGCAGTTCAAGAAGCAGTGGGAAAAGCTTTGGGCTGTTAGCTGAGTAACTGAATGAATGCCAAGGAGCATGAGCATGCCACTGAGGTGTGTCACCAGCTAGAACAGGTATTAACTCTTCCCCAAGGAGTCCACTGCCTGTGAAACACTGGTAAGAGGCCAGCCAGATCTGGAGGACTCAAGTATGTTTCTTCCCACCCAGGTTTAACACTAACATCAAAAAGACTCCGCCGGGGCTTCCCTGGTGGCGCAGTGGTTGAGAGTCTGCCTGCGGATGCAGGGGACATGGGTTCATGCCCCAGTCCGGGAGGATCCCATGTGCCACGGAGCAGCTAGGCCCGTGAGCCATGGCAGCTGAGCCTGCGCGTCCGGAGTCTGTGCTCCGCGACAGAAAGGCCACAACAGTGAGAGGCCCGCTTACCGCAAAAAAAAAAAAAAAAAAGACTCCGCCGGTACACACAGTGCTCCCTAAAGACCCTGGGCAAACTCCAATTACTGCAATTATTAAGAAAACTGTAACTACATTTTTACTTGTTTGTCACCCCCATACACTATGAACTTTAAAAAGGACTTGTTTACTGTTATATCCTAGACACCCGGTTGCATGCATAGCACACAGTAGGCCCCAAACTTTCACTAAATAAATTAATAAAGGAATGAAATTTTAAATAGGATCAATCCACACTCAGAAACAGAATGAATATTTGACTACTTTGAAGACTGAAAGGGTACGACAAGCCCTATCAATCCAAGAATTTTTCCTCTACCAGCCTTTCAAGTTCTTATCCTGGCTATTATCAATACAATAGTCAACATTTTATGAGTTACATGTGCCAGGCACTGTTCTAAGCACTTTTTCTTAATACATATTATTTCATTTAACCCTCTCTACAACCCTATGAAGTATGACTACTGTTATGTCCCATATTACTAAAAAAGGAAACTGAGGCCCAGAGAAGTAACTTTCCCAAGGTCATACAGAAAGGGAGCAGTGGATTCAGGATTTGAATATAAGCAGCTGAACCCAAGAACCCATGCTCTTAACTTCTATAGTATCCTGGTCACCACTAGTCCTTGCTTTAGATTGAAGCACTAGAAGTGGGAGGGAAGACAGGGAGGATAAACACATTTCAACTGTGATCCACTGGTAGTGGTTACTTAGCGCACTATACTGGATTGAGAAGTCTGAGGTCATGACTGGGTTCCACGTGACAGTGATGAGATAAATATAATGAGTATGTCATGGTTAATAGATGGAAGAGAAGCTACATATTTGCTCTCCCTGGTATAGCATATTAAACCATTGCCAACTATTCAGACATTAGTCCAGGTTCACTTTTCAGAGAAATAGAGTCATACAGCCTGGGAAGGCTAGAACCACAAATGCCCTTAGAGATCACCCTATGTATGAAGCTCAGAGAGGTGGCCCAAAGCCACAGAAGCCTTAGTCTTGAATCTAGTTCTGACTCCAGGTACAGTACCATAATGCCTCATGATTGGTTGACACTTAGAATGGGAAAAAACAGTAGCTAGGTTATCTCCAATGGGCAAAGGTGACCAGGAAAGGTTCAGCATATAGAATAAGGTACCAGTGAGGGCGCTTCTGGGAAGGGTGAGACCCCTGAGCACCAAGAGGCAAACCCTGGGGGTGGGACCTCATCCTGCAGTGAACAGCACACCTTACACACGAACTTTATCCGAATAAACCAGCTCAACTGGGAACAGAACTGGCTCTGCCCCAACAGGCTACAAGAACATGGACAAATTGACCCCATCAGTTTTCTCATCTTTCTTAGCTGCCTTGGGACATATACCGTGGGGACCAAATGAGATTGCAGGTGCCACTTGAGAACAGGCTTGTTTAAATATGATTAAAATATATTGTAAAAATGTATTCCCAACAGTATAGACTCCACTTGGACATTTTCATTTCTATCAAAGATTCTGGGGAGAAAACAGAGTTATCACTGCTATTTAAAAGTACAAGTAATTTTTTTTTGGTAACCAGTATTTTAATAAGGAAAGTGTTGACACAGGTGGGTCAGAAATGCTGAGCAAATTTTCAGTGCCAGGTGATGGGCAAGCAAATGTCAAAGTAGGATATCTTACACAAACCCAGAAGAGCTGATAATTCTTGAACAAATGGGAAAGAGACCAGAAGGAATGCAGAGTAAAGATGGAGAATCCAGTCAAGCAAATAAATGAGAGCAGCTCTGATAGGCGGGAAGTGTATCTCAAGGCCAGAGAAACTCTAACCTGGGAGAGTGACCAAGAAAAACTTGCCACAAAGTCAGGGTAGGCTTTCCCAGGTGGTGGGAAAGCCTGTCTACACACTGGAGACATCTCAGTCTCCACTATGCAGGGAAAAGGGAAGAGGCAGCTCTACAAGCACTGCATGGCTCACAAGCACTTCTAATTCCAATTACCAGAGATCCGGTGAGATCCTTTTTTCTGAAGTATCAGACACTACTCCAAAGGACAGTCTTGAGGAGAGAAAAGTAGGGCTATACACACTGTGATTTGTAGGAAATAGAGTAGAGCTGTTAGGAAGGAGCTCAGGCCCTGGAATCAAACTGACCAGGGTTCATGTCCCCTGAGTATCATAGAACTGACATGTGTTGTAAACAAGATAATGAATAGCACTAATAGTAAATATTCAGTAAATATTTATTTCTTTTCTTCCGTTTTTCCACAAAATACTTCAATCAAGATTAGAGTAAGTTTTGGACATGGTAAATTTGAGCTGCCTTTTGGACATCTAAGTGGGGCTGTCAAGTAGGCAAGTGGATACCAGGGTCTGGAGTTCAGAGGTGGGAAATAGTTAAGAAGTTGGGGGAAAGGGGAAGAACCAACAAAAGAGATGAGAAAACAGCCAGTGGGATAGGAGGAAAAACAAAAGGGTGTGATGTCCAAGAAGCCAAGTAAAGACAGGGCTACAAAAAGGAAGGAATGATCAATTGTACCAAATACTGCTGATAAGTAAGATAACATTAGGGTGGCTAGCCAGGGCAATTAGGCAAGGAAATGAAATAAAGGGCATCCAAATTGGAAAGAAAGAAATAAAACTATCTCTATTCACAAATGACATGATCTTGTACATATAAAATCCCAAGGAATCCACTAAAAAACTACTAAAATAAATAAATGAGTATAAGGAGGTTGCAGAATACAAGATCAATATACAAAAAATCAACTGTGTTTCTGTACACTTGCGGTGAACAATCCAAAAATGATATTTTTAAAATCCCATTTACAGTAGCATCAAAAAGAATAAAATACTTTAGGAATAAATTTAACAAAAAAATTCAAAACCTATACCCTAAAACTATAAAACACAGTTGAAGTAAATTAAAGACTTAAATAAGTGGAAAGACCTCCAGTGTTCATGAATTGGAAGATTAATACTGTTAAGATGGCAATTCTCCTCCAAAATGTTCTACATATTCAATACAATTTCTATCAAACTCCCAGCTGGCTTCTTTGCAGAAAGTGACAAGCTGAGCCTAAAATTCAAATGTAAATGCAAGGGACCTAGAATGGCCAAAACAATCTTGAAAAAGAACAGAGTTGAAGAACTCAGGTTTCCCAATTTCAAAACACTACAAAGCTAAAGACAGTGTAGTAATAGCACAAGGATAGATACATAGATCAACAGAATAGAATTGAGAGTTTAAAATAAACCCTCACATTCACAGTTAATTGATTTCTGAAAAATATGCTAAGACCATTCAACCGGGAGAGAATAATCTTTTCAACAAATGCTGCTAGGATAACTGGATATCCACATGCAAAAGAATGAAGTTGGACCCCTACCTCATACCATACACAAAAATTAACTCAAAATGGATCAAAGACCTAAATGTAAGAGCTAAAACTATAAAACTCTTAGAAGAGACATTGGGGTAAATCTTCATGACTTTGGATTAGGCAGTGGTTTGTTAGATAGGACACCAAAAGCACAAACAAAAAAAAAAGATACATTAGACATCAAAGTTTACAACTTTTGTGCTTCAGGACATCAGGAAAATGAGAAGAAAACCTACATAATGAAAGAAGAACTTTGTAAATCATATGTCTGATAAGAAGCTTGTATCTAGAATACATAAAAACTTTACAACTCAATAATAAGTAGACATATAACCCAATTTAAAATAGGCAAAGTATCTTAATAGACATTCTCCAAATAAGATACAGAAATGGCCAATGATCACATGAAAAGGTGCTCAACATCATTAGTCATCAGAGAAACGTAAATCAAAACCACAATGAGATAACTCCTCACACATACTAGGATGGTTATAATCAAAAACACAGAAAATAACAAGTGTTGATGAGGATATGGAGAAATTGGGAGCTTCATACACTGCTGATAGAAATGTAAAGTGGTACAGCTGCTGTGGAAAACAGTCTGACGGTTCCTCAAAAGGTTAAACACAGAGTTGTTATTTGACCCAGGAATCCCACTCCCAAGAGAAATAAAACATACATCCACACAAAAACTTGTACCTGAATGTTCACAGCAGCATTATTCATAATAGCCAAATGGCCTCAAATCTGTATATCCATACAATGAAATATTATTCAGCAATAAAAAGGAATGAAATACTGAGACATGCTACAGCATGAATGAACCTTGAAAACATTATGCTAAGTAAAAACTGTTAGTCACAAAAGATACATTATATGATTCCAAAATAGGCAAATCATAAAGACAGAAAGATTAGAGGTTGTCTAGTACTGGGAGGTGAGTGAATAGGGATAACAGGGGGATTACTGCTAAAGTATACAGGGTGATGAAAATATTCTAAAATTGATTGATGGTTGCCCAATTCTGTGAATATAATAAAAGCCATTAAATTGTACACTTTAAATGGGTGAATTGTATGGTATATGAATTATATCTTGATGAAGCTGTTACCGAAAAAAGAAAAACAGCATATACATCTGCAAAAAATGAAAATTCTAAATCGAAAAGATATATGCACCCCAATGTTCATAGCAGCAGTATTCACAATAGCCAAGACATGGAAGCAACCCAAGTGTCCAGATGATTGGCTTAAGAAGATGTGATACACACACACACACACACACACACACACACACAAAATGGAATACTGCCCAGCAATAAAAAAGAATGAAAAATCTCCATTTGCAGCAACACGGATGGACCTAGAGAATACTATGCTTAGTGAAATAAGTCAGACAGAGAGAGACAAATACTATATCACTTACATATGAAATCTAAAAAATAATACAAATGGATGTATATACAAAACAGAAACGGACTCACAGACATAGAAAACAAATTTATGGTTACCAAAGGGGAGGGGGGAGGGGCAAATTAGGAGTACGGTATTAAAAGATATAAACTACTATACATAAAAGAGATAAGCAACAAAGATTTACTGTACAGCACAGGAAATTATACTCAATATCCTGTAATAACCTATAATGGAATATAATCTGAAAAAAAAATGAATCTGTATGCTGTACACTTGAAGCTAACACAATATTGTAAATCAACTATGCTTCAATTTTAAAAAGTTATACTAAAAGCAAGAAGGAATAAAAATTTTAAAGGCTAAAAAAATGATACACTTCAAAAGAAAAGAAAAACAAAAAGCAGTGTGCTAAAATGGCTCGTAACTAGTAATAAAGCCATACTGGAAAACAATCTAAAAAAAAAAGATGAAGCAGAGAACTTTTTGCAATGGAGAAATGAGAGATTCAAACTGTAAAGATAAGATAGAAGATTGTCGCTCCTTTTCAGGCCTGATGAGGGTGATGAGGGGGTGCTATTCCAACAAGGACCACGTGCCCACTTGCTGGTTGGTTGGTAAGTCAGGAGACAAAGAGCCATTAGGGCTCTGCTGCCCAGAAGCAGCTGTTGGTCTGACCAGAGCAGAGCGAGGAAGTGCAAAAGGAGGAGGAAAACTGGTTGGTTACCATGTCAGCAGCCCATTTTCTACAATGCAAGTATAAAGAACAGGAAACACGTGAATTGTGTGATTCATAAATTGCAAAGAACATGTGTGCTTGAACTAAAATAGCTTAAAATTGAGGGAGGGGAATGTGAAAATAATGCAAGAAATAACCCTAGGTCCCTGGAATATCAGGTAACATTTCATTAGCCTGACCCCTGAATGGCAAGGTGCTTCACCCTGGCCTTCATCAAAACAAAGTATGCCTCTCTCCAGTTCCCATTAAACTCACCCAAATCAATAAAGTGTCTATTCAGGCCCCCTTTCTCTCCCTGCCTCCCCCATTCCACGCTAGTTTTTTAAGTTAGCCATTTAAATACCTTAGAATTTGATATAGTCTTTGAACACCACTAGAATGCAAGCAAGATTGAGGGCAAGACTTTGCCTCACCTACTGCCATATGCCTGAAGCAAAAAATTGCCATCAGGGGACTTCCCTGGTGGTCCAGTGGTAAAGAATCCGCCTTGCTATGCAGGGGACACAGGGTCGATCCCCGGTCGGGGAACTAGGATCCCACATGCCGCAGGGCAACTAGGCCTGCGTGTCAGAACTACTGAGCTCGCGCGCCTCAACTAGAGCCAACGTTCCACAAACTACAGAGCCCAGGCATCCTGGAGCCTGCGTGCCACAACTAGAGAAGAGAAAACCTGCACACCACAACTAGAGGGAAGCCCACGCACCACAACCGCAACAAAAGATCCCGCGTGCCGCAACTAAGATCCGACACAGCCAAAAATAAATTAAATAAATAAATAAAGACATCTTTTTTAAAAAATCGCCATCATAATAACAGCTGACACAGAATGTTCACTATGTTGCAAGGACTCATAAAATATCTAAGGAATAGCTATTATTATTATTATGCAACATGCTGTTTAAATTAGCAATTCTACTTCTAGGAATTAATTCTATAGAAATAATTGTAAATATGCACAAGTACTTAACAACAGTAATATATGTACTGTCACTGTTCTAAGCACTTAACTTATTAATCCTCTTAACAAGCCAGCAAGACTGGAACTATTATTAGCCCCATTTTATGGTTGACAAAAGTGAGGTTGGGGATATTAAGGAACTTGCCCAGGTTCACAGCTAGTCAGCACTGGAGCCAAGATTTGAAACCAGGCTGCCTGGCTCCAGAGTCTATGCTTGTGATCACTGTGCTATCCTGCTCCACACATAACCACTGCAGGTATTATTTATCTGAGGGATTGGAAAACCTAGACACCCAACAACAGGGAAGTGTTTTAAAAAAAACAAAAATAGAATATTATTCATCCACTTAAAATGAAGTTGTAGAACAGTAACACAAAAAATTTGTTCAACATAATGTTAAGAATAAAAATCTGGTTGAACACATACACTACTATATATAAGACAGATAAACAAGGACCTACTGTATAGCACAGGGCACTCTACCTAATATTCTGTGATAACCTATATGAGAAAAGAATCTAAAAAGAATGAATATATGTATATGTATAACTGAATCACTTCACTGTACACATGAAACTAACACAACATTGTAAATCAACTGTACTCCAATAAAATTAAAATATTTTTTAAATAAATAAAATAAAAATCACCCATAGGAAAAAAAATCTGGTTGAGACATATACATTGAAGAAAAAAAAGATCTCCTAAGGGTTAACAATGGTTAGCACTGTGACTTTTTGCTCACCTGTATTTTCTAAATGTTCTATAATATATTCTTTTTACAAAAAATTTACAAAATTTACAAATTTTTAAAGAAAAATTTAAAGGTTTTAATTTAAAAACGAAAGGGAAATCCATGCCTAAACCTGAACTAAAATTTTCCCAACCAAAACATAAACAGATTGTGGTCCATTTGAAAAAATCAAAATCAATTTGAAAAAATCAAAAGGAAGAACAAGACTGTGATGGTTAATATTATATGTCAACTTAACCAGGCTAAGTGATGCCCAGATAGCTGATAAAATATTATTTGTGGGTGTGTCTGCAAAGGTTTCTCTAGAGGAGATTAGCCTTTGAACTGGTAGACTGAGAAAAGAAGATCTCTTTCACCAATGTAGGTGGGCATCATCCAATCCACAGAGGGCTTGAATAGAACAAAAAGGTGGAGGAAGGGTGAATTCTCTCTTTCTCTTCTTGAACTATACTGGCCATCTTCTCCTGCCCTCAGACATCGAAGCTCTTGGTTCTTGGGCCTTTGGACCGCAAGACATACTCCACTGGCTCTTGTTTCTCAGGCCTTCAGATTTGGACTGAATTATACCACTGGCTCTCCTGGTTCTCCAGCTTGTAGACAGTGGATTGTGGCAATTCTTGTCCTCCACAATCATGTGAGTTAAACTCCTATAATAAATCTCCTCTTACATATCTGTGTCTATATATCTGGTTTTCCAGAGAAACAGAAGCAATAATATATATAAATAATATAATAATAATAGATACATAAATAGATATATTATTGGTTCTGTTTCTCTGAAAAACCCTGACTCATACAAAGATGATTCACTTAAATTTCAGCAAAGGACCAGTGTTTTCCAAAATAAATTTCACAGAACACTCGGTCTATCCATAACAACAACAACCAAAGAGGATTCAAAACCATGTGGGAAACCCTCAGTTAGACAAGTTTATTGTATGACTTCTCAGAGATTTTAATATGCGTATATATATTATGAATCTCAGGGGGTGGGTATAGCAGTTTTATATAACATTTTTCAAACTCATTTTGTTACAGATCTCTTTTTTCCCCACAGAGCATCTTGAGGAAATGTTCCTCAGAACAGCCTTGGCAAACGCTGACTTATACAAAAGAGAAGCAGCAGGACTGTTGGAGGAGGTTAAATCCAAGTTGATGCTTTTGAGGAAAGATGCAAAAATGTGGTAACTTGCAAAAGAAGGAACAGACATAACAGGATTTTTTTTAGGTATTTAAGAAAAAGAAAAAATGCTAATAATATAAAGTGAGGGTTCGGAGAATTCTGTGTGCATGTCTATTTCCTGAGCGCTACCTTTAAGCAGTTACTACAGTTGGCTAAAGTAGGCAGTCTTTTCCCCCCCGTTTTATTGAGCTATAATTGACATATAACATTGTGTAAGTTTAAAGCGTATAATGTGATGATTTGATATATATTGTGAAATAATTACCACAATAAGGTAATACATCTATCATCTCACATAGTTACCATTTATTTTTTGTGGTGAGAACATTTAAGATCTACTCTCTTAGCAACTTTCAAGTATGCAATACAGTACTGCTAACTATAGTCACCACATCGTACATTATTAGATCCCCAGAACTTATTCCTCTTAAAACTGGAGGTTTGTACCCTCTGACCAACATCTCCCATTTCCCACAACCCCCAGTCCCTGACAACCACTAACCTATTCTCTTTCTGTGAGTTCGGCTTTTTTAGATTTCACATATAAATGAGATCATACAGTCTTTGTCTTTCTCTGTCTGACTTACTTCACTGAATACAATGCCCTCGAGGTTCATCCATGTTGTTGCAAATGACAGGATTTCCTCTTTTTATGGCTGAATAATATTCCAGTGTGTATATATACCACATCTTCTTTATCCATTCATCCACTGACCAACAGTTAGGTTGTGTTCATGTCTTGGCTACTGTGAATAATGCTGCAATGAACATGGGAGTGCAAATATCTCTTCGAGATGGTGATTTCAATTCCTTCAGATATATGCCCAGACGTGTGACTGCTACATTGTATAGCAGATCAATTTTTTTAAATTCGTTTATTTAATTTTTGGCTGCATTGTATCTTCACTGCTGCATGCGGATTTTCTCTAGTTGCTGAGAGCAGGGGCTACTCTTTGTTGTGGTGTGCAGGCTTCTCACTGCGGTGGCTTCTCTTGTTGCAGAGCATGGGCTCTAGGCACACGGGCTTCAGTAGCTGTGGCGCACAGGCTTCAGTAGTTGTGGCTCACAGGCTCTAGAGCGCAGGCTCAGTAGTTGTGGTACACGGGCTCAGTTGCTCCGCGGCATGTGGGATCTTCCCAGACCAGGGCTCGAACCCATGTCCCCTGCAGTAGCAGGCAGATTCTTAACCACTGCGCCACCAGGGAAGCCCACAGATCAATTTTTAATTTTTTGAGGAATCTCCATATTGTTTTCCATAGTGGCTGTACCAATTTACATTCCTACCAATAGCTCACAAGTGTTCCCTTTTCTCCACAGCCTCACAAGCACTTGTTATCTCTTGTGTGTTTGTTTTGTTTTGTTTTGTTTTGTTTTGCGGTACGTGGGCCTCTCACTGTTGTGGCCTCTCCTGTTGCGGAGCACGGGCTCCGGACGCACAGGCTCAGCGGCCATGGCTCACGGGCCTAGCTGCTCTGCGGCATGTGGGATCTTCCTGGACCGGGATACAAACCCACGTCCCCTGCATCGGCAGGCAGACTGTCAACCACTGCGCCACCAGGGAAGCCCTCTTGTGTGTTTTTTATTTGTCTGTTTTTGTTTGTTTGTTTGATAATAGCCATTCTAACAGGTGTGAGGTGATACCTTATTGTGATTTTGATTTGAATTTCCCTGATGATTAGTGATGTTGATCCCCTTTCCATGCACCTGTTGGCCATTTGGGTATTTTCTTTGCAAAAATGTTTATTGAGGTCCTTTGCCCATTTTTAATCATTTTTTTCTACTGAGTTCTAAGCATTCCTTGTATGTTTTGGATATTAACCCTTCATAAGATTTATGGTTTGCCAGTATTTTCTCCCTTTCATAGGTTGCCTTTTCATTTTGTTGATGATTTCCTTTGCTGTGAAGGAGATTTTCAGTTTGATGAAGTCCCACTTGTTCATTTTTTTCCCCTGTTTTCTTCCAGGAGTTTTATGGTTTCAGGTCTTAACATTTAGGTCTTTAATCCATTTTGAGTTAATTTTTGTGAGTGGTGTAAGACAGGAGTCCAATGTCATTCTTTCACATGTGGATGTCCAGTTATCCTAACACCATTGGATGAAAGACTATCCTTTCCCCATTAAGTATTCTTGGCTCCTCTGTCAAACAGTAGTTGACCATATACATGTGGGTTTATTTCTGGGCTCTCAATTCTGTTCCACTGGTCTACATGTCTATACCATACTGTTCTGATTACCATAGTTTTGTCATATACAGTTGACCCTTGAACAACATGGGGGTTAGGGGAGCAAACTCCTCCTTCCCCACGCAGTTGAAAATCCACATATAACTTTTCCATATCCACAATTCCACATCCAGGATTCAACCAACCACAGATAGTGTAGTACAATAGCAGTTAATGAAAAAAATCCAGGTAAGTGGACCCTTGCAGTTCAAACCCATGTTGTTCAAGGGCCAATTGTAGTTTGAAACCAGAAAGTGTGATGTCTCCACACTTTGCTCTTCTTTTACAAGATTGCTTTGGCTGTTTAGGTTCTTTTGTGGTTCCATACAAATTTTAGGATTGTTTCTTCTATTTCTGTGAAAACTGCCATTGGAATTTTGATAGGGATTACACTGAATCTACAGATGGCTTTGGGGAGTCTGGACATTTTAACAATATTAATTCTCTCAATCCATGAGTATGGGATATATTTCCATTTATCTGTGTCTCTTCTTCAATCTCTTTCATCAATGTCTTATGGTTTTCAGTGTACAGATCTTTCACCTTCTTGGTTAAATTTATTCCTAATATTTTATTGCTTTGACACTATTGTAAATGAGATTGCTTTATTTCTTTTTCAGATAGTTTGTTGATGTATAGAAATGAAACTGACTTTTGTATGTTGATTTTGTATCCTGCAACTTTACCAAATTTGTTTTTAAGTTCTAACAGCTTTTTGGTGGAGTGTTTTAGGGTTTTTTATATATAGGATCATGTTATCTGCAAACAGAGATGATTTTACTTCTTCTTTTCTAATTTGGATGCCTTTTATTTCTTTTTCTTGCCTAACTGCTCTGGCGAGAACTTCCAGTACTATGTTCAAAAAGAAGTGAAAGTGGGCACCCTTGTCTTTTTCCTGACCTCAGAGAAAAAAGCTTTCAAACTTTCACCATTATGATGTTAGCTGTGGGTTTGTCATACAGGGCTTTTAACATGTTGAGGTATGATCCTTCTATACCCAATTTGTTGGGAGTCTTTTATTATGAAAGGATGTTGAATTTTGTCAAACAGCTTTTCTGCATCTATTGAAAGGATCTTATGATTTTTATCCTTCATTCTATGAATGTGGTGTATCACATTTATTGATTTCATTATCTTGAACCACCCTTGCATCCCAGAGATAAATCTCACTTGATCATGGTATATGATCCTTTTATCAGATCATATTTTACCAGATCATACATATACTGTTTGCTAGAATTTTGTTGAGAATTTTTGCATCAATATTTATCAAGGATATTGGCCTACAGTTTTCTTTTCTTATAGTGTCCTTAGCTGGCTTTGGTATCAGGGTAATGCTGGTAATGAGTTTGGGATTATTCCCTCCTCCTCAAGTTTTGGGAAGAGTATGAGAAGGACTAGTGTTCATTATTCTTTGAAAGTTTGGTAGAATTCAACAGTGAAACCATCTGGTCATGCTTTTCTTTGTTGAGAGATTTTTGATTACCAATCCAATCTCCTTAATCATTACTGGTTTGTTCAGATTTTCTACTTCTTGATCCAGTCTTCACAGTTTATATGTTTCAAGGAATTTATCCATTTCTACTAGGTTATCCAATTTGTTGGTATATAATTATTCATAGTGGCCTCTTGTAATGATTTGTCTTTCGGTGATAACAGTTGTAATGTCTCCTTTTTCATTTATAATTGTGAGTCCTCTCTCTTTTTATCTTGGTTAGTTTAGCTAAAGATTTGTCAATTTTGTTTATCTTTTCAAAGAAACAGCTCTTAGTTTCATTGATTTTTTTCCTATTGTCTTTCTAGTCTCTATTTCATTTTATCTAATCTTTATTATTTCTTTCCTTCTGCTAAATTTGAGCTTAGATTGAACTTCTTTTTCTAATTCCTCGAGGTGTAAAGTTAGGTTGTTTATTTGGAGACCTGAAGTCTTAAATCAGACAAAGGACACAAGCCATACTCAAGGGAACTAAATGAGGAACTTCAACGGTGTCTAGGGAACACAACACAAATTCTTTAGTGACAAAAGAGAATTAGGATTGAACGGTAGCACTGCCCACTGCCTAAAACAACTATGGATGGACCTTCTAGGAAATTTGGCAGGAAGCCTAATAAAAATTGATCAGTAAGGCTTCCCTGGTTGCACAGTGGTTAAGAATCTGCCTGCCAATGCAGGGGACATGGGTTCGAGCCCTGGTCCGGGAAGATCCCACATGCCGCACAGCAACTAAGCTCATGCACCACAACTACTGAGCCTGTGCTCCACAACAAGAGAAGCCACCGCAAGGAGAAGCCCATGCACCACAATGAAGAGCAACTTGCCGCATCTAGAGAAAGCCTGTGCACAGCAAAGAAGACCCAACGCAGCCAAAAATAAAATAAATTAATTAAAAATTTTTTGATCAGTAGGGCATAAGACAAATCTAATTTAACTTGGTTTTTAATGCCAAAGACTAGGCCTTGCAGAAAGGAGAAATGAGTAAATGAATATAGAATTTTTGTTTACAAGTAGTTTAAGCCCCTACCCAAAACACACACCTTCAGCTATATGTGCTTTTGCTCATGCCATTTTCTCTGGCTGGAAGACTTCCCCCTAAACTTACCACTTTTCATTTCTCTAACTCTTACTTGTTCTTCAGAATTTAGCTCAAGCACCTTCCCCCTTAGGAAGTGTCCTCCAAAGTTGCGGTTTGACATGCTTGCTTTCATGACATCCTTAAAGAAACTAACAATTATTGCATACCTACCACCTGGCAGGCACCTGATGCAGTTTTCCTTCATAACACCTATTTGCACTGTAGAAAGACCATTTTTATTGACTTACTATCATTTTTTACCTTGTACCCTCACCCACGCATCCCAGAGCCTAGCCAGTATGTCTGGGCATCTTTGGTGGATAACTCAAAGCTCCTATGAAGTACAAGGTGCTAGAGATTAAAATGATTCAGAAGTTGCCCCTGCCCTCAGGGAGCGCATGAATTACAAAGAGGGTATAAACAGTTACAACTCACAATAGGATGAAATATGCGGTAAATAATGGCATGGGCACAACAGAAACATGAAAAGATGCTCAACATCACTAATTATTAGAGAACTGCAAATCAAAACTACAATGAGGCATCACCTCACACCAGTCAAAATGGCCATCATCAAAAAATCTACAAACAATAAATGCTGGAGAGGGTGTGGAGAAAAGGGAACCCTCTTGCACTGTTGGTGGGAATGTAAATTGGTGCAGCCACTATGGAGAACAGTATGAAATTTCCTTAAAAAAATAAAAATAGAGCTACCATATGATCCAGCAATCCCATTCCTGGGCATATATCTGGAAAAGATGAAAACTCTAATTCAAAAAGATACATGCACCCCAATGTTCATTGCAGCACTATTTACAATAGCCAAGATATGGAAGCAACCTAAATGTCCATTGACAGATGAAGGGATAAAGAAGATATGGTATATATATACCATATGTATATATGATATAGATATATATATATATACACCATCATTTTTTACATATATATATATAAATATATATATAACGGAATACTACTCAACCATAAAAAAGAATGAAATAATGCCATTTACAGCAACATAGATGGACCTAGAGATCATCATACTAAGTGAAGTAAGTCAGACAGAGAAAGATAAATATCACATGATATCACTTATATGTGGACTCTAAACTAATGATCCACATGAACTTATTTACAAAAGAGAAACAGACTCACAGACATAGAAAACAAACTTATGTTTACCAAAGGGCAAAGGGTGGGGGAGAGACAAATTAGGAGTTTGGGATTAACAGATACATACTACTATATATAAAATAGATAAACAAGATTTACTGTACAGCACGTGGAACTATATTCAATATCTTGTAATAATCTATAATGGAAAAGAATCTGAAAAAGAATATATATATATAACTGAATCACTTTGCTGTACACCTGAAACTATCACAACATTGTAAATCAATAATTTATTGTATTTCAATAAAAAAGATAACTAATAATGCCATGGGCAAAGGAAGCTTCTGAGCTCTCTGATAAAGAAGAGATTGTATGCACAGCCTTCGTACAGAAAAACATGTTCAGTGCCCTGAACCTGTCTTGCAAAAAAGCTCGGCAAACATGCACATTGGTCTTACAAATAGCCTGCACACCGCTCACTGTTTAGCCCAGTGAGGATGAGTGCTTCTGCATTTCATTTCTTTCTTTATAGAGTTAAAATGCATTTTAGAAGCTAGGTATTCTTCCATTCATGTGGTTGTCTTGACAAAGACAAAAGTTCAGACCAAAGCATGAGAGAGGGAGGCCCAAATAAAATGCCTGGCATCCACAATCTTTAATCTGCAATTGTGTGTAGGTGTTGCAATCATTCTATTACTGGCCTTCATGCAGCTGGTTCAGTTGGAAATCAAGTTTATGAACAGAACTGCTGTAACCAAAATGGATTCTTTTCCCCAGTGATTAAGCACTGAAACAATAGGTGTTAAATAAATACAAAGGAAAGAGAGAAATTTGAGGAAGCCATTCTGTCTCTATCAGAGTTTGAAAGGGAAAGCCAAGTGACAAGTGTGGGTGAGGAAGAGTCAGACTTCACTAGTTGGTGGTGTTCTGACCTCTGTTCTCAGTCCCTGATGACGCTCACCCAGCAAGTTCCTTCCAAAAGGGCACGAGCAAAATAGGAAAAGTACCTCCGCAGTTCATTCATAACCTTGAACGCCTTCCCCATGTGGGCAGGGTTGACAGTAATCGTCCTCTGGTTCTTTTCGTCATCCCCAGCCTGTATTGGGGGCTGGGAGCTCAGCTTGATGCTGTGAACAGGAAGGGAGTGGGAAGGGAAAGAGAGGATCACATGTTGGTAAACTCGTTCATCCAACTGCCACAAACCCATGCATTTGCCCACCCACCAGGGGCATCTCTGTCAGCCTGTTCTCTTCACCACAGACCCAGCAGGGAAGGAAATCACTGGGTCAGGAATTTCTTCAGGATCTTCCAGTGCAAAATGCACCCCTCAGAAAATGTACCCCTCAGATCCGAGCTCAGTTTCTTCCATCAAGCACAGGTGTAACTTTGTGGGAGGTCCTTATCCTCCATTTCTCCATCACTAAAAGGGTAGGGGGTGAGGAGAGATTAAGCACTATACCACTCACTTCACAGGGATGTTGGTTCATTCAACGAACATTTAAAGGAGTTTACTATGTGCCAAGCACTGTATTTAAATTCAAGAGAAACACAACAATAAGGAAATCACAGACCTTGCTTTCACAAAGCTTAGAGTTCAGTGACAGAGAAAGCCAGGAAAACATTTGTCAGAAGCACAAAGGATAGGCAACTATCCCAGTGCTGGCAGGTTAAGGAAAAACTTACTAGAAGCTGAGGAAAAACAGAAGTCTTAAGGAAGAGCAGAAATTAGCCAGGTAAAAAGGACGATGGGAAACAGCAGAGAAAACAATATGAACAAAGACCCAGAGAAAAGGAGTCAAGTATGTTCAAAGCACTGGAAGTTCAGTAAAACTAAAGAAGAGTATCAAGAGAAAAGCCTAGAAGACTGATCAGTCTTTTAAGTGTCATAAACAAAGCTAAGGAGTTTGGATTTCATTCTAAAACAATGAGAAGCTATCAGAGTTTTAAGCAAAGAAGTGGAGCAGGAAGTAGGTGAACACATTTGAGCTTTAGAAAGATCACATTGGCTACAGCGTGGAGAACAGTGGCACAAGAGTGAAAGCTTTGGTGAAACCATAATCCCATAGAAAGACAAGGGATTGTAATTGTTATATAAAGACTAGCTATGTGGCCTAAATGAGCAGGTGGTGACTAGCAAGAGCCACCCATAATCTCAAAGCCCTCTATACCAAAGACAAAACACTCAAATTCCTATGGGATGCCAGCCAGATGCCCAATCACTCCTGGGCAACAAGTCTCAACTTGATGGTGGGGTGGGAAAGAAGAATCCAAAAAATGAGCAAGGAAAGGACCTTCTCCCCAAACTGGTAAAACTATTCAGCTCCAAGTCAAGTCCAGGACATTGGAGTTAGGTCTCTTTGGACCAGGTTAAGCTCTGCTTTGCTAGTAGAAAAACAGAACCTTCTCCACTTGTGTGGATTTGGGGACCCACAGTTCACTCCAACTCTGAGACACTGAGAGTAGCTTCCTTTGCCTTCCGCTAGTGGGCCTCCGTTGATGCTACCACCTAGTCTTGCAAACTGGCTCAAGATAGGCGTTGCTATGGTTAAGAAAAAGTTCCGGAGACCTGAGAGTCTCTCTCAGTTTCACACTGGGATTGGTAACCACTGGAACATTCCAATATAACCAGCATGCCAGACCCACAGCTTGTCTGACCAGGACAGATGCCTCTTCTGGCTTCCTTCCCACTTTCACTTCAGCATGAAAATGTAAGCTACAGACCTCTGAACTTGGGGACTGCCTGCATTCAGGGTGCAAAGAAGTTAGCTGAGCACAGCATGATAAATATCAAGACAGATGATTAGAATCATGTGTTTTAAAAGGTGAAGAAAATCTCAAAACAGAGAATGTTATCAAGGAAGGGGAGAACCCAGTAAAGATAAAAAACTTCATATTAAAAATCCCACAAGTTGGGCTTCCCTGGTGGCGCAGTGGTGAGAGTCCACCTGCCGATGCGGGGGACACGTGTTCGTGCCCCGGTCCGGGAAGATCCCGCGTGCCGCGGAGCGGCTGGGCCCGTGAGCCGTGGCCGCTGGGCCTGCGCGTCCGGAGCCTGTGCTCCGCAACGGGAAAGGCCACAACAGTGAGAGGCCCACATACCGCAAAAAAAAAAAAAAAAATCCCACAAGTATAATTTCTTTTGTAGTTAGTGTCCTTCCCTACTCCATGCCAGACAGATACAAATTTCTATTTTATACCAAAGGTTTAACATTTTTGCTTTTGATATTTAAGCCCTTATTTCATCTGATGTTGATTTTTATGTCACTATATTAAATAAAGGATCTAATTTTTTCCTGTAAGTTCCATTTATTGAATACTTCTTTTTCCCACTCACCTGTTACGCCACCTTTAGTCATATATCACAGAATGAACATGAAGTGTGCTAATGAATATTCCTGTCATCTTCCTGCTTTTAAAAAAGATGTTTGTAGTGTTTCCTCACTGTGTGTTAATTTTAGGATTTCTGCAGATGGCCTTTATCAAATTAAGAAAACTCCCTTGTGTTTTATTTTTTAATCATAAAGTTAAACTGAATTTTATCAAATGTTTTTGTGAATCTAATGAGATGATCATACGTATTTTTCCCTTTAATCTTTCAATGTCGTCTATGACATATATTTTCTAATACTACACTACACTTGCATTCCTGGAGTAAATTTAGAAACTGTAAAACACTGCACAAATATTCATTACAAATGTTGTCTTCAAACTGTAGAGAGACTTAAAAGACAGGAAGAGAAAACATAATCTGGTACTGATCAGGAACAACTGAAGGTTTCTGACAGAGAACTAATAAGATTAGAGCTCATAAAAGCCCAGGGGACAGAAATTATTCGTTCTATTTTACATATATGGAAGAGATGTAGACCAAACAGAGCCATTTTGGAAGCACTGACAACAACCTCCACTGTGACTAGTAACTGGGAAGCTTGCTCTCCCTTGTTGTGTTGGACTTTGCACTTTCCAGACTTCCAGAATGGTCCAGTGAGTTAAGTTTCGCCTCCTCTATGAAGCCCTTTGAATACTTCAGTCCTAAGTGATCCCTGCCTTCCCTAAACCACTGTAGTATTTCTGGCCTGTAACTCGGTTGGCACATAGGACACTGACCTGTGTTTGAGTACCTTTTCATAGCACATATTTAGCCACCCAGCCCCCTCATGCTAGATTCGACATTCCTGGTGAGCAGGGACTGTGTGTCCAAGGACTCTCATACGGCCTAGCCTTCCCAGCATAGGGCCATGCCCACAGCAGGTCTTCATTACATCGTTCTCACCAATGAACTCTGATCTGAAGACCTCTCACTGTCCCCACAGTGGTAGAGAGCACAGCAGAAAGGGATGGTCTGCCCCAACCACTGCCCCCAACCCAACAATTTAAAAAAATGAAAGTAGAGCTGGTCTTCAGAGTTAAACTACAAATCAATACACACAAACTATTAATTATAGAAGTTATACATAAAAATACATAAACTCTAAAGATCAGGCCCTCTTCATGGCACGCCACCTCCCACAGCCTTTTCTCCCACCCTCCCCTCTCCTCTAAAGTCCAGAGCCATATATCCAGTGTCTGAATCAACTCCACTACTTAGATATTCACAGTAACTTATACTCAACTTATGCTCCCCACCCTCCCTCAAGCCTACTCTTCTATCTATATTCTCGATCCCAGAGGTATAACCAACTACCCACTCACCTATCCCAAGAAACTGGGGTATCATCCTTGATATATTCTTCCCTCCCTCTCTCTCTCTCACTTCACATATAACCACAAGTCCCATCGGTCCTAGGTCCTTTACTATCTCTCCACCCCATTCCCTGCTCATGGTCACTGCTACCACGACTTCAGTCCAGGCCATCAAGATCTCTCACCTGGGCTACTACAGTAACTTCCTCACAGACTCCAGAATGATCTTTACAGAATGTCATTGTGCGCATGGCACATTCTATGTGAAACCTCTCACTGGTTCCTCACTGCATCCAGAATAAGCCTCAGAGACCCATCCTGGCCCTGCATAATCTCATCGTTGTCCTGAAGACTTCTTGTTACTGAGGTACTAAAATACTCACAATTGCCTTAATAAACCAGGCTCTTTTGCCCTATCCCCACCCACTGTCCCCTATGTCTAGCTCATTCCCACCAGCGCTTCAGACTTCTTGCTGAAGGCCTTCTCTATCATCTTCCACTAGCCTGGACTAACTTCCCCTCTTCTGTGTTCCCGCAGTACTCTGTACTTCCCTCTGTATTATACTGTAGTGACCTCTTACTTCTCTGCCTCCTCTTACTTCTTCTCTCCCCCAAAGAATGTGTGCTGGTAAATGTGTAAGAGCTGGTTACAAAGAAGGGAGCCCTGGTTTGTAACATTTGCCAGTTTCCTTGGTGTAAATACCTCCACCATGGCAGATTTCAAGCCACCAATGGGATCTCACTGAACACATGGAGTTGGGAAGAGATGTGCATTATACCACCATATAGTACTTCCACTACACAAGTATAATAGACATAATCTAAAGGGCATAGATATTAGCAAAATAATTAGAAAGTGATGAGTCTGTACTACACTTGTTTTTAATATAATTTATTAGTAAGTTACATAATTTAATTTTTAATAAGGGCTGTATTTAATAACTGACTCACAAAATTCTTAAAAATTTAACAAGCAGCTCCGGCAAGTGGGTGAGTGCTGGCTCTTGCACACCACTGCCCACCCTAGATTTTGAGCTCCATGAGAACCAGGATGGTGCCTTATTTCCCTCTATAGTCTTAGCCTCTGGCACATGACATGTGCTCAATAAATGATTACTGAGTAACTGAATGGATGGATAAGTAAATGAGGTATAACAGTCAATTATTCCATCTTTCCTCACATCCCCTCATTAAAGTAATTATAGCTTTATCCCTCTCAACTTCCCCCACCCTCCTCCCCATAGGAGGTACTGGGGGGAGGGGAGGGGCATCCTTAGCCAGTCTAGTCCCCTGCATTGGTGATACAGTATCAGGAGGATGTGGAGGCGGGTGGAGAAGAGAAAGTCAGACTCAACTAGAGTAGAAGGAAGAAAGCAAGAAGGGTTGCCGCTTACTGTGTCAGTTCTCAGGCTCTTTCTATCACTAAGGAAAATCCAGGCAATAATGGAAAGGAAAGGACAGTAGAAGGCATGTCAGCAAAGCAGGAGACATAAAAACCGCTGAGCATCCAATTGTGCAGAAGTGTTTGGGGGATGTGCCAAACGAGGAGCTCCAGAGCGTCCAGGGTGTGAGAGAATGGGGAGGAGAGGAAATGGGAGTCTAAGAAACACTGCTGAGGGTTAAAGACTGCATCCCCACTACAAGTCTTCAAGAGATGCAAATAAAGTTCAGGCAGCGTGGGCCACACACACAGAGCCCAAGCACGTTATGGTCAGGCTATAGATGAGACACAATAAAGAGAGTCAAAGTCACCTAAAGAGGGCAGCACAACTCTGAGTCGGAGTTAAGACTGCCGAATGCATTAAAATCCCTCAACAAAAATGTCCTTTAGAAAGGGAAATTGAAAAAAAAGAATCAGACTGAGAAAGCCGTTGGTCCAGCTCATCCAACACTATCCATGAAAGATACGATTTAATCATCAGACAATCATTTGGTTCAGCCTCAGGTCAGATCCCTGTTGTGGAACTTGAAACCTATAAACACTCAAATGCCCTAACTCAGTCCCCAGCTCGCAATGGAGCCTCTTGATCAAGTTGGCCTCCCCCATGGTTCTCCTTCAGGAAGCAAGAAAGTGGTAGCAGGCTCTCAGGAACGTTGTGCCAGTAATACTGTTCATCACAAATTAATAAAGTGACACTCTGACTGCTGTACCTCAGTCATGATGAATTCATCAGCATGACTCCACTTCTCCAAGTCTGGGCAGCAAAGGAAACTGACAAGAGAGGATTTCAGAACCTACCAGGCTCTGGGCAAACTGCAGATCTAGCTTATTTCTCAATCCTAAAGTTCAAGGCCAAAATGACCAAATTTAGATGTCTGCATCTGGATGAATGAAGGACCTGGCACTTGAAGACACCCAGGCTGCAGGATTCAGGGTGTGATGGTGCAGTCCTGTCATCAAGAAACACCCCCTACACACAGGCTGCTATAGAGCTCCATATTCTCCTGCACTTTCACAGTGCCACCTCAGTTCACAGCAGCAGCTGATTCCCTGCAACGGGACACATGGACACAGAGAAGATATGTATCAGTAAGCTACAGCTCCTGGGTAACAGTAACAGTTAACATTTACTGAAAGCTTACTTTACCTCTACTATCTCATTTTATCTTCAGAACAACCCTATGAGGTATTATCCCCCGAGGCACTGAGATAAAACTTGTCCAAAAGTCCCACATAACTACTAAGTAGAGAACTGACACTCAAACCCAGGTCTGACTCCAGGGTCTATGCTCTTAATAGCAATGTCCACTGACTTGGGATAATGTCCACAGCCCATCGGCCAATGGGAGCTCAATCCTTATGATCCACTCTCTGAGGTTCTTCATGGTATGGCCAAACCAGGCTAAATGAAAAAGACTGAAACTCCTAGGACCTGTGACATAGCACTGTTTCACTCCACTGATTGTGGGGAACTGCATTACGTACGGGAGTTGATATCATTAATTATACGGAACTTAGAATTTCCACACAAGCCCGTCATGATGCATCAAAGCTGGCCAGCAGCTGCTGCCATTCTTATAATGTGCTCCTTCATAAACAAGCTCAAGAACAGGTATGTTACTAATCACATTCCTAAGAGTCCAATGCACAGATAGCTTCCTTCAAAACCAAGGGGGAAATCTCTTAAGCGGGCTGCATAAAAAATGTAAAACATAAGAGAAACACTTGAGTTCGGACAGATAGAATGAGACAAGGAGAGAGAAAGGCTAAAAGAAAACGCAGTCTCATTATGTGGCATTTTTGGAAGCTAAGCTTCTATTTGGTTTGACTAGGAGAGCTGAGCTCTTCCATGTGTGTGGTTTTGATAGAGGCTACAATAGACTTTCACAAGTTAAAAAGAAAAGTCCAGGAAAGTTGGGCCGAGAGTCTGAAAATCCTTTTAAATTATAAAAAGTTACAGATTTCTAACTTGACAACCATTGAACTTATTTGATAGGGAAAAAAATATCTAAGAACAAAACATGTTCAAGTTATTTTTTACATAGTACATTAATGCTTTTTTAAGTCTAACCTAGTTTTAGGGTTTATCCAGAATTTGAAAAAATTTAGGTCATTCTACAATGGCAAATTTCATCAAATAAAACACTTGCTTTAGAAAACTTACCCCAAAATGTTCTTGTCAGGATGTGTCTTAACAATCTAAAACGTAGCAAGAAGGAGAAGCCTAAAAACCCAAATCTGGGTGTGGGGAAATCAAGAGGTTTCTTTCAACTGACTTTGTTTTCTTGCAGTTGAAAACCTTGCTTCACAAAAAGGTATTTCCAAAATGGAAAATTTGGTTTCATTTATCATGGTTGAAATGCACATATGCTTCAGGCAGCAGTGATGCCGAAAAATTTCTACAGAAGTTTCCACCCATGCCTTCTAGGGGTGGGAGAGGGCTGACAGGAAAAGAGAAAGGCTAGGACACTGAACATTTGCTCTTCCCTAGGTCTTGCCAGTGTTACACCTGGCACTGCAAAACTCAGCGTTTGGAGAGCATTGGCTGTGTATGTCATGTTCTTTCAAAAAATATGCTCTATCTGTTCCTGATCAAGAATGGAAAGATAAATTCTTGGAGTTCCAGGAGCAGGCTCTCCTCCATAAGGATGAGCCATTCTCCCTCTGAGGACTGCTCAGACAAGTTCACAGCACACTGCTGGGCGCACCATGCCCCTCACAATCACGGGCATCCCGATGCTTCTGATGAAGAAAACCACCACAATTTTAAGAAAAATGGACAACCAACTTCCCCTTTTTGTGATGTTTCTTCCAAAAGTTGTGGTTCTCTGCAATTCTTGTGGATATGCCAGAGACTTTGCCTGTAAATTTTTGTAACTGTGGTAAAATATATGTAACTTGAAATTTACCATTTTAACCATTTTTAAGAGTGTAATTCAGAGGCTTTAAGTACATTTATGTTCTTGTGCAACCATGCATTTCCAGAACTTTTTCATTTCCCCAAGTTGAAACTCCATGCCTATTAAGCAATAACTCCCCATTTTTCTCTCTCCCCAGCCCCTGGCAACCACCATTCTACTTTCTGCCTCTATGAATTTGACCATTCTAGGTACCTCATATAAGTTGGGAATTTATTGTAATCCATCCACAAGGCTGATTTCCAGAAATTAAGTCCCAGTAGCCAGAGCTACTGTCATTTTCAATGTCTATCTGCTCTATACACACACACACACAATTTATCACTGTAGTGGCTGAGAGCTGGAGACCCCTTTCCTATGCAAAACAGAAGACAAAGTCATCTTCCTCTGACTGATCAAGGCAAAATGATTCTTAACAGAGGGAGATGGGAAACTTGGCATCAGAAGGTCCTGTAGAGAGCTAGAGCGCTTAGGGGATACTGCAAAGGTGAGTGTAAATTCACAGTTTCTTCTTAAGATTTTGGCCTGAACAAAGGAGTATCCAGTTCATGGTTCCAAACCACTAAAGCATCCAGATGCCTCAGGGTGTCTATAAAAAGGAGGACAAAGGTAGGTGCTGGTGAATCCTACAAGAGGAAGTGCCACGCCCTGTGTAGTATCTTACTGTGAGGAGACAAGTTTAGGTGGATGGGAGATGATGACCTGATAAGATCTCTCTAATTTTCTCATGGGAACGGTCCCACAAAATCTTCTTTGGATTATAAATATAGGAAGGCCCTAAAATAAGCCCTGGGTACTATCCAAGCACAAACCATGGAGTACAACAGGGCAATAGATGAACACCAACAATAACAGCAACTACCATTTACTGAGTGCTCACGCTGTGCCTGAAAAACTTACTAAATTGCCTCCTTTGATCTTCACAACAACTCTATGAGATATGGAAACTGTCCCTCTATACTGAAAAGAAAAATTAATTCTGAAAAAATGTGACACACTCAAGGTCATACAGTTTATGAAATAGATTTACTGCAAGCTCTGTGTTACCCCAAAGCCCATGATTTTCGTACCCTTATGACAAAGAAAGAAAATTGTTCATCAGAAATCTCTAGGCTGAACATTTTTAATGCTTAAAAACAGCCCCAATTAAGCTTCAGCGGGTTCAGTGTGGAAGAACCAGACTCAGGATCCCTCCAGTCCCCAGAGGTCTGACATGTGATCCTAGGCCAGTCACTCAGCTTCTCTGGCCCTGAGTTTCCCAGGGAACTTGTGAAACAAGGCTACTTCCCCCTCTTCTGCCCCCACCTCAAAGCATTCCATGGGGTCAATTACCCGTGCTGAGATAATAAGGCTGATATCCAAGGATGAACCTATTGGCCAAAGGTTTCAATCACCTCTCTCATGAGCTTCCTTTTTAGTTATCAGAGCTTCCCACAAAAGTTATCAGCTAATCAGCAAATAATTATCTAACGCCTACTATGTGTGCAGCCACACAGTAGTTAATGTGGAGTATTCAGAGCTATAGGCAGCATCCTTGCCCTTGAGGACCTATCTCCCAGTTTGGGGACTTATAGGAAACAAAAGCACAGAAACATCTTGTGGGTGGGCCTATTATTCAGTACCCAACTATGGAATTGGAATTAGGAGGAACATCTGCCAGAACCAGAGAAGCTTAGGTTTCCAAGACAAAGTGGAATTTTAAAACAGCCTTGATAGATGAATAACTTTTGGAAAAGTAGAAGCAAAAGGCATTCCAGGCAAAAACAAACTCTGGAAGCTAAGGATCTGAGACTGGATGGAGTACTGTACAGGATGGGTGATCACAAAAGAGACCCACAGATCTCTTGGTAGCAGTATGGGTGAGCACTGGGAATGGAGACTGGAGCCAGATTTCACAAGACTTGAATGCCTGGCAGGGTAAGCTGGTCTTGGAGTGGGAACAAAAGGTAGTGAGCTTGGTGACCTGGTGAACACTGGAAGCTGCAAGGTTTAGATTTCTCTGCCTTTGATAGGAAAAACTAAAAGAACATGTGTGAAAACTAGGTGTTGTAATGCCAAAGACATCAGCTATCCCAGTTGAGAGGCACCAGAGTGTTGAAGAACAAGAGAGCTCCTGCGGGCGAGGACTCATTACATTTCTGAACACAAAACTGAGAACACAATAAGTACCCCAAAATGCTTGGGAAGCAGTACTTTGATCTGCTGCTGCTAGTTTGAAATGGACCTTTCAGCCCCAATATGTAAGCAAATCAAGAATCTCTAAACCTCCATTCACATCACTGCTGCCCTCTGTTGGCTACCAGACCAATAAGAGAAGGTGGGGACACTGTGCACCTCTGTCCCAAGGAAGCAGGCTTTCAGATGCTCTGTCGGCCAGTGGCCACACAGAGTCCAACACTAAGCTCCTGTTGCAAAGGGCACTCAAGGAGAGGCTGTACCAGCACCACACTCAGTCTAAAATGTCCCAATCTCTTCCTGGGAGTCACATCAAGAAACACAATCCCTGGGGGCCTCTTCAGACAAGAGGACACCACACAATCATGCCAGTTCTAATGGGGTCTAGAGATGTTTAATGACATCATTCTGCCCCATGAGATGGGGCAAGATTTGGGACAATCCATGCAAAAGAAAGTGTACTGAGGTGCTCTCCAGTGTTGACTTAGTGGAACCTGTTATCATTTAACCAGCTGGTTACCATCTGAATCAAACTGGCAACTCAGAGCAGCAGCCCTCCCTCCTTGTTTGTCCACTGCCATGGCCTGACCGCTCTTGCAGTCTTCTCACCTCAAGGAAAATGGCAAGCCTTGTTCTCTACCAGCCGCAGACCCACAGAATGAAGAGGGGACGTTTTAGCACACAGAGGAATGACCCGCCCCTGCACCACACTGAGCAACTTCACGATGAAAGAATCAGATCCTCAGATAACAGCTTAAAATTTATTAAAATGCATGTGCCTGCCAGGAAACAATCCCTCTCTAGTTAGATCCAGCTCAACAGAAATACTTAAATTTCCATCTGTTAACTTCTATTTCATAAAGAAACCCCTGATGGAAGGAGCAAGAGTTTCTCTAAAGAATATAACTTCCAGTATAATTTGTAAACTTTTCAATGCAAATGGAAGTCAGTTCAGAGCAAGTGTCACCTGAATGGATTTCTCTCCTTCTCACTTGAACTTGTGTGTGTATACAGGTACACACACACACACACACACACACACACACACAGTAAGGAAAGACATCAGCTTGGCATGCGTGTTGACAACTTGAGCACTTCAGAGTGAAAATGCAAGCACTCTATGTCAGGCCAGACCTGCTATGATACCAAAACCCCCCACCCAAGAAAAACCACCCCGGGAAAGCAGCCAGGAAAGGGAAACGCCTCCTTGAAACAGCCTGATTCAGCCCATGCTGAAACTATTCCCGAACACCAGCCAGGAAGTCCCGTCTTTCAGGGTGCTCCGCTGCCCAGCAAACCCAGACCCGCCTCTGTGGAAGCCAGATCTCTGGGGAAAGGGGCTTTCCTGCTCTGACTCTGCTGCCCCCTGGGATCCATCAGTGACCAGGTCTTCCAATCCTGTCTAACCAATGCCAGCGCAAAGCTGGTGGCTGCACCGCGAGCGCACACAAACACACACACACACACACACACACACACGTACACACACACGTACACACTCAGGCGCGCGCACGCGCGCGCGTGCGTGCACGCACACACTTATACATAACATACCTTTCACCGTCCATTGTGTGAGGCCCAGCCAGGGTGGTAGCCGCTGAGCTGTGCATGCACTGGAGGATCCTAGCCCTGTTCTCGTTTCTCCCAGCCAACCAGCGGGAGATCTGATCAGCAACAGTGATTCAGCATGGCTGCAAATGAAGCCTCCTCCCCTCTTGATCCTCCTTCCTCTGACTTACTCGCGGCAGCTTCTACCGCAGAAGCAGCAGCAGCAGAAAATGTCTTACCCAGAGCTCCCTGCAGCCCTTTCAGCTGCTAAAAGCAGCAACCCACTTGCTCCCCCTCCCCCACAGGCTTGCTGCTCCTCCGTCTCCTAGGAACAGCGCAGCGCCAGCAACCCAAGTACAGTGCCACCTTTCCAGCCGCTTCCACATCTGCCCAGGCATCCCCAGCCCAGGCGACTAGCCCACCCCAGTGAGTCCTGCCTCCTCTGCCTAGACTGAAAAGACTCAGGCAGTTCCTCACTAGCCCAAGAAATACGGGCCCCCACCTCCTCCCCTGCCCCCACAGACTACGAGTTCGTCAGCCTGGTCAGATTGCTGGAATGAGGAGGCCCCTCTGTGGCTTACAGTGGACTTTATCCACCTGGGGAAATTGACTTGTAGGTCACATCTCATTTTCCAATTCCTCCTCCCAAAATCTACAGCAGCTCTGAGAGTCTGACAGATGGAGAGAAGTTAGGGCAAGAGAGCCTGATAGAACTGAGAAGAACGCAGAGAGAAATTAGAAAAAGGGAACTGAAACAAATACTATTTTACTACAAGAGGCTAAACTGCAGTAAAACCACCACAATGGTACCACGTACATTTATTTCCCCAGGCCATACCAAAAGACCACAAGTTCTAGAGCACAGCCCTAAACTACCTTCTTAAAGTCTGTCGTGTTGAAATTTAACTTAAGCTGTGGCTCCAACCAGTAAGTCTCCCACTGAATCCCTATCTGCAGCCAAAGATCTCTCGCACCCTGTAATCTCTAGTTGCTGAGCCTCAATTTTGACCCACCTAATGCAAACACATAATCCTGGGGCACGCTGGAGGCCAGTCTGTACCTCATAGCCACAGTCAAGGGACACAGAGGAAATGGGAATGGCAATCAGCCACTGGTGTTTGGTTAGCCACAAAAATGGGTTAAGAAGCTTCCTTGATGCCTCAGAAAAATCATACATGAGCATCTATATTCTGGGAATTCTCTGGGTCACATCTGTGCTTTTCAGGACCCGTACTGCCACTAGCTGGCTGAGCGACTTTCAATAAGTCTTTTCTCCACTCTGGACCTCAGCCCCTCATCCATAACATAGGGTCAGACTCTAGAGTCCCTTTTGGCTCTAAAATCACATGATGCTAAAAATGTCTTAAATGTTCCATTTTTCTCCTCATTAGAGTAATCTGTAAGATTGTTTAAGAAGAAATTTTTACTGGACTCCAATGTTTTGAGAGGGCTTCAGGGAGGATAACGTGATGTATGTGAAAGTATGTGGGATGCTTAGTAAACCTATTATAGTTATAATTTTGACCTGATAAATGTCTTCACTGCCAGAAAGCCCTGAAACCAGGGAGGGAGGCTGGACACTGAGGTAACAGAAACTAAGAGTAACTTAAACTTCATACAGCCTCCTGAACTCAAAGTGGCTAATGTGTTACTCTTAAAAATAACCCCCCGCCCTTGACACCGCAATGTCCTCTTAGATGAGGCCATTAGGCCACTACCCAAACTCATTCTTTCTCAAGTGAGAAGAGGCTCGGGTGATTTTATTTACAACCTACAGCCCTGTATCACAACTTCTTCCTTTCACAACAATACCCCTCCTATCTTTCTCCCTCTGCCCTTTCCTCTTCTAATCAGCTTTGTGGCGCTGCTCCAGATATTTCCTCTTGAGGTGAATCACAGGGACCAGAAGCTGAACATCACAAATAAGGAAACTGAATCCCAGAATCCGTGCCAGAGTGCAGACATCCACCAGGAAGACGAGTGGGTGATTCATAAAAGGGACATGAGAATGAGTCTCTCACAACTTCATACCCTCTTTCACAACTTCACCATATAGGAAAGGACGGGAGGAGACTCCTCTGGTGTCCAGTGGTAAAGAATCCGCCTTCCAATGCAGGGGATGCGGGTTCAATCCCTAGTCAGGGAACTAAGATCCCACGTGCTGCAGGGCAACTAAGCCCACATGCCACAACTACTGAGCTTGCACGCCTCAACGAGAGAGCCCACGTGCCCTGGAGCCTGCGCGCCACAGCTAGAGAGAGAAAACCCTCACACCACAACTAGAGAGAAGACTGTGCACCACAACTAGAGAGACAACCAAGCAGACCACGGGCTATAAGGAAACAAGATCCCACATGCCTCAATAAAGACCCCATGTGCGACAACTAAGACCCGACGCAGCCAATAAATAAATAAATAAATAAAACAAGTATTTTTTTAAATAAATAATCCTGTTTATTAAAAAAAAAAGGGAGAACTGTCACATCTAACAAACCAGAGAGAAAATTTTTAAAGATCAGAAAATACTGAAAGGCTGAGCATATTCAGGTTTTAACATACAACTATTGAGAGCCAGTATAAAATTTTTACACAATTTCCTTTGCAACCTACTTTTGCCAAGCTAACCAACATCACTACAACGTATGTGTTGAAACCATAGTGCTACCACCTGCTCACTTTATTCCCCATTCTACCCATGAGAAGTAAGCTGAACAGAGACTCCCTAGAGAAGGACACTGAGAAAAGAAAGGCAAAACCGGGGTCAGAGCTGAACCAAGGATCAAAGCCTCCAGACTCCTGGCACAAAGTTGCCACCTAAATCTTCTCTACTATCAGAGCTACACTTCACACTTTCTACATTATGATCCAAGTGTTCTCTGGGCCACAGCCTGAACCTGCTTGCCATAGGCTAACTTCCCTAACTGGACTTCAGATTAAGGAGAGTCACTATTGGATTCTTGCAGTAGAGGAAAGTCAGAGGAACCAAAGTAATCTCTACCTGGAGGAAGAGGTCCCATCCTTGAATTCCCAGATGTAGTGTATCACCTCCTTGCTAGCCCGCCTCCCCATACCCAAATCTTCTCCCACAGCTTACCAATAGTACCCACCTCTCCATCCCAGAGCAATTTACCCAGCCATGTACACCAACTTTGTTCAGCATCCTCCAGCTCTATGTGGCTGAGGAAGAAGCCATGTGAGGAGAAAAAACTTTTAAGTGGGTTTGGTCTAGAGAGTTCTCTTCTCCACACCCCATCTCTCTACAAGGAGCCTGTACAGCACAGCTTATCTGGAGGTAGCAAGGCCCATCATTCTTCCTTCTAAGTGTCTTTTTCTTCTTTTCTTGCTTTTATCCTGCTTCTCCAGAGCCTCAGTTCCTCACATGTGCAGGCACCATAACCCATACAGTAGCCCCACACCTGCATCAGAACCATCTGCCCAGTGGGTTAAAATTGTAGGCATCAAAGGATCAAAAGATGCAAGGAAACTTTTCAGGGTTATGGAAGTGTTCCATATCTTGACTGTGATGATACTTACACAATTGTATACAACTACTACATTTTATCAAACTAGACACTTAAGTGGGTGAATTTTATTTTATGCAAATTATACCCCAATAAATCTGGGAGAAAGAAAATACTACAGTACCAGGCTCTACCACACACCTACAGAATTGGGGCCCAAGGAGCAGGAATTTTAGTGAACTTCATAGGTGACTCTAATACACAGGTAAATGGAAAGACCACAAAGAAAAGAGCTCAGACCAATAGAATCAGACAGACCAGGGTCTGAATATACTTACCAGAAACATGACCCTTAGCAATGTACTTTACAAGTCTCAATTTCCTCATCTGTAAAAAGAAGATAATAATAGTACCTACCTAGCAGTGTTGTTAGGTTTCAAGACTATAACGCACTTAGCAGAGAGCCTGGCCTGTAATAGGCACTGAGTAACCATTAGCAGCTATTATTTGCATTGCCTATGCCAATGCTACCAAACTATAGCTCTGTGAGTCCTTAGTTTTGAGGTCAAGAAGAAAGTCAACCAGGGTAACTTGTGCCAGGAAGCCCAGCCCTGGGCCTCTCCTAGAGCCATTCAGTGGTCACTATTACCAACAGGCCACCAAGAGCCAGGCAAGACCAAAGCTAAATCAAGACCCACCCACACCTGTATCACCAAAACTTTCCCTCAGATTCTGGACCACTTGATGAGAGTAGACTCCCCCTGTAGCTGCTTAGCATGCCCCCAGCACAGGAAGCCAGGCAGAAAATGAAAAGGAATTTGATGTCCAAAAAAGTCAAAAGGTAAAGAGAACAGCATATTATCCAGGATACTTGGCTTCCCTCAGGACTCCTCCCGTGAAGTAGAAGAACCCATGCCCTGAACATATTCAAGACAATAATTACCTGTGGCATCTGTGTTGCACTTTAAAGCTCACAAAGTTCTTCATGTCCCTCATCTCCTTGGACTTAAGATAACATCCCCTGAATAGTAATAACAGCTCCCATCCCTTAACATTTTACTCTGGGCCAGACTCTGTACTCAAGACTATACATATACCCCTCTCATTTAATCCTCACAACAACCCTGTGAGAAGGGACTATTATCCCTGTTTTAAATGTGAGGTGTACAGAAATGAAACAGATTTTTGTATATTGACTTTTTATCTTGCAACTTCACCAAATTTTATTAGTTGTGACAATTTTTTGAGAGAGTCTTTAGGGTTTTCTATATATAATATCATGTCATCTGCAAATAATGATAGTTTTAATTCTTCTTTTCCAATTTGGATGCTTTTTACTTTTTTCTTGCCTAATTGCTTTGGCTAGGACTTCCAATACTATGTTGAATAAAAGTGGTGAGAGTGGGCATCCTTGTCTCGTTCCTGATCTTAGAGGAAAAACTTCCAGCTTTTCACCTTTGAATATGAAAATATATGGCCTTTATTATATTGAGGTACGTTCTCTCTATACCCACTCTGTTAAAAGTTATTATCATAAATGGATGCTGAATTTTGTCAAATGCTTTTTCTGCTTCTATTGAAATGATCATATGATTTTTATCCTTCATGTTGTTAATGTGGTGTTCCACAATGATTGATTTGAAGATGTTGAACCATCCCTGCAATCCTGGAATAAATCCCACTTGATTATGGTGCATGATCCTTTAAATATATTGCTGCATTCAATGTGTTATTATTTTGTTGAGAATGTTTACATCTATGTTCATTAGGAATATTGGCCTATAATATTTTTCTTGTGGTGTCCTTATCTGGTTTTGGTAAGAGGTTAATGCTGGCCTCCTAAAATGAGTTTAGTAGAGTTCCCTCCTCTGTTAGAATTAATAAATTCAGTAAAGTTGCACGATACAAAATCGGTACACAAAACTCTATTGCATTTCTATACACTAATAACGAAGTATCAGAAAGAGAAATATGGAAAAAGACCACATTTACAGTTGCATCCAAAAAAACCCAAAATATCTAGGAATGAATTTAACCAAGGAGGTGAAAGACCTGTATATTGAAAACTACAAGACATTAATGAAAGAAATTGGAGAAGACACAAATGAATGGAAAGATATTCCATGCTCGTAGATTGGAAGAATCAATATTGTTAAAATGTTCATACTACCCAAAGCAATCCACAGATTTTATGCACTCTCTATCAAAATTTCAATGGCATTTTTTTACAGAAATAGAACAAATTATCCTAATATTTGAAATAGAACAAATTATTCTAAAATTTGTATGGAACTACAAAAAATCCCCAAATATCCAAAGCTATCTTGAGAAGGAAGAACAAAGCCAAGCCATCAAACGCCTTGATTTCAAACTATATTACAAAGCTATACTAATTAAAACAGTATGGGGCTTCCCTGGTGGCGCAGTGGTTGAGAGTCCACCTGCCGATTCAGGGGACACGGGGATCGTGCCCCGGTCTGGGAAGATCCCACATGCCACGGAGCAGCTGGGCCCGTGAGCCATGGCCACTGAGTCTGAGCATCCAGAGCCTGTGCTCCGCAACGGGAGAGACCACAACAGTGACAGGCCCGTGTACCGAAAAAAAAAAAAAGATGGGCAGAACATATGAATAGATGTTTTTCCAAAGAAAACATACAGATGACCCACAGGCACATGAAAAGATGCTCAACATCATGGAAATCATGCATCATCATGAAAACGCAAATCAAAGCCACAATGAGATACCACCTCACACCAATCAGAAAGGCTATACCAAAAAGATAAGAATGGTACTGATGAACCTAGTTGCAGGGCAGGAATAAAGAGGTAGACATAGAAAACGGACTTGAGGACATGGGGTGGGAGGGCGAAGGGTGAAGTGAGAGTAGCATCGACATATATACACTACCGAGTGTAAAATAGTTGGCTGGTGGGAAGCAGCAGCAGAGCACAGGAAGATCGGCTCAGTGCTTTGCAATGACCTAGAGGGGTGGGATAGGGAGGGTGGGAGGGAGGCTCAACAGGGAGGAGATATGGGGACATGTGTATGCATATGGCTGATTTGCTTTGTTGTGTAACATCAACTAATACAGTATTGTGAAGCAATTATATAATAAAGATCTATTAAAATTTTTTTAAAAAAGATAAGAAGCAAGTGTTAGTGAGGAGATGGAAAAAAGGGAACACTTGTACACTGATGGTGGGAATTTAAACTGGTGCAGCGAATATGGAAAACAGTATGGAGGTTTATCAAAAAATTAAAAATGGAACTACCACATGATCCAGTAATTCCACTTCTGGGTATATATCTGAAGAAAACGAGGGATTTCCCTGGTGGTGCAGTGGTTAAGAATCCGCCTGCCAATGCAGGGGACACGGGTTCGAACCCTGGTCTGGGAAGATCCCACATGCCGCAGAGCAACTAAGCCCATGTGCCACAGCTACTGAGACTGCGCTCTAGACCCCACGAGCCACAACTACTGAGCCCACGTGTCACAACCACTGAAGCCCGCACGCCTAGAGCCCATGCTCCACAACAAGAGAAGCCACCGCATGAGAAGCGTACACACCTCAACGAAGAGTAGCCCCTGCTCACCGCAACCAGAGAAAGCCCGCGCAGGAACGAAGACCCAGCGCAACCAAAAATAAATTCTTTAAAAAAAAAACAAAACCGAAAACACTAACTCAAAAAGATGTATGTACCCCCATGATCATTGCAGCATTATTTACAACAGCCCAGATATGGAAACAACTTAAGTGTCCATCTATGGATGAATGGACAAAGATGATACACACACACACACACACACACACACACACACACACACATATACACACACCCAGAGCGATATTATATAGCCATAAAGAACATTAAAATGCTGCCATTTGTGACAACATGGATGGACATCGAGGGCATTATGCTAAGTGTAATAAGTTAGAGAAAGACAAATACTGTATGAGCTCTCACATGTGGAATCTAGAAAATTTTTTTAATTAAAAAAAAATCTCACAGATACAGAAAAGAGATTGGGGGCTTCCCTGGTGGTGCAGTGGTTGAGAGTCCGCCTGCCGATGCAGGGGACACGGGTTCATGCCCCGGTCCGGGAAGATCCCACATGCCGTGGAGCGGCTGGGCCCGTGAGCCATGGCCACTGAGCCTGAGCGTCCGGAGCCTGTGCTCCACAACGGGAGAGGCCACAACAGTGAGAAGCCCGAGTACTGCAAAAAAAAAAAAAGAGATTGGTGGTTGCTAGAGGCAGGGGGTTGGGGGAGGGAGAAATGGGTGAAGGGGGTCAAAAGGTAAAAAGAAAAATGTTTCTCTTTTCAAAAGTAATGCAGTAAATATAAGCTCGACTGGAACATAAATAAACAAATAAATGTGAGGAAACTGAGGTTCTGAGACTTATAAGGACTTGACCACAGCCCTATAGGTTTGAGCCCAGGTCTCCCTGACCTCAGAGACCATTACTAACTACTGTGCTTGGCAGGCACTACCCCTATCTTACTACCTTCATTTTAGAGAAAAGCCAGCTGAGGCTGAGAGAGAGAAAGCAACTGGCTCAAGATCACTCAGTGAGTTGGTGGCCAAGTGGGGCGTGGGACCAAATCCTCAGATGCCTGGCCTAATGCCCTCTCCACCTCACCTGAAGATGGGGAACAACAGCATTTGAACCCCTAAAGATATTAACACAAGCTGGCATCCAAGGCTCCCAACACCTACTATTATAAAGTCCTTAACCCTGGATTCCTCTGGTCCCTTAGCTTACCAAGCAGGCCTAGCCAAAGATTGCTCTTGAGGAAAGCTGGAGGCACATCACTGGACCCCGGGTGAGTCAAAGAAAAGCCAGACCAACTATAGTAGCAAGCAGGGTGCTTCACACAGGCCAGCACATCGCAAACACTTGTCTTTCCGGGTCCCCCTAAGAATTCCATCCTCTCTCTAATCTTCAACCTGCAACTGGTGCCCTCTGCTGGTAAATATGTGCATATCTTTATGAGAAAAGCAAAACCTAATGACTACATCAATGGCTTAGGCAAGGTTCAAAAATCTGCTTCCTTCAAGAATAAGTATTAATTCCTACTTACAACTTTTTCATAGGTACTTGCAACTTTAAATTGACTGCATCGGTCCTCTATCTGCTGCCCCTGTCTCATCTCTCTAGTCCTTTCCATTCTGGTTACAAAGAAAGCTGAGCTGTTTTTTACATGAAGAGGTAAAATACAGATGAGACATAGCCCCAAAGTCAAGAATACAGGGATGTGTATGTGGGTGAGGTCAGGTCTGCCCATCTAGCAGGTACAGAGAACTGAGGCAGGCACATGGTTAAAGTAATGTAAAACCCATGAGAAAGTATGCTCAGACATTCTGGTCACTCTCTGCCTTCATACGACTGCATGCTTATAATTCAGTCTCCCTGAATATCTTACTCTGTCTATGTGATGGGTTGTACCAGGAAGCTGCCACATAAATTCTACAAGACTAGAATGCCAGAGAGCTTACAAACTGGGGAAACTGCACATGGACACATATAAATAATGGTAGAAAACAAGAGACTCAAGAGAAATGAAGAAAAGGTACTATGGGAACTCAGTGGAGTAAGAGACAGCTTCCAGTTTGAGGAAGGAGGGAGTAGGACACAGGAGTAGATATAAAGTTGTGAATTTAGTAAATAATTCCATGGGGCTTTAAAAAGAGTATTCGTAAGTGTAAATAGTTTCAACTGGATAATTTCAATTTCTCATGATTTCACTTAAAATTTTTAAAAATAATTTTATAAAGGGTTAATTGTTTAATCTCACTACTTTAATACATTGACATACTATATTACACTAAATACATATTATTATTGCATATTTTATTATAATTTTTATTGTGGTAGAATATACATAAAATTTACCATGTCAACCTTTTTTTTTTTGCCAACAAGATTATTTTTTGCAGGTATCTTTTATTTTTTTAATTAATTTTTATTGGAGTATAGTTGCTTACATCAACATTTTTAAGGGCACAATTCAGTGGCATTAAGTACAATCACAATGTTATGCAACCATTACCACTATCCATCTCCAGAACTTCATCATCCCCAAGGAAACTCTGTACCCAGTGAACAGTAACTTTCCATTCCCTCCTTCCCCAAGCCCCAGGTAACCTCTATTTTACTGTCTCTATGAATTTGCCTATTCTAGATCCCTCAGATAAGTGCAGTCATACTTGTCCTTTTGTGTCTGGCTTATTTCACTTAGCATAATGTTTTCAAGGTTCATCCATGTTGTAGCATGTATCAGAATTTCATTCCTTTTTATGGCCGAATAATATTTCACTGTATGTAGATAAGACATTTTGTTTATCCATTCATCTGTTGATGGCCAATGGATTTTTAATATCCCACATTTTCACAGAGCACAATTTAGTAAACATTTCCCTAATGTTTGACACTTACATCAGTTTCCAATCTCTTGCTATAGATGTTATAATGACCATTTTTGTGCAATGACTGTTTTTCTTTCACTGAATTGTTTTCTTAGGTTAAATTCCTAGTATTGGAGGGCTAGAGAAAAGATATTGATACTTTAGTGGTCCTAGCAAATAAATCCATATTTACCCTCCTCACTCATCATCTTTTCCAGCCTGATGGAGAAGTTACTGTCTGCAATTTCAGTTATAAAAGTACAAAACTGTGATTAAACTCAACTGAAGACAAGCAAACAAACAGTTCCACCAAATGAAAATAAAAGCTTTCAAGCTCATGAACATATGGATCCAGAGATTTGAAGGGAACTGGTTGTGACTCTGAAGTCAGCAATAAATAGAAATTCAGAAGAGCTATGTAAAATGGGCATTTTTGCCACAATCTCCCTTCTGTGACCCACGTTTCATATTCTCCATACCAAAATCTTACTTCATGATGAGAACAGAATAACTTCCTTCCAAGGGGAGTAATACAAAGCAGTTAAATCAGACCATCTTGTTACACATTTCATTGCAGTGTATACAGGCAAAGTGTGATCCTTCTAACACACTGACATACCTACACCTGTTGTCAGATGCTGTTGCTTCTAGTAGCTGTACTTCCTACCTCCCTAAGGAATTATTTATGGTGCCTATGTCAACAACTGCCTTCACTAAGATTACTTTAAAGATCTTTACAAGGCAGTCCTTTTTATAAACTTGCTTACAAAGGATTTACATGGTGGCGGTGAGTCTCCACATGCTCAAAACTGCTAGAAGCTGCAATAATGAAAAGACCTAGAGCTTTTGGAAAAACGAAAGGAATTAACAAAGCAGAAAGTGCTCAAAAGAGCTCTCCACTAGACACAGAGCTGACTGACCTACGTGATAGATTTTCCAAAACTGCAACTTCTACCCGCAACCTGATGTTTTCCACTTAACTTGGTTACATACACACACACACCAAAAAAAAAAAAAAAAAAAGTTAGCTGTTTCAGGGGTTCCCAAGTACAACACCAGGTTCAGAGATGAACTAAAAAGAACTCACAGAACTCAGTACTGCTAAGTCTTACACTCACCGATAAAGTTTACTACAGACACACAGTGAAGATACACAGTAGGATCATTTGGAGAAAAGACACAGACAGTCTGGAGGAACCCAAGTGCAGGCCTCTTTATGGTCTCTCTGACCATGAGGGGTCACACAGAATACACTTGTGTGTCATGTTTCTGTCCAAGGACTAAGTCCTCCCAAGTTTTATAGGTACCCGCTGCCTAGCACCTATCAAAACTCTAGAGTCCCAGAAGGAAGGTGGTATTTAGCATAAATCATACTGCTTGCACAGTCTAGACACTGTGAACCACCTTCATCAGTTAGGGAACAGTGGGAACACTCCCTAAATCCAAGTGCCCAGGCAAGGGCCAATCTTGCAAGTAGTTCCTTCTAAAGACAGCACATCACAATTAAAGCTTCATTTCAGCCAAAAAGAATAACCTCTCTCTCAAAAAAGCAGATGCCTATAATAGAATTAAAGAGACTGTGGGTCTTTTTACACCTTAATCCAAATTGTTCTGATTGCTTTTCTCATAAACCCTCATCGAAACCAACCATAACAACTAAAGGAATAGAAATTTTGTTCTAAGAAAATCAGAGAGAATCTTTTAAAATTCAAGGCAGATCATGATCCTCCTCTGCTCAAAACCGTGAAATGGTTCACCAATCATGTGGTAAAAGCCAAAATCCTTACAACAGTTTACAAAGCCCTTTCTTTTGTGATCAGCTACTCCTTTGCTTCTCTTCCCTCAACTCCAGCCACCCTGACCAACTTGCTCTTCCTCAAAAAGTCCAGGCACAATCCTGCCTCAGGGCTTTTGCTCTTCCTAAGCCTCTCCCTGGAATGCTGTTCCCCTAAATATCTACACTGCTCACTCCCACATTTCCTTCAAGTCTCTGTTCAAATGCCACTTTCTCAGAGAGAACTACCCATACCACCCCATTTTAAATTGCACTACCTTCACAAACATCCTGCCCTGCAGCACTCCCAGCTCCTTAGCCTAATTTTTCTATACCACACATCATTTTCTAAATGCCATATAATTTATTATGCTTCATTATCTGTCTCCCCCCCCCCACACTAAAATATAAGCTCTACTGAGGGCAAGGATTTTTGTCTCTTGTTCACTGCTGCATTTCCAGCTGAATCACAAAGGAGAGAAGTCATACATTTAACCTGACATAGTAGGAGACAGGGAGACACTGAATTTCAAACAATGTGGGAAAACTCATGACTGGTGGGGAGAGTAACTTAGTGCAAATAGCTAGATCTTCAAGTTTGGTGGTGCCTGGGAGATCAAGTCACTAGAAAACGTGGAAGGGATTAAATTTTTTTTCACTGAAAGGATGACAACAGATGGCACATTCAAACAGGGTTATTAAAGAGTTTTAATCAAAGGAACTATTTACAAGGATGTGGGCACAGTTAAGGAAAACCAACAAGGTTTGGTGAACCACCTTGGGGCTAGAAAAAGGGAGCCTGAAGTAGCAATAGGATGGAGTGGTTACCAGAAGCCAGAAAAGACCCAGAGCTGTAAGGGAGGGCCACTGGAGCAGACCTGTAGCCCCTGTTAACCTGTTTGCTGAGTATGTGTACTTGGGAGACAGGGGGAACGAATATCTTGACCTCACCTTTCTGTCACTCTCCAGAGCTCCTGTTGGTTTCTCCCACTGTCCAAACTCAACATGAAGCCAAAGAAGAGACTATACAGTTCTTTAAGAATCAACCTTCCAAGAACACAAAGCGAGAAATAGAAAGGTATGGAGTGAATCAGGAAGGGCAAAAAGAGAATATCCAGCAGAGATAACCATTTTGTAAAGCTATCTGCAAAACACACAATGCTTCAACGTGTTTACCAGCATCTTCAACTTGCTATGTTCAAACCTTCCTTCTACATCTCCTCTTCCCATTTTCGGTGACATCACCATCCTCCTACTCACACAGTAATTCTGATTCAACTACTCCCTCTTCCTTATTCCCCCCCCATATCCGATCATTTGCCAATTATACTTTCACAACTTCCCTCAAATTCCCTTTCACTCTATTGCCAGTACTACTTCTTTGTTCATGCTCTCATTTTCTTACCTGGTTAACATCAGCTGTCTTAAAGGCCTTACCACCTGAAACATCACTCAAATGCCATCTATTATACTCAGTGTCATTGATTAATCTTTCTAAATTACAGTTCTACTACCACTATTGTTTCTCAAAAACCTTTAGTGACTTCCACCGACCGCCAGATTGACTACTCAAAGACCTCAGTAATATGGTCCCAACTTTTCCCAATTTATTTCCCACAACTCTCCTTTACCCTTAATACAAAATAGCCACTTGTATTTGGAAGCTTCAATTGTAAAGGAAGTTTTGTGCAGACTATGGACATTGGAATCAGACTTGGATTCAACTCCCAGCTCAATCATTTCACCAGCTGGGTGGCCTTGGGAAAGTTTCTTAACCTTTCTGAGATGAGCTTCAGCTACCTAACCTGTGAAGCAGAAGCTTACTGAATGGATCCAGTGAGAACATTTGCAAATGTACTTAGTACAATGTTTAGCACAGAGTAGGCATGCCCGTATCTCTGCCTATTTGTCCCTCTACCTGAAATTACCTCTTTCTCCCCTCACCTTCTCTATGTGGCCAATTTTTTAAGTGAAATACCGCATTTTCCTCAATGCTTTTCTTGATCTTTCTTCCTACCTGGAAGTCACTCTCAACACATTATTTATATCTTTCTTATAATAACAAATAAACACACATAGCTAACATGGTTCATACCTCTCCTACTAGAGGTGAAGCAGCAGAGGTATAGAGGGCTCCCACATCCAAGCTCACCCAGCAAATCAAGAGAAAGGCCTAGGTTAAAAACCAAACCTCAGATACTGAGTTCTCTACGGACTACATACACATGTCACTACTTTTTTTAAGACAGTTACTCATTCACCTCGTTAACTGTGCAAATACCTTGTGGTTGAGGTGGGGGTGAAAAAAGGTACACCTTCTGCCTGTCACATCCCTTATCAGAAGTATAATATTAAAATTACTATATACCAGAGATGACATTATGCCCTTTACATGTATTCTTTCACTGAATTCCTTCAACAACTCTGTGAGACAGGTATTAATAGTAGTCTCTCCTTTTTAAAGACAAGGAAACTGAGGTTCAGGCCAATTAGCTCAAGATCATGGAACAAGGTGACCGGGTCAAGAAAACAACCTGTTCTACCTGATACCAAAATGTATGTCCTTAAGGACTATGAAATACTAAATCAGATGCCTACTGAGGCAAATTACATTTGCAACATAAGCATCAGAGAAAAAAATATACCTTTCATATGGTATCCAAATAACAAGTAACCAATAAACGAGTGAGACAATTTTAATCAGAGGATATATACTAAATGACAATGGGACTAACTCCAATTTGTTTGTATGGTGTGAACAATCTGAGATGATGCCACGATGCTGAAAAAGATGCAAGATTTCAAAAGAAACAGAATTCCCAACAGAATGCAAGTTACATGAAGACAGGAACCATGTTAGTCTTACAGCTATCTCCAGATCCTAGATGTGTTTTGCACAAAGAAGGTAATCAATACCTAATGAAACTGACAGTAAACACTGGGAAATAAGCATACTGTCCAAATGGTACAAGTTCACATCAGATAATTTTAGAACAGGAGACCATGACACAAACCCATTACAGGTAGAATTTTTATTTTTTTAAGCAAACCTTACAAAGTGGTAAAAGAATCAAAGGGGCCAAAGAAAATCTGCCTGAGTAGAGAATGAAGCACAGAACTGGGGGAAAAAAAAAAAAAAAGGAATCTTCTTGAATCCTTTTTTCCTCTCTGAAGATTCAAATCATTCAGCTCCAGGTGCAAGTTTAAAAAGTATATGGAATAGGTCAGTACATAAGAGACTCAACTGCCCTTTTTAGCCTTCCTATTACGGGATTCCTTTCTCAAAAGCAGCTTTCTGATATCTTTTTTATGATAAATGTTTTATCTGGTAGCATTTAACTTCTCATTTAGGAAGAATCTGAAGCTCACCCACAAGTAGGCTCCAAATGTCAGACTAATTTTCCCAAACCAGTTGCGTGCCTCTCTTGAAAATGAGCAATAAGTCATATTTCCCAACGAGATACTTCCACAAATTATATTTAGGAAGAGGCTATATTTAAGCACCAAGAACATTCAGGATGTGCTAAGCTCAAATTCAATTTGAAGCTAATAATTCATGCCCACTTATTATTCTTCAAACTAACCTTGCCTCCCCACAAATTATAAAACTGTTAATTTTTAAAACAAAATTTACAGTACATATTAAGCTTTCAATTATAGCAAATTAAGTTTTATCAGAACTGTTTACTGCAAAAGTTACTAACAAAACTGTATTTTAAAATCAATAAGTCAAAATATAGGGAAGACATATTAAAGGAAGAAAATGGAGGAAGAATAGTGAGAATACTGTTAACTATGGCTTAATAAAGGGGGTCTCCAAACTATGAATTACACTCCTTACGGAAATATTCATTAATATATAGTGATCATCACTTCCCATTTAAGATCTCAACTGATTTGTGTTTCTATCACTGAATATGTCCCATCTTCCTTCAGCTGATTCTATTAATGCTTAGCAAAAATCGTGAGTCATAAAATAATGCAAAATAAAAATGGACGATGTGCTTCTAAAGTCTTCGTGGTCCAGCAATCTAAGAAAAAACTGTAAGGAGCCCAATACATCGTGCTCTGTGTTTTGGCATAAGTTGTGGAACACCCTTTGCCAACTCATCTACCTAGTCCTAATGTCAAGACTAGTCCAAATGTTAACATTTTTCTTGACCCACAAAAAGTCATCACTACTGCTCATACCTATCTCTGACTAAAATGTTCATCTCTATCATGATTATTTAAATTCCCCCTACTCAAACAAAACCTATGGGTACCTTGTGAGCATGGGCTGATCCTCTTTGGTACATTGCAAATTGCAACACAAGCCCTGCAAAAGTAGTTTTAAATTATAATCAGAGGAAATATGGAAACATGCTAATCAATAAATTATAGTGCCTCTCTACTATAGAATACCAGTTATATGAGACAGAGCTATATGTACAGATATGGGTGTCTTTGAAGTTAATATATATATGTATGTATATATAAAATGACTCAATTCTTGTTCCTAAAAAAAGATAAATGTACCTCCCTGCAAATAAAAAGAACTAGAAGTAGACAAACTGTTAACATAGGTTATCTACAGGTACTGGGAGAAAACAGGAAGGAACAATACAATGGTCTTCATAGGCCATTAACTGTTTTATCATGTATAATATAGCTTTGAAGTTTTTCAGTAAAATCTTTTAGTTGAATATACCCTAAGGCTTTAACAATGCTGCCAATGAGCATGTATCCTTCCCTGAATATACATGAGAACTAAAAAATACATACCAGAGAACTGCTGCATTCTCATTATCTAGCGCATTTAACTCTAAGGTAGCCATCTCATCAACTAAGTGTATATGTGATGAGCAAGAACATGATGTGAAACAAGAACAATCACTGCATTATGTGTAACAGCAAGAGAAGGAAGAAGCCTCACGTCCATCAACAGCTATGGTACAGCCATTCTATGGAACATTATACAGGCATTAAAAAGGATGAGGAAGGTCTATCTGCTCTGATATAATGTCAATGATATACATACAAACTGCAAAACTATATAATCCTTTTAAAAACTAATGTATTTGTTTTCGTTTTTTTGCGATACGCAGGCCTCTCACTGTTGTGGCCTCTCCCGTTGCGGAGCACAGGCTCCGGACGTGCAGGCTCAGCAGCCATGGCTCAGGGGCACAGCCGCTCCAAGAAATGTGGAATCTTCCCGGACCCAGGCACGAACCCGTGTCCCCTGCATCGGCAGGCAGACTCTCAACCACTGCACCACCAGGGAATGGCCATCATAAAAAAATCTAGAAACAATAAATGCTGGAGAGGGTGTGGAGAAAACACTCTTGCACTGCTGGTGGGAATGTGAATTGGTATAGCCACTATGGAGAACAGTATGGAGGTTCCTTAAAAAACTACAAATAGAACTACCATATGACCCAGCAATCCCACTACTGGGCATATACCCTGAAAAAACCGTAATTCAAAAAGAGTCATGTACCAAAATGTTCGTTGCAGCTCTATTTACAATAGCCCGGAGATGGAAACAACCTAAGTGTCCATCATCATATGAATGGATAAAGAAGATGTGGCACATATATACAATGGAATATTACTCAGCCATAAAAAGAAACGAAATTGAGCTATTTGTAATGAGGTGGATAGACCGAGAGTCTGTCATACAGAGTGAAGTTAAGTCAGAAAGAGAAAGACAAATACCGTATGCTAACACATATATATGGAATTTTAGAAAAAAAAGTCATGCATGAAGAACCTAGGGGTAAGATAGGAATAAAGACACAGACCTACTAGAGAATGGACTTGAGGATATGGGGAGGGAGAAGGGTAAGCTGTGACAAAGCGAGAGAGAGGCATGGACAGATATACACTACCAAACGTAAGGTAGATAAAGGTAGATAGTGGGAAGCAGCCGCATAGCACAGGGAGATCAGCTCAGTGCTTTGTGACCGCCTGGAGGGGTGGGAAAGGGAGGGTGGGAGGGAGATGCAAGAGGGAAGAAATATGGGGACATATGTATAACTGATTCACTTTGTTATAAAGCAGAAACTAACACACCATTGTAAAGCAATTATACTCCAATAAAGATGTATTAAAAAAAACTAATTTTTTTTTTAAAAAAGATCTAGCTGAACATATGCCTATTAACAAGGATTATCCTTCAGGAAGAGTTTGCTCATATTGGCAGGGTTTTTACTCATTCTTTGTTTAGTTTGGTTTACAAGCAGTTATTTAAGTATTTAATTCTAATTTTTGAAAATACACCAGCCTCAAGATTCAGTTACATTTGTTTCTTCTATTTCCTAGTAATACTGGTATTTTCTGTGACTTGAAGTACAATCCAAATATGCAGTATTATACTTTTTAAAATAACACAGAAGGGACTTTTTATTGGAAAAAAATTTACAATTTATGTTCACTTTTAATAGAAAGCATTAGACAAAGGCACAGCAATGTAATCTGCAATAAGACACTAAGGAAAAGGCATTGTCTTACACTGGTTTAGAGGCAATCTTTGTTGCCCTGCTTCAGAAAAAAATAAAGCCTTCTAAAACAGGGAAAAGAAATAATTTTTCCCAGTGACCAAAATCTTAACACTGACTCAGTAAGTTGATTAAAATGGAAGAAAGAGACTTACCTCTTCTAAGTGCAAATACTGTCTTTTGGGGAATAATCCTTACATTACCCAGATGCAATTTTGCTTAAATCAATTCAACATCCAAATGCCCACTTTCAATCAGCAGAGGTAAGTTTAAAATGCAAATTCTTGAATTTGAGAAAATTAAGCACACTTGGAAGATACATAAGCCTACAAATCAAATAACTGACACTGCCATTTCTGGTCTTGAGGGAAATAATCATAAATAGCAAATTCTTAAGTATCCTCAATCCTTTAACCTTGCTTTAAAACAAAAATTCATTGTGAAAGTTTAAATATGAAATCTGTGTTCTAAATCACTGTTACAGGAGGAAACAATCAGTATATCATCCTGTTTCGTTATCACTATGAACATTAACCATTTGCAAGCTTTTTAATATCTGAAATTACTATCAATCTTTTAAACGACTTCCAACTAATGACTACCATTGACTTTATACTAAAAACACTGTAAATGCAAAGTTCTTCACGATAGGGAGACAAAAAAAGGTTCATTTTTATTTTTCTAATCTTTCAAATTAAATTCAAGCATAGCACAAAAATTATATTCAATACTGATTAGGTTCTGTGCCACCTCCTCCCATGAAGTCTTAATTAAATTTGAAGTAGTAATGGTCATAGTTCTTACAGGTGAAAGAAATCAAAACATAAGAATAAATAAGTCCCACATGCCAAAAATGCTTGCATAAAATTGACTAGAGGAATTCTGGGAAGACGAAATACCACTACTTTTACCTTCACTAAATACCAATCCAGAGTATAAATTTGTAAAGGTATATACATGACAATGAAATGGTAATATACCATGAACAGAACACTGTCATTTTTCTAATTAAGAGAAAATCCTTTAACATAATTTTTTTTACAAGTCACTACGTTGGAAATACAAAATGACAGTAACCTTATTACACTATGAAAACCCTCCAAGAGGTGGACTATTCCAATTGAACCAGAAGAAACAGATCTTCCCCTTAAAACTGAGTAAAATACAAGCAGAGTAATAATTATGATAAAAAATTTACACATATCATTTTCTATATCTTAGAGGACCCCCCCAAAAAAGCTGAACCAAATCACCACATGAAGAAAGGCAGTATGATGCATTTTACTGAGAGTAAAAAACAGAAATTTAAGCAAATTGTAAAACCATGTGAGTGCAAAATTTGACTATGTTGCTTATTTATTCAATAGGCAAAAACATCTACCCCATTTGTTGCAGAGGTACTTAAGTATTTGTACCAAGTATCAGCTACCCTTTGTCAAAGTGACTAAGCAGCCTTAAGCAGCCTAGCAATTTTGACCGTTCTTCCTGTCTCCTGAAAGCAGAACCCTAGCAATTAGAAAAAAAAAAACTTTTGGCAAGAATTAAATCTTAATATACAGCAAGAAGAATTAAGAGGAAAAGGGTCAATATATTTTTTTACTTTAAAGCCCAGTAATCTCCCTTCAGAAAGCTTAATACAGCTAGCTTTGGGCTTTCAACCACAAAACTCCAGTCAAATATTTTACCATAACATTAAATCAAAATGTAGGTACTGGATTAATAGGTACTCTGAACCCACCCACCAGGTTATACATACTCTCACTCAATCATGTAAAGGATTGAATTCTTTATTTGTGATATCCATAAACGTTGCTATTCTATATGTCTATCCAGGAAGGCAATTTTCTCTGGTATCACTGTTCTGTTTTGCTTTTTATAAACAACAACTTGAATTCTATTGCATGAAAGGGCTACAAATATACATTTGTTAACCAAGCAGAAAACACAGATATTTTGCTTTACAACTTGCACCTAAGATACCAGTACATGAAGCTGGTTCATTAGTCGCCATAGCAATATGGGGCCACTGCCCAAGCTATGCATAGCAGTTTACATTTTCAAATCTCATGTAGAAAGGGCAATTGTGATATTGACTATTAACTACATTCCTGTAAATCCCATCTTAGTTACAAGTAAATGTATAACCAAAGTCTGCACAGATTTTTGATGGCAAAACTTCTAAATCTGACGCAACTGTCCTAACAAGTTTTTAAACGAATTGTTTTGCAGATATACTGCCATTCTGCCAGTAGATGGTGCCACAAAGGTTGGGGGAAGGATTTCCATAAGGACAACAGTTCAGCTAGAGGGGGGAAAAGAAAAACGTCTAAACCTGCTCTGAAAATACAAAAACGCTTTTAGTTTGAGGATAAAATATAACCCTTATTTGTAACCATTCATTACAGACAAACCAGTAAGAGGGATGAAACTAGTCCATCTGAAATTTTTTTAAACAATTCATATGAATGAAAACACATGCTTAATACAAACTATTTTCTTTAGAACTACACGGTACATACTTTGAGGTAAATTCTCATAGAAAGAAGTGACCATGTCAAGATGATAAGCAAATTACTTAGTACAAGAGATGGATGCAAAGAAACTAAAGATTTTAAAAAGCCACATCCACCACTTCAAAAGTTTTACCTGTAAGGGATAAAATTCAACACGTCACTACCAGGGCAACAGCCAAGAAGAAGGAAAAAAAAAAAACCCACAGGACCTTTTAAAAGTTTCTCGAAGTACACATCAAGAATTAACAAGAAAAATCTTCAACTAACATCCCTTAAAACGGTACGGAATGGATCCTAGAAAAAAATGTTAGACATGTACGGTCAAACACAATGATTTATTAAAAATAAAACGTAAAAATGATTTTTGTACATATGCTTCCAAATTTCGGGCATGGGATCCAAGGAGATTTCATAGAAAACGCTGTAGCCAGATATCAAGTCCTTACAACAAAGTAAACTAACCCGCCCAACCCCCGCCCAGGTTTTGCTACAGAATCAGCAAGTTCACTCCCTCCCCCCAAAAAAAAACACAAATTAAAACAAGACATCTTGCTAGTATAAAAACGACCAAGGTCCAAGTAATAATAAAAAAATAGAGTCCATCAATGACTGTAACACAAAAATGTGTATGTGGGGCCAAGTCCATCTTCAGAGGGAGACAAGGGAGGTGGCAGGCAAACAGGGCAACACCCCCAAGGGTGAACAGCCTAAGAAGTGGCTTCCCCAAGGGCAAAACGGGGAAGGCGGTGGGAGGGGAAAGGACTGAGGAGTCGACCCTAGTTGGGTGGTTGAAAACAGCTACCCCTATAGCCACTCCCAGGCATTAAAAAAATTTTAGAAGGAGCTGCCTCCATACCCACCCCCACCGCCATAGCCACCTCTGTAAGGTCCACTGTTACTGCGACCTCCCCAGCTGCTGCCTCCTCCACCGCCGCCGCCACCGCTCTTCATGGGCCCATAGGACGACTGGTGCTGGCTGTAGCTACCGAAGCCGCCGAAGCCGTTACCGTAGTCGCTTCCACCGTAGGACGAACCGCCTCCGCCGCCTCCGTAGGCGTTGTAGCCACCGCCGCCGCCGTAACCACCGTAGCTGTTGTAGCCGCCGCCGCCCTTAGACAGGCCGTTCTGGTCACGACCACCGCCCCGACCCCGACCGCCCCGGCCGCCCCGGGAGGAGCGGGAGCCGCCTCCGCCCCCACCGGAGTGGATATCCTCCTTGGGGACAGCCTTCTTCACCTCCACGCGATGGCCCTGGATCGGATGGAACTTGACCACCGCGGCCTTGTCTGCCGCGTCGTGATTCTGAAAATACACGAAGCCGAAACCACGCTTCTTGCCAGACTGCTTGTCGGCAATAATCTCGGCCTTTTCCACGGTGCCAAACTGCGAGAAGTGCTCTATCAGGTCGCCCTCGGCCACGTCTCCCTTAAGGCCCCCGACAAAGAGCTTCTTCACCTTGGCGTGGGCACCGGGCCGCGCCGAATCCTCCCGGGACACCGCCCGCTTCAGCTCCACCGTGTTGCCGTCCACGGCATGGGGCGAGGCGGCCATGGCGGCATCGGCCTCCTCCACATTGGAGTAGGTCACGAAGCCGAAGCAACGGGAGCGCTTGGTCTGGGGGTTCACCACCACCACGCAGTCCGTCAGGGTCCCAAAGGCCTCAAAGTGGCCGCGCAGGCCCGACTCACTCGTCTGCACGTTGAGGCCGCCGATGAACAGCTTACACAGCTGGGAATTCTCCATCTCCACGGCCCGGGCCTTCCCCCCGCCCTGCGAGCTCCGAGGTTTCGCCGTCGCCGTTATCGTTAGCTAAGGCTTCTTCACAGCTTGGGCCCAGCCGTCGCTGGAGCCGCCCCCGCCGGTCACCGACGGGGAAGGGAAGAAGGGAAGGGAAGGGAAAGAGGAAGAGAGGAAGGGGAAGGGAAGGGGAAAGGTGCCGGCTAGAGGGCGATCCGAGGAGAGTTGAAGGCAAGCGAGGACGCCGCTACCGCCACCTCCGCTCCCTTATCTGGGCACCACACAAAGAGGCCGCTGAACGCGCGCGCACCCTCGCCGAGGCGTGCGTCACCGCGGACGTACGACAGCCCAGGGCTGCCCGCCAATCCCCGCCTCGCTCTCATTAGTCCCGCCTACCGCGCTGCCGCGCCGCTCTAGGTCACGGACTCCCCGCCCTCCGCGGTCTATTCAAGCCCTCGGCCTGCGCTGCTCCCACCACCGCCTCTACCGCCCCGTTTTCAACCCCAGGATCCTCAGTTCACCCTGACTAGGGACTCTCCCTGCCCTTAGCGAACCTTTGCGATTCATTTGCCCCCAGCCCCGCGGCTGTTCCCGGTGATTTTCCCCCTCCCCTAGCCGTGTCCCCTCGCCAAACTCCGCAGTGGCGTTCGCGCCAGCCCCTTGAGAGACGTGTCAGCTCAGCCAATCACGGCGATCCGCTCGCACCCACTTCCGTTTGCGGCAGCTGCTGGACGGGCGCGCTCCCCGGTGCGCGCTGGCCCCGGCGCCCCTAGCGTGCAGAGCTCGCTTACCACCCCCACGCCTCCTCCCGCCCTGGGCTGGCCGCGGGGTGGGAAATGGGGGAGGGGTCGAACAGGGGACGCGCTGGGGGACGTTCCCAACGGCTGCGGCCTGGGGCGCCACGCGCGGGCTTTTTGAAAGCTTGACTGTTGGGGTTGGGGGTCCGGATTTATTTGCCGTGTTTCGGCCGGGCCGCTACACCTGGGGTCCTCGCCCCTCCCGTCCGCACAAAGATGGAGGGAAGAGGCCTAGTCGGGGAAGGCAGTTATTAACCGTTTATAGTGGGCCAGAGCGGCGATTAGACTAAAACGCGGGCACGTGGCCCTGCGCAAAAGAGAGCCCGAGGCCATGTGAAGGACAGCAGCGCGCCTCCAGACTTTCCGACCTAGGCGTGGCGCGAAACCCCCGCCACCCCTAGGCCGTCCGTGAAGCCCTCCCGCGACACTCCTCTCAGCCTCCCTTCACGCATTCAGACAGAGGACATTTTCATATTACCCCAGTGTACACATATTTTTTTCTTTTTTTTTTTCGCTGTACGCGGGCCTCTCACTGTTGCGGCCCCTCCCGCTGCGGAGCACAGGCTCCGGACGCGCAGGCTCAGCGGCCATGGCTCACAGGCCCAGCCGCTCCGCGGCATGTGGGATCTTCCCGGACCGGGGCACGAACCCGTGTCCCCCGCATCGGCAGGCGGACTCGCAACCACTGCACCACCAAGGAAGCCCTGTACACATATTTTTATATGTTTACGTTATCTGTGCGAGCTTCCTTCCCAACTAAAACGTTAGGTTTTGGGGGGGTTTTTTTGCGGTACGCGGGTCTCTCACTGTTGTGGCCTCTACCATTGCGGAGCACAGGCTCCAGACGCACAGGCTCAGCGGCCATGGCTCACGGGCCCAGCCGCTCCGCAGCATGTGGGATCTTCCCGGATCGGGGCAAGAACCCGTGTCCCCTGCATCGGCAGGCGGACTCTCAACCACTGCGCCACCAGGGAAGCCCAAACGTTAGGTTTTTAAAGGAGTTTCCAATCGGACTGGGAGCCGAGGGTGTTAAACACATGAACACTGTATGTTAAGTATTATGCACCCCTGAGAACTGCCTTACGGACCCAGATGGGAATGCAAGAAAGTTACAGTGGCTTCCATTTATTGAACCTTTTGTGTGCCAAGCAAGATACAAGGAGTGCGACACGGTGTAAGACATGTGACCGAAAGCCCAAAAACCGTGTGGTAAATTAGAAGAGGAATTCCTCACTGTATCCTGGAATGGAATGTATTCAGAAATGATTAAAGGGGTAGAAGTTGCACTGAATCGCAGAGTCAAAGGCTAGATAAGATTTCTATAGGGAGTTTATCTGAACAAAATCTGGAGGAAATTTATAAGCTCCCAGGGACAAAGAGTAGACCAGTTTGACTGGATCAGGAGGTTTTTGACATTAAAAAGTAAAATAAGGGTCGTGGTATTATGGAATGTTTTGAAATTTAGATTAAGGAGTATGAATATTATTTCAGAGGCATACAGATAGGCTTCAAAATTTGGTGACAATCTATAGTCTGGCTCTAACACCTACTAACCATGTGACCATCAAGTTGTGTGACTTCAGACAGGTCACCTAACCTTTTTAAAATTAAATTATAAGTTTTATTATCTGAAAATCAGAACATAAAACACCTACTCACTGTGGTAAAAATTAAATGAGATTCTGCATGTAAACGCAGAGCACAGTGCCTGGCACATAGTAAGTGCTCAATTTATCCAATAAATACTATACCGAATGCTGGGAACAGGGCAGTAAACAATAGACAAAAATCTCTGCCCTCATGGAACTTATTCTTGTGGGGAGAAGCAGACAATAAATAAGAATGGTATACAGCATGTTTGATAGTGATAAGTGCCATTGAAAAAATTAAAAGAGAAGGACAATAGGAAACTAGTACCTTGTCATTACAAAACACAATTCAGGTATGTCAGGATTTGCTAACCAACTGATAAAGAATGAGGACAATAAAAGCATTCCAGTGTTTGAAATCTGGAAGCCAAAAACTGCAGCATAATAGTGTAAGGCCAACTGGCCCGAGGCAGGGGAACACAATCAGATTCACAGGTTGCATCAGACCGAAACTCTCCGGACCACCCAGTTCCAGGAACTGACCTGGGGACTTTGCACCCGGCCCAGCCTTCCCGCCTTTCGAGGGGCGGGACTAACGGTCCCCCAGGATACCCGAAAAGACCACCAAATAAGGAATACCCTGCGCCCTCCCAGATTCACCACACCCCTTTCCCTTCTTCCCCTATAAAATCTTGCCCAACCCTCGCCCGGGAGCGCTCCCCAAAAAAGCTCACTTGAAGCTTTCCTCTGTTTCGCGGTGCCGTTTAACATCCGACCTTACAAATAGAACTAGAAAAATCTAACAAAAGAAACTATTTTGGAGGAAGTGTGGGAGATGATGAACATAGTTGTTAATGTTTAAGGTGATACTGGGATATTCATGGGGCACTGTTTTCTGGGATGCCCAAGACTATAGCTCAGATGAGAGATTAGACCTGAAGGAATTCAGAGTCATCCAAATAAATGTAAAATAGTAAAAGGTGAATTTCTGAAAGAGAATAAAACCATAACTTATTTTTCCATCTAAACTGTAAATTCTAAAGTAACAGTTTTTTCCTACATTGTTTTGAAATAATCCTCCATACCACCTTATTGAGGACCCATTGTTGGTTTAATTTCTATTGACTAGGAAAGCTTCAAAGAAATGTATGTCTAGTATAAGCCTTACATATAGAAGGAGGGTAGGGATGGTGGGAGACAACACAAGCATGTTTGAGAGACATTTAGAAAACCAGGATAAATGCAAGGTAATTGGGATGTTAGATTCTTTTCAGAGATTAGATTGGTAAAGGTAGGGACAGTGAATAAGCAGTGTTATATAAACACTTAAATGATGCTGTCGCTTTCCTACCCCTCAGATCATTCAGGAGAAAAACATTTTTTTTTCTACTTTACCTTTTAGATCATTGCCTGAGTATGGTTCTTGGCTTTACCTTGCTTACAGGTATGTCAGCCTTCCAAAACAAAAAAGTTTAAAAATATAACTGAAATTTAGACAACCTTTGTTTTCCATTCCTCCTACAAATGTGATTACAAAAACCTAACTGAATATGGTGTTTAAACAACTCATAGAAATGCACAATAAAAAGGGCATATTTGGGCTTCCCTGGTGGCGCAGTGGTTGAGAGTCTGCCTGCCGAGGCAGGGGACATGGGTTCGTGCCCTGGTCCGGGAAGATCCCACATGCTGCGGAGCGGCTGGGCCCGTGAGCCATGGCCGCTGAGCCTGCGCGTCCGGAGCCTGTTGCTCCGCAACGGGAGAGGCCACAACAGTGAGAGGCCTGCGTACCGCAAAAAAAAAAAAAAAAAAAAAAAAAAAAGGCATATTTTACTGTACCTAAATATACCCAGAAAAAGAACAAGAGAACTAGAGAAAAGGAAAAAGAATGAGCTGAAGAAGAGGGGGGAAACTATGGCCAGGTATATTTTCAGAAAGCAGCAACTCTGCTTTTTTTTTTTTTAAGTCAACTTTTTATTATATCCAAGAGTTTCTTTTTGCAGTTAAAAGTTCTGTTGTGGCCTGAACTGTGTCCCCACCCTCCCCTCTATATTCATATTTTGAAGCCCTAGCCCCCAGTACTTCTGAGTGTAACTATAATTGAAGATAAGGTATTTAAAGAGGTGATTAATTTAAAATGAGGCTCTTAGGATGGAGCCCTAATCCATATGGTTAGTGTCCTTATAAGAAAAAGAAGAGACACCAGGGGCATATGTGCACAGAGCAATGACCATGTGAAGAGGCAGCGAGAGGGTGGTCATCTGCAAGCCAGGGAGAAAGATCTCAGAAGAACTCAACCCTGCTGGCACCTTGATCTTGGACCTCCAGCCTCCAAAAGTTGGAGAAAAAATTTCTGTTGTTTAAACCACATATTCTTTGGTATTTTGTTATGGCAGCCCTAGCAAACCAATACATGTTCCATTTTTATTTACTCAAGGTACTTTCCAAAAGGGCAGTCTGCCATTTGTGATGAGGTACAGTCTTTCTAATGGACTCTTTAGCAACTCACATCAACAGCCTTAAAATCTGACCCATTCTTCTGAACCAGTAATGATGCTTCTGGAAATTTATCCTGAGGAAATAATTGAGGATCTGTGTAAGAGTTCAGCTACAACATCTCAATACTGTTTAAACTAGGAAAAAAAAAAAAAAGGAAACTATCTAAATGCCTCCAAATAGCTAACTAATTAAACAAATAAGGAAATAATTAAGTAAATAGTTCAGGTAAGAATATTATGAAGCAGTTAAATTGATACTATATAGGAAAAAAAATGACTGGTACTTGGGTATGAATCTTACACCATTATGATGATGTGTGAAAGGTCACATTACTTATTTTACCAAATCAAATTAAGTCTAACTTTAAACCACATACTTGACAGAATGGCAATAATGTCAACATGTCATTATTGGGGCTCCTCTCATCTTTTTCCACTCAAAGGCACTTGCCTCTCTCCCTGTCCCCTCTTGGGCAAATCTAAGAGCAATACCCTTGATAAAATGCTTTTTGTTTAAAAAAAAGAAAGGTGGGTGGGACAATGAGGACTGAACTTAAAAGACTCTCCTAAGGCAAAAACATACACAGACATATTCAATCTGTGTATATATTAACTGTATCTTGTTCCAGTGCCTATGTATTTTCTTGCCTCAGGTGCAAAATCTAGGCTTTTAGAAGGAATTTGTATTTGTTTCCTCCACATGGGAGGGGATGTCAAAGGAGGAGGGCTTGGAAAAAGACAGTTTCCCAAGTCTAGGACAAATGACCACACAAAAGGTACAAACTTCCAATTATAAGTCCTGGGGATATCATGTACAGCACAGTGACTATAGTTAACAGTACTACATTGTATATTTGAAAGTTGCTAAGAGAGTAGATCTGAAAAGTTCTTATCTCAAGAAAAAAACTATATGAAGTGAAGGATGTTAACTACACTTATTGTGGTGATCATTTTTGCAGTATATACATATTGCAAATCATTAAGATGTACAGCTAAAACTAATACAATATTTTCTATCAATTATACCTCAGTTTTTAACATTAATTTTGAAACAAAAGACATGACCAGAAGCTTCTGGGTTTTTGTCCATGGGAGGAAACAGTGGCCCAGCCAGTGTAGAGCCCATCATTCTACTTTACCCTCCCCTGCTACACACACACACACACACACACACACACAGAGAGAGAGAGAGAGAGAGAGAGAGAGAGATAACAGTGCAGGCTGAACACTATCTTGAAAGCAAGGGATATCACCTTAGTCTTGGGACCAGATCCACATCTGTAGCCCCAAATCAACCTGGAATTCTTACATGTAAAACTCCAATAATAATGGATATTTAATTGCCAACCACTTGGGTGGGAGGTTGGGGAAGATTACCAGAATTAAAGGATGTTATGGACTGAGTGTGTCCCCCCAAATTCATACGTTGAGGCCTAATCCCCAATGTGCTGGTATTTGGAGGTAGGGACTTTGGGAGGTAAGTCATGAGAGTGGAGCCCTCATGAATGGGATTAGTGCCCTTATAAAGAGAACCAAAGAGCTTTCTAGCTCTCCTTCCATCATGTGAGGACACAGCAAGAAGACAGCCACTTATGAACTGGGAAGCAGGCCCTCACCAGATATTCAATCTGCCAGCACCTTGATCTTAGATTTCCCAGCCTCCAGAAATATGAGAAATAAATTTTGGTTGTTTATAAGTCACCAAGTCTATGGTATTTTTGTTATCTCAGCCCAAACAGACTAAAACAGAGGACTTAACAAATTGACATTTCTCAGGCTACCTCTTCCCTAAAAAACACACACCTAAGTACAAACATATCCACAGACTCACACACAGAATATGAGCCTTCTAAATTAAAAGTATTTAGAACATTCTATTTTCATTTATTCATCATTCCACTTAATTCATTCATAGGCTAAATGCTGTGAATAAAAGTCCCCTCCAGGAGCTCAACAGTCTTGGAAAAGAGGGAAAATCAACAACAGTAATACGTTGAGAAGACAGACAGATGTTACAAATATAGTGTGTTGAGATAGAAATGGGCAGAAACCCAAAGTTCAGTAAATTCTTCTAATAGAAGGTAACTTCAGAAGTAGGTTTAAGAGTTAGGCCTACAAGAAGGTAATGGCGTTTCAAGTACAGGAAACAGTGTGTGTACACGCTGTGTTTGGAGTCACACAGTAGATGATCAAGGGTATGACGCTGTATGGTATATTGGCTTGTTGCTGCTCTAACAAATTACCACAAACTCAGTGCCTTAAAAAACACAAATTTATTATCCTGTAGTAAGGAAATCAAACAGACGTCTCACTAGGCTAAAATCAAGGTGCTGGCAGGGCTGTGTTCCTTTCTGCAAGCTCTAGGAGTGAGAAAGCAGCAGTCTGCAAACCAGAATGAGAGGTTTCACAAGAAACCAATCCTGACGGCACCTTGATCTTGGACTTCTAGCCTCCAGAATTGTGAGAAAATAAAATTCTGTTGTTGAAGCCACCCAGTCTGTGGTACTCTGTGATGGCAGTCCTAGCAAACTACTACACCCACCTAGAAAAGAAGTGCTCTCAACGTCCATTATTCAGGGAGTCAGACCTCACTCATCTGTTCATGCAAAGCTTCCTGTACACATCTTGCCTAGATAAGATTACACCAGGGCTTCCCTGGTGGTGCAGTGGTTGAGAGTCCGCCTGCCGATGCAGGAGACACGGGTTTGTGCCCCGGTCCGAGAAGATCCCACATGCCGCGGAGTGGCTGGGCCTGTGAGCCATGGCTGCTGAGCCTGCGCGTCCGGAGCCTGTGCTCCGCAACGGGAGAGGCCACAACAGTGAGAGGCCCACGTACCGCGGAAAAAAAAAAAAAAGATTACACCAGATTTAGTGTTCTACCTATGAATTCCATAACAAGGTCACAAAATTACATCCTTAAAAATTACATAAATTATTCATCTTTTGGTTTTGAATTTTACGACTTTCATTTATATTTCTCTTAAAGTTTAATGGTACACGGGCCTGTCACTGTTGTGGCCTCTCCCGTTGCGGAGCACAGGCTCCAGACGCGCAGGCTCAGCAGCCATGACTCACGGGCCTAGCCGCTCCACGGCATGTGGGATCTTCCCAGACCGGGGCACGAACCCGTATCCCCTGCATCGGCAGGCAGACTCTCAACCACTGCACCACCAGGAAAGCCCAAAGTTTATTTTTTTAGTGCACTGTTTTACTTAGTCCAGTAAGAACTTCAATTTTTTTAATTTTTATTTTCTTCAGCAAATTTTATACAGAATATTTTCCTCTCCAGGAGACATGTATCGGATCCATGTGAAAATGAAGTTTTTTAATCTTACCTGTTAAATCCATTTCAACTTCTAGTTTTAGCCTATAGTATAGTTCAAAATGTGTATAACAGCTTAATAAAGCTTCTTTTCCTCACACAGAAAAGGGAAATAATGTGCACTGATTGAGATCAAATTTCCATCAACCTAAAGAGTGGCAAATCAGAGTAAGATTTAATTTGTGAAGTATTCTATACTCAAACCTGTGAATAAAGTAATATTCATACTACCATATACATTTTGAGTCGTCAGGAATCTGGTCCTTCCTAATTTCTAAATATACACTGAACAGCGCAAAGAACAGGTTAGTCTACTCAGTAATAAGCTGTAAGAGTGGTATTTAGTTGTATTTAGTGGTATTTAGTGTATTTAGTGGTATTTAGTGTATTTAGTGGTATTTAGTTCAGTGAGTTCAGATTATGTACAGAGCCTTTCTGGATCATTCGGGATCTAAACATTTTTAGTCAAATGATATTTATTATCATAATTTCAGCACATTAATATGAGAAAGGAAATTACACGCTTCTTTTTTTTCAAATAAAACTAGGAAAACAGTGGAAAAAAATAAAAATAATTAGCCAAGATTTATACAAGCAACAACAGTATACTAATGATTAGCAGCTATGAAATCAAGAATCAAATGCTTCCTGAGGAACCTATTCCATATGATAATCACTGAGTGAGATCTCTCAATGTATTTAGCAGTGATTTGTTTGTTTGGGATTGACTATCTGTACAGCATAATTTACCTAAAATCTGTTTTACTTTGCTGCCCAGGATTCTAAATATGGTCAATTTTCCAGCTTCTGAAATAACATATAAAGCACTTTTCATTCATAGGAATCAAATAAAGCGATTTCTTTCAAGGATTAAAAGTGCATATAATTCAGTTCAAATTCTAATAATTTGTTAATTCCCATCATTGGTTTTGAGGAGTTTATGTTTCACCAAGCTCTGATATGATTATCTACTGCATACAGCCAAAATATATAGTAATACAATTTCTAAGTTTCATCACAAGGTTTTGATCATGGTTTTGTAAAAACACTGATCTGATCTTACTGGCACATTCAAAAGTTCTACCAAAAATAGTAAGTCCCATTATATCTAAGCATGTAATGTCAGTAAGGCTCCTTTATTACCCTGTATTTCTATTTTAAAAGAATCTTCTTACTCTACATTCTAGAATCACAAGAAGAATAGAGCATGAAGAGACCTTTTATTGGTCATCCAGTCCAAAACTTTCATGTGCACATGTGGCCCAGAGAGTTAAAATGACACGCCCAGGGCCACACAGACAGGTAGCGGCAGAGTCACAACTTCTAATCTGCAGTCAACTGGCTTTTTCACACATGGCTAAGCCTATGACAGTCTTCCTCGTATAGTTTCTGTATCGGCTTCCTTATTTGGAAAATAAAAACATCATTAAAGAAGGAGTTGGGTTGTCATTCTATCCTTCTAGCCATCATTTATCTGAAGTCTACTGAAGTAGACTCAATTCAGAGCTCAATTTCTCCTGGCTCAAATTAAGATTAAAAGAAATACGAGGTTTGGGTATTTGAATGACAACTTGTACCTGGAAGATAAAGCTGTAAGAAAACTAGAATTAAACCAGTATTCACCCCATACCTGCTCCCAGCCCCAAGTCAGCTGCAGGAGCACTGGGAAAGCGAAGAGAACATCTGAGTCTACCAAATGTTGAGCTGGCTTGTTCCTTCCTTCCCACCACTTCAGCTTTTGGGTTAGAAAAAATAATACAAAACCAAGCTTGTTGAGGTATATTGAGTCCATCTGGCATTAATTTCTGGAGGCACATATCAAACTGAAATATCTCAGCTGTTTCACAGAAAAGGTACAATTAGACTTATGCCGAATTTTTCTGGGGAAAAAAGTCTTTTCATGTGTAAGTAATTTCCCCCAGATCTTGCGAGCTATAAATGTGTATGTTGAGTATGAAAGTTACTTCACAGTCTAGGCGAAGGAAACATCATACTCTTTTTCTATTATCAAATCTCATCTTAAGCCACCACTCCTCAAGTTGATAGAAATTTAACCTCAATCACTACTAGGGTCAAGTCCCACCCCTAGGATAAAGACTTCAGGTTGTACACAGTCCAGAATACTTAGGGACAGCCCCCTGATCTTTGGTCCAGATTGGTCCCTCCTGATAAGACTACAGGGCCCCTTGCAGGAAAGTGACTCTGCTGTTTCCTGAAACTTGCCGCCCAGCTCAAGCTGGGACTCCTTTTTACCAAGGCTAGGAACCCCAACACCAAAGGTTCAGCTTCCCACTGTACCACAAAGCCATTCCACACTGAGGACAGGCCGCATCCCCAGGGGATTATAAAAGAGCAGCTCAGAGGAACTGGATGCTGGTCGCTGATACTCATGGAGCCCTCCCTCCCCGAAAAAATCGCTCTTTGAGGTCTCCATGGTAGACTCTCCCTCTTAGGCTCTTGCCTCTCACTCCTCTCCTCTGGGAACACCTGGTATAAGCCCTTCAATGAGTTTAGGTTTTCTTTTTTTAAATTTTCCTCTCTTTATTCCAGCAAATGAAAAATAAAAATAGATGAAATCATAATATCACTAAGTCTGAGAATAAACATCAAAACTTGACTGTTTTCTTTCCTTTAAGGCAGAACTAGAGGATGAGATTTTTTTTAACTTTTCATTTTATATTGGCGTACAGTTGATTAACAATATTCTGCTAGTCTCAGGTGTACAGCAAAGTGATTCAGCCATACACATACATGCATCCATTCTTTTTCAAATTCCGCTCCCATCTAGGTTGCCACGTAATATTGAGCAGAGTTCCTTGTGCTACACAGTAGGTCCCTGCAGGCTTTAAAAAACAAAAGGCAATTGTAATTCTGCATCGGTCCATTTGAACAAAAGCTCAAAGAAAGTAGAAAAGTATTCTTGAAGTAGGGCAGGAAAACAGAATAAAAAGCAAATTAATATTTCAATAAATTATCTTACCGCATGTGTCTACTGTAAGCTGTCCTTTTTGCTAAATTATTTGAAAGCGGGTATGATATGACAGAGGCTACATTCTCCAACCCTATTCATGTTTCTGAGGAGTGCCTCCTGCAGGCACAAGTTTAGGGCAATTTGTGATTGAATTCTCAGCTCAAGAAGCATCGTATGCAGTGTAAGGTCGGATCTTAACAAACGGCACTGCGAAACAGAGGAAAGCTTCAAGTGAGCTTTATTAGGGAGCACTCCCGGGCGAGGTTCACTGGTCCTAGAGAAACGGGCCAGAGAAGTCGCACCCGGGAGAGGGTTGGGCAAGATTTTATAGGGGAAGAAGGGAAAGGGGTGTGGTGAATCTGGGAGGGCGCAGGGTATTCCTTATTTGGTGGTCTTTTCGGGTATCCTGGGGGACCGTTGGTCCCGCCCCTCGAAAGGGGGGAAGGCTGGGCTGGGTTCAAAGTCCCCAGGTCAGTTCCTGGAACTGGGTGGTCCAGAATGTCTCCAGGGCAGTTTCTGGAACTGGGTGGTCCGGAATATCTCCAGGGCAGTTTCTGGAACTGGGTGGTCCGGGAGAATTTCCGTCTGATGCAACCTGTGAATCTGATTGTGTTCCCCTGCCTCGGGCCAGTTGGCCTTACATGCAGTTTTTAGACAAATAATTATCTGTACCAGTTGGGGAGCATCTTCTTTGACATTATGCTCTTGGTTGTCAGTTTTAGGGTCATAGAAGTGAATATATCCCCTATGTCAGTGAATGGTACCACCGTCCAGCTGAGGTTGTTAGAGGTCTTTTCCTTTGACAGCTGCCCCACGACCAATTTCACACTTTCCAGATGTGCAGAACTAATTGTAATTCTCATAAAAGTCATGTTCTCTGAGCTCCAGGCCTTTGCATATGTGACTCCCTCTGCCTTAAATAATGTTTCACAGCCTTTTACATAATTTGTTGCAAACAAAAAGGATAATATTTATACAACACATAGAGATAAACTGGAAGGAATGTGGAATTATCTATATGGGCCTTGTTGGAAGAAAATTCAACAGAGAAAATATTTAATAAGATATCAAAACATTTTAACGAGAAACTTTAGTTTCCTCATTTAAACATAACTTTATTCTTTTCATGTTAAAATAATTCCGAACTTACAAAAGAGTTTCAATGATAACACTATAAATAACTTTTTTCCCCTTGAGAGTAAATTACCAACATGGATACCCCAGTGCCCATGCTACCCAGATGCCCCCTTCACTTCAATCAAGCTCCAACACCTTGTGCCAGACTTGCCGCTGTCACCACTATCCTGTGCAGACAACCTCCTCACCTCTCTCAAGCTCCCAACAACCACACAAGCTGCTACCACCCTCCTCCTCATAAGCACCCTCCTCACTTCACTCGGACTCTGATACACCATGCCAGGCAGCCAACAGCCCACCACACTCCAATGCAGATGCCTACCTTGCCAACCCTACCTAATGGTTTTTTAATTGGATTACTTAGGAAGGATGAAAAGAAGGTAGGAAAACCATAAGGTAGAAAAAACAGGGAAGGGGACGGGAGGGGAGGGGAGGGGAGAAAACTGGTTTTATAATTGAAATGGCCAGGTGTAATTCCTGATCATTTATTTAATGATAATCTCTCCAATTTTTGACAATCACCATCCACAAGAAACTTTATTCATGGGTAGGTAGATGAAAATATAAAACAGTTTTTATAACCATTCTAAAATGAACCACAACTGAAATTATACTTTAAAAAATCTAGTACTTCTTTATTTCCCCTCACTGGCAAATGAAAGCATTCCAGGCAGAGGGAACAACTAGCGTAAAGATCCCAAGGAAGAAAGAAGTCGAGTGGGCTGGAGATTATTGACAGAGCAGGAGAGTGCTAGGGGAGATTTCTTGCGCAAATGCAAAAGGATTTCAAATTCAATCAAACTTTTATCAAGGCTTTTAAAGTAATGAAGAAGCTCTTATTTGCAGTCTATACTATAAACAATAGAATAGTTACCTTGTAGTTACCCTCAGATCCCACCAAAAGTATATCCCAAGTGTAGAGACAAAAGTATCTCATTTATATATAAACACAATAATTGAGAGCCATCATCCCAAGCTGTGCCCACCAGGATCCTCTGCTCAGCCCCTCTGCTTCATATTCCAGACCAGCTATACACTATACTCATTGGACTCTTGGATCACTATGTGTTCCATTGACTCCATTGTCTCTTGTCCTTAACAGGCAGCAGCTGGCTCCTAAACAGATGTCCAACTGGTAGATGACATCCTTGGGCTGCACTCAGTACCTTGCATTGTGACAGCAAATGCCAGATATCCTTAAAAATATTTGCTAGTTGCAGGGATGATGGGTCTTATGGTCAAATACTGCTCCATCATAAATGCCCTCTAAGGAGTTCAGCACAGGGATGCTCTTGACACTGTTCCCAGGTTGTACCTGAGTATATCAAAGACTGAGGGGATTAACATCTACTGCATGCCTATAATCCATCCTATCACTCTCCTGCTCTGTTAGTAATCTCCAGCCCACTGGACTTCTTTCTGATTGGATATTTCTGGCTCCTTTTTCTTCCCTTCTGTGCCTAGATAAGTCTTATTCTGATTCAGAACTCAGTTTAGAAGTTCAAAATCATTCATTCATTCAATTAACAAATATTTAGAAAGAGAAATGAAGAAAACAATCCTATTTTTAATTGCATCAAAAAGAATAAAATACCTAGGAATAAATATAACCAAGGAGGTAAAAGACCTGTACACTGAAAACTATAAGCTATTGATGAAAGAAATTGAAGACACAAATAAATGGAAATATATTCTGTGCTCATGGATTGGAAGAATTGATATTGTTAAAACGTCTACACTCCCCAAAGCAATCTACATATTCAATGCAATCCCTATCAAAATTCCAATGGCATTTTTCACAGAAATAGAATACATAATCCTAAAATTTCAATGAAACCACAAAAGGTCCTGAATAACCAAAGCAATCTGGAGAAAGAAGAACAAAGCTGGAGGTATCACAATTCATGGTTTCAAACTATATTACAAAGCTATAGTAATCAAAAAGGTAAGGTGGTGGCATAAAAACAGACACACAGATGAATGGAGCAGAATAGAGTTCAGAAATAAACCCATGCATATATGGCTAGTTGACTTACAATAAAGGAGCCAAGAATATAGAATGAAGAAAGTACAGTCTCTTCAATAAATGGTACTGGGAAAACTGGGTAGCCATATGCGAAAGAATGAAACTAGACCACTATCTAACGTCATACACAAAAATCAACTCAAAATGGATTAAAGACTTGAAAATAAGACCTGACACTATAAAAAGAAAGCACATGGAGTAAGCTCCTTGACATCAGTCTTGGTAATAATTTTTTGGATTTGACACCAAAAAGCAAAAGTAAATAAGTGGAACTATATCAAACTAAAAAGCTTCTGCACAGCAAAGAAAACCATCAACAAAATGAAGAGGCAACCTACAGTATGGGAGAAAATTTTTGCAAAATCATATATCTGATAAGGGGTTAAGGTCTGAAATATATAAAGAATTTATACAACTCAACAGAAATAAACCAAACTATTCAATTTTTAAAAGGGCATAGGATCTGAATAGACATTTTTCCATAGAAGACACACAAATAGCCAACAGGTACATTAAAAGATGCTCAACATCACTAATCATCAGGGAACTGCAAATCAAAACCACAATGAGCTATCATCTCATACCTGTTAGAATGGCTGTTATCACAAAGAAAAGAAATAAGTGTTGGCAAGTAGGTACAGAAAAAGGAACTCTTGTGCACTGTTGGTAGGAATGTAAATTGGTGCAACCAATACAGAAAACAGTATGGCAATTCCTTAAAAAATTAAAAATAGAACTACCATATGATCCAGCAATTCCACTTCTGCAAGAAACAAAATCACTATCTCAGAAAGATATGTGCACTCCCGCTTTGTGACCACCTAGAGGGGTGGGATAGGGAGGGTGGAAGGGAGGCCCAAGAGGAAGGGGATATGGGGATATATGGATACATATAGCTGATTCACTTTGTTATACAGCAGAAACTAACAGAACATTATAAAGCAATTATACTCCAATAAAGATGTTAAAAAAAAAAGGAAAGAAAGATATGTGTATTCCCATATTCACTGCAGCATTATTCACAATAGCCAAGACATGGAAACAACTAAGTGTCAGTAAATAGATGAATGGATAAAAAAAAAGTGATATATATATATATATATATATATATATATATATATATACACACACACACACACACACAGTGGAATATTTTTTAGCCATAAAAAAGAATTACATTGTGTCATTTGAGACAACACAGATGGACCTTGAGGGAATATATGCTAAGTGAAATAAATCAGAGAAAAACAAATACTGTATGATCTCATCTATATATGGAATTTAACAGAAAAAAACAAACTTATAGATACAAAGAACAGATTAGTGGTTGCCAGAAGCAGGGGGTAGGGGCTTCCCTGGTGGCACAGTGGTTAAGAATCTGCCTGCCAATGCAGAGGACATGGGTTCGAGCCCTGGTCTGGGAAGATCCCACATGCCACGGAGGAACTAAGTCCGTGGGCCACAACTACTGAGCCCACGTGCCACAACTACTGAAGCCCACGCGCCACAACTACTGAAGCCCACGCGCCTAGAGACCATGCTCCACAACAAGAGAAGACACTGCAATGAGAAGCCTGCACGCTGCAACGAAGAGTAGCCCCCGCTCACTAAAGAAAGCCCACACGCAGCAACAAAGACCCAATGCAGCCAAAAATTAATTAATTAATTAATTTTTTTAAAAGAAAAGAGAAAAAAGAAGCAGGGCATAGGGGGAGAGTGGAATAGGTAAAAGTGGTCAAAAGGTACAAGCTTCCAGTTATAAGATAAATAGGTGCTGGGGGTATAAAGTATAGCATGGTGACTACAGTTAACAATACTGTATTGTATATTTGAAAATTATAAGAGAGTAGATCTTAAAAGTTCTCATCACAAGAAAAAAGTTGTAACTATGGGTGGTGATGGATATTAACTAAACTTACTGTGGTAATCATTTCACAATATATAAATACATATCGTACACCTAAAACTAATATAATGTTTTATGTCAATTATATCTCAAAAATTTTTTTAAAAAAGAAGATATTTTAAAAGTGTCTACCAGGCACCCTGTTAAATTCTGGGAATGCAGCCCTGAACAAGATCGACAAAGCCCTGATTGCAAGGATTTTACAGCTGGTAAAGCAGGTGTTGGGAGAGCAGACAGACAATAAATAAACACAAAAAATTAGAAACGATAGGTGCTGAAACACAAATGACAAGAAGAAGCCAGTCATGTGAAGAACAAGGGAAGAACCTTCCAGACAGAGGAAACAGCTAGTGTAAAGGTCCCAAGGAAGAAACAAGGCCAGTGGGCTGGATATTACTGACAGAAGAGTGGTAGGAAATGTGGATAGAGATCTAGCAAGGGCTAGATCATGCAGGGTCTTAAGTCAGGCAAACAAGTTTAGATTTTAAGAGCAACAGAAACCACTGAAGGATTTTAAACAAGGAAGTTACATGATGTGATGTCTTAAAATGTAAAAGATGACTGGTGGCTATATGAATTATGAACTGTAGAATAGAAGTAGGGAAACTAGTAGGGGTCTACTATAGTAATCCAAGGAAGAGACAACAATGTCTGGGACTAGGCTAGTCTGGGACTAGGCTAGGAGACAGAAAAAGAAAGAGTTGAATTCAAATATACTATGATAACAGAGTCAAAAGAAACTTGCTGATGGACTTGATATAGGGTATAAGAGAATAAGAGTCATCAAGAATGGCTCATAGGGGCTTCCCTGGTGGCGCAGTGGTTAAGAATCCACCTGCCAATGCAGGGGACACGGGTTGGAGCCCTGGTCCGGGAAGATCCCACATGCCGCGGAGCAACTAAGTCAGTGCGCCACAACTACTGAGCCTGCACTCCAGAGCCTGCGAGCCACAACTACTGAAGCCCGTATGCCTAGAGCCCATGCTCCACAACAAGAGAAGCCACCTCAATGAGAAGCCCGCGCGCTGTAATGAAGGGTAGCCCCCACTCACCGCAGCTAGAGAAAGCCCACGCACAGCAACAGAGATCCAACACAGCAAAAAATAAATAAATATAATAAATTAATTTTTTTTAAAAAGAATGGCTCATAGGCTTCTGGCTTGAGCAAGCAGGTGGACAGAATCCCACCTACTGAAATTTGGAAGAATGGGAGAGGATGCAGGTCTGTGAATGAAATCATGAGTTCTGTTTTGGACACGTTATCTGAAATTCCTATTAGACATCTAAGAAGAGTTGTTAAGTAAGCAAATGGATATAGGGCTCTGGAGATGAGGGAAGGGTCAGGGCTAAAGATGAAGCAATCTGCACATAGTATTTAAAGACATGAGACAAGATGACACAGCAAGAGTGTGTAGACAGAGAAGATATCTCAAAACACTGACCTAGGGTACCCGAACATTTAGAAGGTTAGCGGAAGTAAAGGAGAATAAAGAGGAAGAAGAAGAGGTAAACACACAAATGCGTATGAGAAAGAGCAGCAAGTGAGACAGGAGAAAACCCAGGATAGTATAATCTTGGAAGCCAAAAGAAGAAGGTGTTTCAAGAATAAGGTCTGCTGTAACAGAACACCCCAGACTGGGTGGCTTAAATAACAGAAATTTATTTCTCACAGTTCTGGAGGCTGGAAGTCCGAGATCAGAGTGCCAGCATGGTTGACTTCTGGTTAGAGCACTCTGGTATAGTCTTTAACTGTTTCCTCACATGGCTGAATGAGAGAGCGAAAGAGAAGACAGACAGACAGACAGAGACAGAGACAGCATGTATTCTGATCTCTTCAACCCCTTACAAGGGCACCAATCACATCATGGGGTCTCCACCCTCATGACCTATGTAACCCTAACTATCTCCCAAAGGCCCTACTTCTAAATACCATCACACTGGGAATTAGGGTTTCCACGTACGAATTTGGGGGAGGACACAAACATTCAGTCTATACAAGATTGCTATAATCTAAAAGATAGACAATAACGAGTATTGGTGAAGATGTAGAAAAATTGGAATCTTCATGCATTGCTGATGGAAATGTAAAATAAAATGGTACAACCACTGTGGAAAAGTCTGGTGGTTCTTTAAAAGGTTAAACGTACAGTTACCATATGACCCAGAAACCCCACTCCTAGGTATAAATCCAAGAGAAATGAAAACATATGTCCACATGAAAACTTGAACACAAATTGTTCAGAGCAGCATTATTCATAAGAACCCCAAAATGAAAGCAATCTAAATATCTACCAACTGATGAACGGATTATCAATCTGTGGCATATTCTTACAAATGAATATTATTTGGCAATAAAAAAGAATGAAGTAGTACTTATACATGGTACAACATGGATGAACCTTGAAAACATTTTGCTAAGTGAAAGAAGTCAGACACAAGGCCACATATTATATGATTCCATTTATATGACATGTTCAGAATAAGCAAGTCTACAGAAACAGAGAGTAGATTAATGGCTGCCTATGGCTGGAACAGGGAAGGAGGGGGAAATAAGGAGTGAATGCTAATGGGTACAGGGTTTCTTTTAGAGAAGACAAAAATGCTCTAACATTAGAGTGGGTGATGGTTGCACAACCCTGTGAATATACTACAAACATTGAGCTGTACAATTTAAATAGGTGAATAGCATGGTATGTAAATTAGGGAAAGGTCACCTAAAGCAAATACTGCTGAGAGATCAGTTAAGATTCGAATAGAGACCACTCTATCGGTTAGCATCAAAGTCATGTGTAACCTTGACAAACAAATGTTTAGTGGAGTGATGGAGACAGAAGGCAAATAGGGTGGACTGAGAGGGAATAAGTGAGGAAGTAGAGTCAAAGAAGTTTTGCTGTTAAGGGTTGCAGAGAAACAGGGTAAAGAAACAGAGGGATATGGAATAAAGGGAGGGTTTGTTTTCATAAGATGTTTCATAAGATGGGAGATAATACAGCATGTTTGTTGATGAGAATGAATCGATGTGGAGGCAGAACTTGACAGTGAAAGAAAGAAAATGTTTGCTGTTGAATCAAAGTCCTTGAAAAAGGGATGATTAAAAAGCACAAATGAAAAGGCTGGCATGCCTTCACTTCAACAGGGAGAAGGCAGAGAGCCGAGGCATACATGTCAGTAGACTGTAGATAGTGTTAGGAAATCGAGAGAGGTGCTGCTATTTTCTACATGAGGCCTGAAGCAAGGTGACCAACTCAGGGTAAGGATGTAAAAGTGTATTGATTATATTGCTGTATAACAAAATTACTCCCCCAAACTTAGCAGCTCATGAGGTCATGTTTTTTCTCCACAGTTTCCTAGATTTGATCTTTGCCTAGAAGCCAATTCTTAACCTTAGAATCATTGCTTTTTGGAGATGCTAGAAACAATTTTAAGACCAGTAAGTAAGTCCTGGCTTCTTTGTGTTTAACCAGCTTTTCTTTAGCATCTCTCTTAACATTTCACTATAAGCAGCAAGAAGAAACCAGGAAATACCTTCAACAGTCTGCCTGGAAATTTCCTTAGCTAAATCAACAAGTTCTTTATGTATATTTGCTACCTTCCACATTAACACAGGTGACAGTGTTGCTAAACTTTCTGCCTCTACATATATGTGATCCCCTTTCCTTCGGTTTCCACTAATATTTTCCTCACTTCACCCATAGTCTCCTGAAAGGCCATAATGCATCTCCTAACAAACTATTTAAGCCACTTAAACTTTTCTCTAACATTCTCTTCAAAGTCTGTTCAGCTTCTGCCTACTGCTTAGTTCCTAAACTACTCCCATATTTTTAGGTTTTTGTTATAGAGGAATTCTACTTCCAAGTGCCAAGTCTGTATTAGCTCCCTATGACAAATTACCCAAACTCCACAGCTTAAGATGACAAATATTTATTATCTCACAGTTTCTTTGAGTCAGGAATTTGTGAGGTACTAAGCTGGGTGATTCTGGTTCAGGGTCTCACGAGAGGTTGTCATCAAGATGTCAGCCAGGACTGGAGGATCTGCTTCCAGGAGAGCTCACTCACATAGCTTTTGGCAGCTGGCCTCAGTTCCTTGCCATGTGCCCCTCTCCATAGAGATGCTTTGACATGGCGGTTGACTTCCCCTGGAGTGAGTAATTCGAGAGACAGGGAGAGCAACGGAAGCCACATGCTTTTTATGACCTAGTCTCAGAAGTCATATATAGTCACTTTCTTTATTTTCAGCTTCACTGGGGTATAACTGACAAATAAAATTGTAATATAAAGTGTGCAATGTGCTGTTTTGATATGCGTACATATACCCAGTCACTTCTGCCATATTCGTTTGTTTGAAATGAGTCACTAGGTCTAGCCCATACTCAAGGGGAGGGGAATGAAGCTCCATGACTTGAAAAGAAGATAACCAAAGAATTTGTGGACATATGTTAAACTACCTAAAGGAGGAATGGAGAAAGCATGCAAAGAGAGAAGGTGAGAAATACCTGTTTCTGAGAGTAAGAAAATGAATATAAGATTACTGGAAAATTGAATAGATTTCCAGAAAATTTTGAGTTCCCATTTAAGATCTGTGATAATGAATTTAAATAACTAGTCAGGGGACTTCCCTGGTGGTCCAGTGGTTAAGACTCCGAGCTTCCACTTCAGGGGGCACGGATTCGATCCCTGGTCAGGGAATTCCCGCATGCCGTGCAGTGCGGGCAAATAAATAGTCAGCCCCCTGAATTCATTGGCTGGGTTAGGTGTCTCTTTCACATGCTCCTCCACCATCCTATCCTTAACCTGTATTATATCTTTTATCAGGAAGATCTGCAGTGTCTGTTTACTTATCTGTTTCCCCCAACTAAATGATTAATCTTTCAAGGTCAAGGACTGTGAAATAGTCCTCACATGATAGGTATGCAATGACTATTGGTAATATAATTTAATCTGTTCCAAACACTTGCCTTTAGGCAAGAATAGAGGAGAAGGATGAAAAAGGAAGCTACAACATAACCTCGAAGAGAAGGGTGAAAATAATAGGGTAATGAGCACTTGAAGGGTCATAACATAACCTGGAAAGAGAGGAACAACATTTAATTTGCCAAAGAAACTAGTTTATTACCACCTTACCTCCAGTTCTTTAGGTTTGCCACTAGCCCAAATTCAAGCTAGCTCTACACTCCTCCCAATCTGAGCTTCCAGACCCAATTCTAATCAAAACATGGGGTGGAGGCTTATATTAGTTTTCTATTCTTGCCGTAACAAATTACCTCAAATCTAGTGGTTTAAAATAACACAACTTATTATCTTACTGTCCTGTATGTCAGAAGTCTGATGACACTGGGCTAAAATTAAAAGTGTTAGCAGGGCTGCATTCCCTTCTGGAGGCTCAAGAGGAGAAACTGTTTCCTTTGTTCACATTCCTTGGCTCATGCTCCCCATCCCCCTCCATCTTCAAAGCCAGCATCAGTGAGTCTATTTGCTTTCACACTTCAAATTTTTCTTGCTCCTTCTTTCATTGTCCTATCTATCTATCTATCTATCTCTTTCTCTCTCTCCCTCTGGCTCTCTGACTACAACCAGCAAAGGGGCTCACATGATTAGACTGTACCCACCCAGATAACACAAAACAGTCTCCCTATCTCAAGGTCCTTAACCTTATCACATCTATAAAGTACTTTTTGCCATGTAAGGTAACACATTTGTAGGTCTGGGGATTAGGATGTGGACACCTGTGAAGGGTCGTTATCCTGCCTACCACAGGGTTACAGACACAGAAGAGGAGAAGAAGCACAGGGAGGAGTAAAGGAGGCCATGCATTTGTACAGGTCATAAAGCCAACACTGATTTAATTAAGAGAAGCGCTGAAGGAAAATTTTAACTTTGATTACTCAGTTTACTTAGCACCACATATGAGGCTGAAAATGCCAGATGCTGAAGCAGCGCAAGGAAGGTAAGAAAAAAGTAGGTAGAGAAGCCATAAAATACCACAGGCAGACAAATCTCCACGTCCTCAAACTATTGCTGTGATTTGGTGGTTTCAATATTTGGAATCACAAACACACACAACCATTTATTGCTTCTCTTCAGTATATTATATTACAATTCTCAGTATAATATATATGTTATATATATTTTTAGTATAATATATTATATATTATATATGTTTTCAGTATAATATAATACATATTCAGTATATATTTCAAAATAGTTGAAATTCCTTATTTTCCCTCCAAATGCAATGTTCCATTCACATACCACCAGATGGCAGAGAAGAGCAAAGAATAAATTCCAAAATACCAAAGAGACAAACCCAAAACACAAAACAAAAAACAAAAAACCATTTTCTTATACTTGAAGCAGCCCAGCCCTCTGGTTAGGTGGCAAACACAAACATCTTAGAATAGAAAAACACCTTATTTTTTTTTAACTTTTTTATTATTTCAAACATACACAAAAGTGGAAGGAGTAGTGTAATAAATCCCCAGGAATCCATAAATTAGCTTCAAGAATTATCAACACATGGCCAATCTCATCTCATCTATATCATTCTCTTGTCCTCTCTCCATTTTTCTTATACAGTAGGTCCTTGTTGGTTATTTATTTTAATATAGCAGTGTGTACATGTCAATCCCAAACTCCCTAACTATCCCTCCCCTCCAGGGAGTCTGTGAGTCTGTTTCTGTTTTGTAAATAAGTTCATTTGTATAATTTTTGTTAGATTCTGCATATAAGCAATATCATACAATATTTCTCTTTCTCTGTCTGACTTACTTCACTCAATATGACAATCTCCAGGTCCATCCATGTTGCTGCAAATGGCATTATTTCATTCTTTTTAATGGCTGAGTAATATTCCACTGTATATATGCACCACAACTTCTTTATCCATTGCTCTGTCAATGGACATTTAGGTTGCTTTCATGTCTTGGCTACTGTAAACAGTGCTGCAATGAACATTGGGGTGCACGTATCCTTTAGGACCATGTTTTTTCTCTGGATGTATGCCAGAGTGGGATTGCAGGATCATATAGCAGCTCTGTATTTAGTTTTTTAAGGAACACCCATACTGTTCCCCACGGTGGCTGTACCAATTTACATTCCCACCAACAGTGCAGGAGGGTTCCCTTCTCTCCACACCCTCTCCAGCATTTATTGTTTGTAGATTTTTTGATGATGGCCATTCTGAATGGTGTGAAGTGATATCTCATTGTAGTTTTGATTTGCATTTCTCTGATAATTAGTGATGTTGAACATCTTTTCATGTGCTTGTTGGCCATCTGGATGTCTTCTTTGGAGAAATGTCTATTTAGGTCTTCTGCCCATTTTTTGATTGGGTTGTTTGTTTTGATGATATTAAGCTGCATGAGCTGTTTGTAAATTTTGGAGACTAATCCCTTGTTGGTCACATCATTTGCAAATATTTTCTCCCATTCTGTGGGCTGTCTTTTCATTTTGTTTATGGTTTCTTCTGCTGGAAAAGCACCTTATTTTTAAAGGCTTGAAGAGACATGAATTTCACAATTTTCCTCTAATTGATATTTGGGCAACCTGTTAAAAATGTGTATCAAGACAATATAGCCAAGATGACCTCAGACTAGTAGGCAAGTTCTAAGTTCAGAAAAAACTAAGAATCACAGTAGCTTAAAAAGAACCTACCAAAACCAAAAATTTTTCAAAAAACCAAAACCCACTGCCTTGGCCCTGACCTCCTTGAGGAAACTTAATGGTTGCCTCCTGATCAATCCCATGTGGCTGACCCTCAAATTCAACTTGTCCTACACTGAACTCACCCTCTTCCTTCCATACTCTCTCTTCCTCCTAGTCCCTGTTTCAGTTAAGAATACTATCATCCACGTGGTTGCCAAAGCCAGAAATCCTCAGGTCATCCTTGTTACTTCCATAACCCTCACACTATAAAGAATGAATATTTTATTATCCCTTTTTCTTCATCTACTGGTTTGGAAATAATGCACTGCTTTTATTTTTTTTAGCAGTTATCCCAGAAATTACTGCATGCATACTTAACTTATCAAAACTAAAATTAATGAATCTCTTTATCCTATGCTTAGGTGATATGAGTATCATTTAAAATGCATTACCCCCCTCCTGGATGACATTATTGTTGTTACTGTTGTATATTTTAATTTTTTAACCCTACTGGGACATTATTATTACTGTTTTATATAATTAGTGTTTGTTACATTTACCCCTATGTTTGCTACCTTCTTTCTTTCTTCTTCTTCCCTTCTTCATCTCAGACCTTCCCTTGGCATCACTTTCCTTCTCTCTGAAGGGCACCTTTTGCAATTTTCTATAGTGAGCATCTGCTACAGATGAACTCTCTTACCTTTTGTTTGTCTGCAAAAATGTCTTTCCTTTGCACTCTTTATTGAAAGATATTTTTGTCTAGTATAAGTTCTAGATTGGCAGATATATTGTCAGCCCTTTAAAGATAATCATTCCATGGATAAAGAAGATGTGATACACATACACATGCAGAAACACACACACAAAATGGTATACTACTCAGCCATTAAAAAAAAAGGTAAAACTTACCATTTGCAACAACATGGATGGACCTTGAGGGTTTATGCTAATTGAAAGTCAGATGGAGAAAGACAAATACCGTATGATTTCACTCATATACAGAATATAAAACACACACACACACACAAAATAAATGAACAAACCAAACTAAACAAAAATAAACATGTAGATACAGAGAACAGAACAATGGTTAACAGGGGACAAGAAGAGGGGTGGGGAGAGGGCAAAATGGGTAAAGGGAATCAACTGTTTGGTGACAGATGAAAACTAGATTTTTGGTGGTGAGCACGTTATAGGGTATACAGAAGTAGAAATATAATGCTGTACCCATGAAACATATAACGTTATAAACCAATGTTACCTCAATAAAAAATAAATTTAAAAAATAGATAAATAAAATAAAGATGCCATTCCACTATCACCTGGTTTCCACTGTTGCAGTTAAGAAGCCAACCGTTAATCCAACTGTTGCTCCTTTGAAAACGATCTACTATTTTCCTCTGGTGCTGCTAATACTGTTTGCCTATTGTTTGCTGTAATTTCTATGATGTGTCTTGGGTGGATTTCTTTTTATTTATCCTACTTGAGATTGTAGAGCTTCTTTAATTCATTCCAAAATACTTTCAGTCCTTACATCTTCAAATATTGCCTCTGTCTCATTCTTTCTCTCCTTTCCTTATAAAACCCCAACTAAATGAATGATAAACCCTCTTACTCTATCCACAACACATCTTAATTTCTCTTCCACATTTTCGGTCTTTTTGTCTCTCTTCAAAGCATTGATAATATCTTCCGATGTATCCTCTAGTTCATTAATTCTCTCTTTGGCTTTGCTCAATCTTCTGTCAGACCCTTCAAATGAGTTTTTATTGGATGATTTATTCATCATTTCTGGAAGCTCTATTTGGTTCTTTTTCAAATATTTTCTTCTCCTTTTATAAATTTTCTATTCCCTGCAGACAGTTTAGGCTTGTATTTTATCTCTTTTAACATTGTAAACATACTTGTATTAGTCACAGAAGGCTAAGTTACGTGACAGTAATAAGTGGTTCCAAAATCACAATGGCTTACGACCACAACCATGTATTTTTTGCTTTCTCCCTATGTTCAGTGTAGGTCAGCTGCAGTATTGACCCACATCTTCTCTGCTGTGGGACCAAGACTGACAGATAAGCCATTATCTGAAATATTAATGCTTGTCATGGAAGAAGTGAAAGAGATTATGGCCAAGCACATGCTGACTCTTAAATCTTCTGCTAGAAAGTGACACATGTCACTTCTGCTCACATTTCAAGTACAATCCTCTTGTAAGGAAGGGCACCAAATCTCATGAGTAACAAAAAGTCTATCACAGCACACCTTATCATTAAATATTCATTTCCCACCATCTGTCACATACTAATAAACTTATCTCCTCCCCAAGGGAGAAAACCCTAAAATTCCACACAGTCACTACTTTGAGCCTAAAGTGCAAGATCTCTGAGTGATATGTGTTCATTGCTATATAAGGTCTAGATGAGGTTCATTTGAATTAATAATACACATTATCTGTTCCACCCCACCCCGATATATATACAATAGTGGAACAGGGTCAGGATAATTGCAATAAATACTTCCACTTGGAAAGGAGAAAGATAAAAGAAACAATTCTAAAATCCCACTGGGCAGACGATTATAAGGGGTCCTACTCTGAGGCGGGGGCGGGGGTGGTGGTGGAGGATATTTCTTGAATAGGTCCTGATTTCCATAATCCATTGTTCCACTCCCTAATCCACTGTTCACTTGGCCCTTGGTTCTGCCCTTTGGCAGAACACCCTTTTCAGTTATTCTTAGTCACTGTGAAGAGGGCATTGGAAAATATGCCCTCCTTGGGGACTTAGCAGCTTTCTTTGCATGTTTCCTTCCTATAGAACATTGGGGCAAACAGTAGCAGACTCTTTTAATCCAGTCTGGTGGTATTTTTGATGTACAATTCTTTCTCAAAAATATGTTTGATTTTTATTTATTTTATTTTAATCAGCTTCCTATACTAATAGCCACACCCACAGTTCTTTTTAAGACAATCCCCCCTCATTAGAATCCATTCAGATACTTGAGCCTATCAAGCTTCTGTTGGGATAGACACACCTCTAGTCTCTTTTCCTTGATCATTCTGTCAAACTAAAAAGAACTTAATAAACATCACTTTGATCCACTCATACTTTTTTTTTTTTAGTTGCGCGGCACGTGGGATCTTCATTGAGGCATGCAGGATGCGGGATCCTTAGTTGAAGCGTGTGGGATCTAGCTCCCTGACCAGGGATTGAACCTGGGGCCCCTGCATTGGGAGCGCAGAGTCTTATCCACTGGACCACTAGGGAAGTCCCCATTCATAGGTTTTAACAATGAGTGTATGTTCACATCCTTGACGTGATCCTTGCTTTAGAGGCTAAGGTTTTTTTTTTTTTTTTTTTTTTTTTTTTGCGGTACGTGGGCCTCTCACTGCTGTGGCCTCTTCCGTTGCGGAGCACAGGCTCCAGACGCGCAGGCTCAGCGGCCATGGCTCACGGGCCCAGCCGCTCCACGGCATGTGGGATCTTCTGGGACCGGGGCACGAACCCGTGTCCCCTGCATCGGCAGGCGGGCTCTCAACCACTGCGCCACCAGGAAAGCCCGAGGCTAAGCATTTTTAATCAAACTTTATCATTCAAAGGTCTTAGTTTTATCTTTTACTAGATGGAAATGAGAAATGGAATCACTTACATCTTCCAAACCTCCAAGTTCAGAACTTCTATGCTCTCTTAATTTCCTCTCAAATTAAGGAATTAAATTCTTTTTCGACTTGCAAATCAGCCAATTCTTTTTCAAGCCCATCTCTTTCCTGTCATAGCTTATCAAATGCAACCAATATTAACTAACTCACACTACAAACATTCTATTTTTCCCAAAAATCTTCCCATAAAGAAAACTATAGGCCCAGATGACTTCACCATCAGTGCCTATAAATATTCAAGGGAGAAATAAGTCTAATAACATCCAAATTCTTTTAGACACTTTAAAAAAAGAGTGTATTTTTCCAATTTATTTTATGAAGCTAACGTAACTCTGATACTCTAACATAACTCCACTAAGAACAGTAAGAAAAAGGAGAACTTACAGGTAAGCTCACTGAAGAACATAAATGCAAACTTCCTAAACAAAATATTACACAGAAAACTGCAATGTATAAAGAGGATAAGGCATCATGATTAATTTGTGTTTACAGAAATTATACAAAGTCGATTAAGCAATAAAATATCAATCTTAATAACCAAACATCAGAACAGAGGAGAAACTATGATTATCTTAATAATGACAGAAAATGTATTTGATAAAAGTTAGTACCTAGTCAAGATTTTTAAAAAATAAATCTTAGCGTACTGATAAAAGAATTTTCGTATCCTGAAAGCAGCATTTACAAAAAACTTACAATAAACAACACACTTAATGGTGAAATGTTCAGTTTTGCCTTTAAAGGATGCCTGTTGAAACCACTTTTTATTCAACACTGTACTGAAGAGCCAGTCCAGTAAAGCAAGTATATGAAATTTTAAAGCTGGGCTTGGAAAGAGAGCAACAAAACTATCATTATTTGTAGATGATAGGATCACAAATGTGGAAAATTTAAGACTATCTAAAGACAAATTATTAAGACATTTTAGTAAGATGACTGAATATAAAATGAATTTGCAAAATCCACTTTATTCCTATATATCAGCAACAATTTAAAAAATGAAAAAAATGTTAAATACCAACTACGCTAGCATAACATATATGAAATATCTACAAATAAATCTTTAAAGATATGCCAACCTCTATATGGAAATTATAAACTTTATTGAGAGAATTTACAGACCTGAATACATAGAAAGATATACCACATCTATGGAATTTGGAAGACTCAACACTGGAAACATTTCAACTCTTCCAAAATGAAGTACAGATTCAATGTAATCCCTATAAAAGTCACTAGCAGTTTCTTCGTAGGATTTAAAAGCTGATGCTAAAATTTATAAGGAAACACAGAGGATCCAAAATAGCCATGATGGACCTAGAGTCTGTCATACAGAGTGAAGTTAGTCAGAAAGAGAAAAACAAATACTGTATGCTAACACATATATATGGAATCTAAGAAAGAAAAAAAAAAAGGTCATGAAGAACCTAGGGGCAAGACGGGAATAAAGACACAGACCTACTAGAGAATGGACTTGAGGATATGGGGAGGGGGAAGGGTAAGCTGTGACAAAGTGAGAGAGTGGCATGGACATATATACACTACCAAACGTAAAACAGACAGCTAGTGGGAAGCAGCCACATAGCACAGTGAGATCAGCTGGGTGCTTTGTGCCCACCTAGAGGGGTGGGATAGGGAGGGTGGGAGGGAGGGAGATGCACACAGCATTGTAAAGCAGTTATACTCCAATAATGATGTTTAAAAAAAAAAAGATGTGATTAATGAGAATACTGAAATTGAAATATAATTTTTCAGATTCTTAAAAAATAAATAAAAATAAATAAAATAGTCATGATGCTTTTGAAAAGCAAAACAAGCTGGGAGGACTTATTCTATGATATCAAGTCTAATAAAATACAGTAATTAATATAGTGTTATATTGACATGAGTGGTTAAAAAGACAAACAGAACAAAATAGCCAAAAATAGACCTATACCTATTTGTCCCTTGATAAATGACAGAGATGGCACTGTAAAGTACTAGGGGGAAATACTGCCTTTTCAATAAATGGCTCTGGAACAATCAAGTATCTATGAGAACAAAATTAAACTGTACTTCTACTTTATACCATCAAAGATCAGTTCCAAGTAGATTATAAACCTAAATATGAAAGTCAAACTGAAAAGCTTTTAAAAGATTATATAGGAGAGTATCTTCATGACCTCAAGATAGGGAAGAATTTCTTAAATAAGATGCAGAAAACACTGAAGATTTATAAATTCAACTCCATTAATCTTTGTTGAACTCTGGGGTGAGAAAGAAGATAATAAACTGGATCAGAAAATGATAGCAAAGTAAAAGGTTAGAGGGCTACACCCAAATTGACTGAAATTCCACAAAGTTGGAAAAGAAGTCATTTAAAATGGCAATGGGGAGCTAGAAATAAACAAATAGAGAGATAAATCAATAAAGCTGATTCTTATTATATGTTGTACTTATGGTCTATAAAGTTGTCATGAATGCTAAGTTAGTGAATACTAAAACATTGTTCCTAGGGGAAATATGGGGTTAGGTTTCTGTGAGCCTCTAGTCACGTTTTCATCAACTGATCAACACATAACCTTGTTTTGAATGTTTCTGTTTAAAGATACTTTATTTAATATACTCATGGCAACAGCCATATAACTCATGTTTGAACAAAGCTCATCTAACACATACGTTTTCTCTGTAAGGCCTGTCATAGCCTTCTTGCACTTAAGGACAGTAGATAGCACTTCAGCACTACACTTGGGGGACCAGTTTAAACAGTGAAATCACTATCAAAAAGCATAAAAGTGTGAAAAATATGGCACTAAATAAACTAAAAAAAGGACATCTGTTTACAGTATGAGAGCTAAAACAAGAAGGGAGAACAGCTGCCTTATTCAAACTCAATGTGCTCCTTGTATGATACAAACTGTCACCACTCTGCATATGTCTACAAATGACCTTGAAAGCACTGTGAGTATTGATTTGGGGGTTACGAATAAATTTTAGTGAGTAGGTGAATTTGTAAATATGTAATCCTTGACTGAGGATCAACTGAATATATATATTCTCAGAGAAGCACCATGTGAAGCTCTGAATTAAATGGGCAAGAGGGTGCAGGAGGGGCACACTGCCTGGAGGGGCTTATATTTTGAGAATACCTAAGGATGATAGAGATGAAAGAAATATTTGGAATTAACAGACCCCAAAATTTCAAATGAAACTCTAATAAAAAGTTCTTTGGGAGGTTTTTATTATGCTTTGACATATCTGTCTGCCACAGCACCACAGGACACTGATTAGGCCTGGATATATGGATATATTCAACATGTTCAAATATCACTGTATCCCAGACTGTTACTTCCTTGGGATAATCTCTAAAAATGAATGTGGGCTAATATTTAGCCACAAATAAAGTTGCTGTTTATAATTTGGTGTTGTTTGTAATGGGGGGACCATCAATAGGAAACTTGTTAAATTATGGTCTACCCATAAAATGGATTATTACTGTTAAAAGGGTATTATCAGGAGTATGTCCTGATTTATATTACCAATTCCCACCCTTACCTCTACTCTCCCCCTCCAAACCTGATCAACCATCATCAAAGAGAGATAGGAGGGCTTCCCTGGTGGCGCAGTGGTTGAGAGTCCGCCTGCCGATGCAGGGGACACGGGTTCGTGCCCCGGTCCGGGAAGATCCCACATGCCGCGCAGCGGCTAGGCCCGTGAGCCATGGCCGCTGAGCCTGTGCGTCCGGAGCCTGTGCTCCGTAACGGGAGAGGCCACAACCGTGAGAGGCCTGCATACCACAAAAAAAAAAAAAAAAAAAAAAGAGATAGGAGAAGGTGGGATTCTATAAAAAGATAGGTATAAAAGTAGGCATTGTCAAAAAAATAAAGGATTATTTTAGCTGCCATTCAACAATCAAGCTACCCACCAGCTCACAGAGTTCTTCCTATAGAGTGAAGAAGATACCGTGTCCCCCATTAAAACTTCTTAAAATTGGAGTTGGGAAGGACTTGATGGACTGTGGGGAAGGAGAGAGATATGAGATAAAGTTGAAGAGGTAAACAGGAACTACCTCATATAAGACTTTGTCAGGAATAGTAAAGAATTTGGATTTTCTTACAATAGCAATTAAACACTGATTAAAGGCTTTAGGTAAAGAAGTGACATGATCTAATTTATATTTTATCAAAATTCACTCTGATACATTGTGGAGAAAGGATTGGAGGAAGTAAAAGAAAATGTTGAGCAACAAGTAATTATACTATTGCTTTAGTCTTGGTGAGAAATGATGATGGCTTGGATAGGATGAGCACAATAGTAATGAAGAGAAGAGGATGGATTTAAGACACATTTTGGAGAAAATAATCCTCTAAAATGCTAAATTGATTGCACTACAGTGGTGATATTAAGATTATTTTCCCCCTCAAGTTATTTCCCAAGTTTTTAAAAATAATGTTCTTACATTTAAAATAAAAAACACATGGGCTTTCCTGGTGGCGCAGTGGTTGAGAATCTTCCTGCCAATGCAGGGGACACGGGCTCGAGCCCTGGTCTGGGAAGGTCCCACGTGCCACGGAGCAACTAGGCCCGTGAGCCACATTACTGAGCCTGCGCGTCCAAGCTTGTGCTCCGCAACAAGAGAGGCTGCGACTGAGAGGCCCACGCACCGCGATGAAGAGTGGCCCCCACTCACCACAACTAGAGAAAGCCCTCGCACAGAAACGAAGACCCAACACAGCCAAAAATTAATTAATTAAATTTTTTTTAAAAAATTAAATAAAATACATTTACTCTAAAATAATTAAACGTTGAAATAAACAAATAAAATAAGATACATCTAAACAGACTCATGCCTAATACTTGCAGGGTCCAGGGCAAGATTAAATGGAAGCTCATACCATATCTCTAAAAATTCAAAAGTTATAAAACAACCTATTAAATAAAATGTTTAACCTACTTAACTTGATAAGATTAAAAATGTGTAAATCAATAATTTTTATATAACTTAAAGTTGACAAAATATCAAAGACAATTGAATTTAAGTATTATTGCACATGTCCGGATACAATGATGAGCTGGCAATGTACGAATGAATTAATAAAGACATATTTAATTCATAAATTGTAATATATTCCATAAAATTTATTTTTCTTACTTTAATATCATCAAAATCACTAGTTATGTTGTTATAAACAAGATTTTCTCATAATCTGTCATATTGCCAATAAGGATCCACAGGATTAAAAATAAGATGCAGTTTAGAATCATCGACAGGAAGACACTGGAACTCACCAAAAAAGATACCCCACATCCAAAGACAAAGGAGAAGCCACAATGAGACGGAAGGAGGGGCGCAATCACAATAAAATCAAATCCCATAACTGATGGGTGGGTAACTCACAAACTGGAGAACACTTAGACCACAGAAGTCTACCCACTGGAGTGAAGGTTCTGAGCCCCACGTCAGGCTTCCCAACCTGGGGGTCTAGCAATGGGAGGAAGAATTCCTAGGGAATCAGACTTTGAAGGCTAGTGGAATTTGATTACAGGACTGGGGGAAACAGAGACTCTACTCTTGGAGGGCACACATAAAGTACTGTGCACAATGGGACCCAGGGTAAGGAGCAGTGACCCCATAGAAGACTGAACTAGACCTACCTGCTAGTGTTGGAGGGTCTCCTGCAGAGGCGGGAGCGGGGGGCTGTGTCTCACATGAGGACAAGGACACTGGCAGCAGAAGTTCTGGGAAGTACTCCTTGGTGTGAGCCCTCCCAGAGTCCGCCATTAGCCCCACCAAAGAGCTTGGGTAGGCTCCAGTGTTGGGTCGCCTCAGACCAAACAACCAACAGGGAGGGAACCTAGCCCCACCCATCAGGAGACAAGCGGATTAAAGTGTTACTGAGCTCTACCCATCAGAGTAACAGCCAGCTCTACCCACCACCACTCCCTCCCATCAGGAAACTTGCACAAGCCTCTTAGATAGCCTAATCCTCCAGAGGGCAGACAGCAGAAGTGAAAAGAACTACAATCCTTCAGCCTGTGAAACAAAAAACACATTCACAGAAAGACAGACAAGACGAAAAGGCAGAGGGCTATGTACCAGATGAAGGAACAAGATAAAACCCCAGAAAAACAACTAAATGAAGCAGAGATAGGCAACCTTCCAGAAAAATAATTCAGAATAATGATAGTGAAGATGATCCAGGACCTCGGAAAAAGAATGGAGGCAAAGATCGAGAAGATGCAAGAAATGTTTAACAAAGACCTAGAAGAATTAAAGAACAAACAAACAGAGATGAACAATACAATAACTGAAATGAGAAATACACTAGAAGGAATCAAAAACAGAATAACTGAGGCAGAAGAACAGATAAGTGACCTGGAAGACAGAATGGTGGAATTCACTGCTGTGGAACAGAATAAAGAAAAAAGAATGAAAAGAAAAAAGAATGAAAAGAAATGAAGACAGCCTAAGAGACCTCTGGGACAACATAAAACGCAACAACATTCACATTATAGGGGTCCCAGAAGGAGAAGAGAGAGAGAAAGGACCCGAGAAAATATTTGAAGAGATTATAATCAAAGACTTCCCTAACATGGTAAAGGAAATAGCCACCCAAGTCCAGGAAGCACAGAGAGTCCCATACAGGATAAACCCAAGGAGAAACACGCCAAGAAACATAGTAATCAAACTGGCAAAAATTAAAGACAAAGAGAAATTATTGAAAGCAGCAAGGGAAAAATGACAAATAACATACAAGGGAACTCCCATAAGGTTAACAACTGATTTCTCAGCAGAAATTCTACAAGCCAGAAGGGAGTGGCATGACATACTTAAAGTGAAAGGGAAGAACCTACAACCAAGATTACTCTACCTGGCAAGGATCTCATTCAGATTCGATGGAGAAATCAAAAGCTTTACAGACAAGCAAAAGCTAAGAGAATTCAGCACCACCAAACCAGCTGTACAACAAATGCTAAAGGAACTTCTCTAAGTGGGAAACACAGAGAAGAAAAGGATCTACAAAAACAAACCCAAAACAATTAAGAAAATGGTCTTAGGAACATACATATTGATAATTACTTTAAATGTGAATGGATTAAATGCTCCAACCAAAACACACAGGCTCGCTGAATGGATCCAAAAACAAGACCCAGACCCATATATATGCTGTCTACAAGAGAGCCACTTCAGACCTAGGGACACATATAGGCTGAAAGTGATGGGATAGAAAAAGATATTCCATGCAAATGGAAATCAAAAGAAAGCTGAAGTAGCAATTCTCATATCAGACAAAATAGACTTTAAAATAAAGACTATTAGGGCTTCCCTGGTGGTGCAGTGGTTGAGAGTCCGACTGCCGATGCAGGGGACACGGGCTTGTGCCCCGGTCTGGGAAGATTCCACATGCCGCGGAGCAGCTGGGCCCATGGGCCATGGCCACTGAGCCTGTGCGTCTGGAGCCTGTGCTCCGCAACGGGAGAGGCCACAACATTGAGAGGCCCACATACCGTAAAAAAATAAATAAATAAAATAAAGACTATTACAAGAGACAAAGAAGGACACTACATAATGATCAACAGATCAATCCAAGAAGAAGATATAACAATTGTAAATCTTTATGCCTCCAACATAGGAGCACCTCAATACATAAGGCAAATGCTAACAACCATAAAAGGGGAAATCGACAGTAATACAATAATAGAAGGGGACTTTAACACCTGACTTACACCAATGGACAGATCATCGAAACAGAAAATTAATAAGGAAACACAAGCTTTAAATGACACAATAAAGCAGATAGATTTAATTGATATTTATAGGACATTCCATCCAAAAACAGCAGATCACACTTTCTTCTCAAGTGCACATGGAACATTCTCCAGGATAGATCACATCTGGGGTCACAAATCAAGCCTCAGTAAATTTAAGAAAATTGAAATCATATCAAGCATCTTTTCTGACCACAACGCTATGAGATTAGAAATCAATTACAGGGAAAAAAACGTAAAAAACACAAACACATGGAGGCTAAAAAATACATTACTAAATAACTAAGAGATCACTGAAGAAATCAAAGAGGAAATCAAAAAATACCTAGAGACAAATGACAATGAAAACATGACGATCCAAAACCTACGGGATGCAGCAAAAGCACTTCTAAGAGGGAAGTTTATAGCAATACAAGCCTACCTCAAGTAACAAGAAAAATCTCAAATACACAACCTAACCTTACACCTAAAGGAACTAGAGAAAGAAGAACAAACAAAACCCAAAGTTAGCAGAAGGAAAGAAATCATAAAGATCAGAGCAGAAATAAATGAAATAGAAAGAAAGAAAACAAGAGCAAACATCAATAAAACTAAAAGCTGGTTCTTTGAGAAGATAAACAAAATTGATAAACCATTAGCCAAACTCATCAAGAAAGAGAGGGAGAGGACTCAAATCAATACAATTAGAAATGAAAAAGGAGAAGTTACAACAGACACTGCAGAAATACAAAGCAACCTAAGAGACTACTATAAGCAACTCTATGCCAATAAAATGGACAACCTGGAAGAAATAGACAAATTCTTAGATAGGTATAACCTTCCAAGACTGAACCAGGAGAAAAAGAAAATATGAACAGACTAATCACAAGTAATGAAACTGAAATTGTGATTAAAAATCTTCCAACAAACAAAAGTCCAGGTCCAGATGGCTTCAAAGGTAAATTCTATCAAACATTTAGAAAAGAGCTAACACTCATCCTTCTCAAACTCTTCCAAAAAATTGCAAAGGAAGGAACACTCCCAAACTCATTCTGTGAGGCCACCATCACCCTGACACCAAAACCAGACAAAGTTACTACAAAAAACGAAAATTACAGACCAATATCACTGATGAATATAGATGCAAAAATCCTCAACAAAATACTAGCAAACAGAATCAAACAACACATTAAAGGATCATATACCATGATCAAGTGGGATTTATCCCAGGGATGCAAGGATTCTTCAAATCAATACGCAAATCAATCAATGTGATACACCATATTAACAAATTGAAGAATAAAAACCATATTATCATGTCAATAAATGCAGAAAAAGCTTTTGACAAAATCCAACACCCATTTATGATAAACCTTCTCCAGAAAGTGGGCATAGAGGGAACATACCTCAACATAATAAAGGCCATATACGACAAACCCACAGCAAACATCATTCTCTATGGTGAAAAACTGAAAGCATTTCCTCTAAGATCAGGAACAAGACAAGGATGTCCCATCTCACCACTATTATTCAACATAGTTTGGAAGTCCTAGCCATGGCAAGCAGAGAAGAAAAAGAAATAAAAGGAATAAAAATTGTAAAAGAAGAAGTAAAACTGTCACTGTTTGCAGATGACATGATACTATACATAGAGAATCCTAAAGATGTCACCAGAAAACTACTATGAGTTTGGTCAAGTTGCAGGACACAAAATTAATGCATAGAAATCTCTTGCATTCCTATACACTAATGATGAAAAATCTGAAAGAGAAATTAAGGAAACACTCCCATTTACCATTGCAACAAAAAGAATAAAATACCTAGGAAGAAACCTACCTAGGGAGACAAAAGACCTGTATGCAGAAAACTATAAGACACTGATGAAAAAAATTAAAGATAATACAAACAGATGGAGAGTATACCATGTTCTTGGATTGGAAGAATCAATATTGTGAAAATGACGATACTACGCAAAGCAATCTACAGATTCAATGCAATCCCTATCAAATTACCAATGGCATTTTTTACAGAACTAGAACAAAAAATCTTAAAATTCGTATGGAGACACAAAAGACCCCGAATAGCCAAAACAGTCATGAGGGAAAAAAACGGAGCTGGAGGAATCATACGCCCTGACTTCAGGCTATACTACAAAGCTACAGTAATCAAGACAATATGGTACTGGCACAATAACAGAAATATACATCAACAGAACAGTATAGAAAGCCTGGAGATAAATCCATGCACCTATGGTCAACTAATCTATGACAAAGGAGGCAAGGATATACAATGGAGAAAAGACAGCCTCTTCAATAAGTGGTGCTGGGAAAACTGGACAGCGACATGTAAAAGAATGAAATTAGAACACTCCCTAACACCATACAGAAAAATAAACTCAAAATGGATTAGAGACCTAAATGTAAGACCAGACACTATACAACTCTTATATGAAAATATAGGAAGAACACTCTGACATAAATTGCAGCAAGATCTTTTTTGATCCATCTCCTAGAGTAATGGAAATAAAAACAAAAATAAACAAATGGGACCTAATGAAACTTACCTTTGCAAAGCAAAGAAAACTACAAACAAGACAAAAAAACAACCCTCAGAATGGGAGAAAATATTTGCAAACGAATCAATGGACAAAGGATTAATCTCCAAAATATATAAACAGCTTGTGCAGCTCAATATTAAAAAAACAAACAACCCAATCCAAAAATGGGCAGAAGACCTAAATAGACATTTCTCCAAAGAAGACATACAGACGGGCAAGAAGCACATGAAAAGCTGCTCAACATCACTAGTTATTAGAGAAATGCAAATCAAAACCACAATGAGATATCACCTCACACCAGTTAGAACGGGCATCATCAGAAAATCTACAAACAACAAATGCTGGAGAGGGTGTGGAGAAAAGGGAACCCTCTTGCAATGCCGGTGGGAATGTGAATTGGTACAGCCACTATGGAGAAGAGTAGGGAGGTTCCTTAAAAAACTAAAAATAGAATTACCATATGACCCAGCCATCCCACTACTGGACATATACCCAGAGAAAACCATAATTCAAAATGACACATGCACCTCAGTGTTCATTGCAGCACAATTTACAATAGCCAGGTCATGGAAGCAACCTAAATGCCCATCGACAGACAAATGGATAAAGAAGATGTGGTACATATATACAATGGAATATTACTCAGCCATAAAAAAGCAACGAAATTGGGTCATTTGTTGAGATGTGGATGAACCTACAGACTGGCACACAGAGTGAAGTAAGTCAGAAAGAGAAAAACAAATATCGTATACTAACGCATATATGTGGAACCTAGAAAAATGGTACAGATGAACCTGCTTGCAGGGCAGAAATAGAGACACAGATGTAGAGAACAAACGTATGGACACCAAGGGGGGGAAGCGGCGGGGAGTGGGGGGGATGGGGGGTGCAATGAATTGAGAGATTGGGATTGACATATATATACTAATATGTATAAAATGGATAACTAATAAGAACCTGCTGTATAAAAAAATTAAATAAATAAAGCACTTGGAGGGGGAAAACTGTGGTTTATTCAAAATGTATAAAATTTGAAGATACTGTCATAAAAAATATATACTAAATGTGAAAAATCAAAAATTAAAATTATTTTCACATTTGTTTTCAAATATTATCTTTTTTCCAAACTGCTCAAAATTATCTATAAAATTAGAAAGCAGTATACAAATTGTAATTAACAAATACCAAATTTTAAGTAAGATTATTATAATAAAGGGAAACTCATGTAATTTTTTAAAAAACTAACTAAATCCTATTATATATTTTTAAAAAAATAGAACTACTCTCAATTCTAGGATTCAAGGCTCATCCATTGTCACTGTCAACAACTGGCATCACATATATTATGCTTGGACTTTCATGTACAACATTTAAGAGTAATATGAATTGCTTATTATTATAAAATATTCCTCAGCTGCCATGGACCACTGTTACAAATACCACCTTAATTTGTGAGTAGAACCACAAATTGGAATACAATGAAAAACAAGAAAATGGATAGTTAGTAGTACTGGAAAACAGTAATTCATTACACAAGAATCTATTTCATTTATGCTAAGTTAGTCTTTCCTCTCACCTAAGAACTTCTGTCACTCAAGGCATCCCCATACTACAAAGCAGTATCCATAACATCAACAGCCCATAACCTTCATGATATTTGGACATAATCACCTTTATTTTTTGAGGGCATGGGGCAAGTGATGGAGAGAAGTGTACCTTGGGCCTGAACAGTCTTAGTCTTTTAAATGTTTAGAATTACAAGTTGTGCTCTGCCAGTGCTGAGTGCTGGAACCAAGATGACACTTTTTTTTTTTTAAAGAAGGATATTTATTTATGCTGCGTTGGGTCTTAGTTTCTGTGCGAGGGCTTTCTCTAGTTGTGGCAAGCAGGGGCCACTCTTCATCGCGGTGCGCGGGCCTCTCATTATCGCGGCCTCTCTTGTTGTGGAGCACAGGCTCCACACACGCAGGCTGAGCCAGACGCGCAGGCTCAGTAGTTGTGGCTCATGGGCCTAGTTGCTCCGCGGCATGTGGGATCCTCCCAGACCAGGGCTCGAACTCATGTCCCCTGCATTAGCAGGCAGATTCTCAACCACTACGCCACCAGGGAAGCCCCAATTTTTTTTTTTTTTAACATGTGGGTCCTCTAAGTACAAGACCCAGGGCAGGTTGTCCTCTGCCCCAAGTCTTAAGGTAGTACTCTAAAGCTTTAGTAAGTAAATAGGTCCTCTAGGATCTACTGAAATCTAAGGAAAAAACAATCAATTCAAGCAGGTTAATCCTAACAGCTTTTCTTTTTAAAAATGCTTATAATGAGACGGCTCTTAACAAAGACAGAGGTAAAGACAACTTCAGCAGGGTGAAAAAAAAAAACAGAAAGCCTTTCTTTACCAAGCTTTTAGTATAATCAATTATAACACAGATGACTGAGACTTTGAGTTTAGACACTACTTATATTTTTCAAGATGCTCCTCAATCTTGACTTTCTCTAATATGTAAAAGTATGGGCTCAGAGAATCACCTGATGGTTTAGTTTACACTTATCAAGGCACAGCAGATTAAAGACAATAAAATGTGCTTTATAACTAAATATAAAGCTTATAATATAATGAGAGAGAAAGTAACAAAGCAGCAAGAGCTTCAGAAAGATGGGAGAAATAATCAGCGGCTTAAGTTCTTTCTTTGGATACTTTGCTTGTTGTCCAAGGCTGTTAGCCTAAAAACTACCTTTTGCAATTAAAACAGTGAATTTTAACTGAGGCAAACAAAACTCAAATGCTTGCTAAATTTTATCACCAATAAAGACAGCAAAGGATTATATCAAACATCCCCTTAAAAATTTAACAACAACTGTTTTCACCATTTCCCAATATCTCATGCTCACTCTAGGCTTTCTTTGGGAAGGGATGCAAAACAGAAAACAATTAACTTTGCTCTTAACATGGATTATATACTTCTACTAAGGCAAACTCTAAAACACAACAGTAAGTGCCACTTACTGAATATCTACTATGTGCTACCATTTACCTTCAAAATAATTCTGCCAGACAGATGGCAATATTCACCTTACAGAAAAGAAATCAAAAGCTCACAGAGAAGCTCAAGGTGACCCAGGTTAGGTAACATGGGACAATCTGGGTTCAAAGCCAGCTCTGTCTCACTCAAGCTGCCTCTCAAAATCTTCACCAACATCACAGACAACTAAGATGATTTCTTAGTATGCTAATACTAAGTTATCAGTATGCTAATACCTCACTGCTAGTTATTGCCACTGTTCTATGTACAGAAAAGATATTTGTTTTCTAATAAGCCCTCCAAAGTTTGCTACTCTCTGTATTTCAAGTACAAACAGATAAATAAGTAGTGGGGATACCAGTAAAAGATGACTGGGGGAAGACGAGGTATGGGCCCTGAACTACTCTGACTCTCCAAGTTTCCACAGAGGAGGAGATTGGCTTCCACTCCTGTAGCGCACATCCCAACCCCCTGCCACATACTCCACCGGGCCAGTGACCTGGCAGGGTTCTATAAAACACAGATACATAATTTCAGTGTTGTTGACTGCCTGGTAATTTTGAGTTTTTAATTAGTTTGGTGTATTGGGTAGGGAAATAGAACTGATTTGCATGGCTTAGTTCTAAAATTTGGGCTCCATCAATGAATCCTTGAGTTAGGAAATATTTCAAAATGTTGCTAGTCTATCCACTAGGCTATGTCAGAAAGATCTTCAACCACACTTGATATTCCATAGCCCTGCTTCTCAAAGTCTTTGAACACACTCACTATAAGGAAATACTTCTTATATTTCATTGAAATCTCACCTTTCAGTCTTTTGTAACAGTGAGGAGCAGCCCCCTCTTGTAATAATCTTTCAAATGTAGAAGAGGGATTTTCAGTCCCCACTTTTATTTAAGAAGCTTAGTTGTTGTCAGTTTCAAAGTGCTTGATGAAAATCTTATTTAATAATACACAACTTTCCTGGGGAACTTAGGTTAACTTTAATTTTAAAATCATTTTTATTAGTCTCATAAATTATAACAAAATCAGGAATAAAACCCATCTCTTAACTGACAGTAAATTCTCGAAGAACAACCACTAATGCTTATGAATAATTTTCCAGGAATATTTAAATTAAATGTATGATTTTGGCAAAGCTATTTTTTAAGTACAAAACATATGTATACATGCCATAAAATGCCACAGATTTTCACATGTACTCTTATTATCATCTCTATAAGATGACTGAAAGTAACATTTTGAACACATCTTGTAAATAGTTCCATCTAACATCACCGCCGCTGTGACTCCTGACTCCTCCCTCTGGCTCTTCAGTGGCCTTCAGACCCTAATGGATTCCTGAGCTTGATCTTCTGTGCAATGATTTCAACTCTGGAAGCAGCTTCTGAAGTTATAGATTGTTTAGTGGATAAATAAGCCAAAAAGGGAGAGGGGCATGTTATGGCTTGGACAGGTGGCTGACATGTCATCTTTTGACATAAAAATAAACTTAGAAGAATAATCATGGAAATGAAGAAAGAAAACATGTAGAAGGTGAAAAGAATAGCAATAGAGCCAGAAATTTCCAACAGGTAAGAAACTGGGAAACAAAGCTCTAAAATGCTAAATAAAAATCTTGCAAGTACGTTTTTCAAATATTCTTTTCATGTTAAAATAATCCTGTTTTTAGGGCTTCCCTGGTGGCACAGTGGTTGAGAGTCCGCCTGCCGATGCAGGGGACGCGGGTTCGTGCCCCGGTCCGGGAGGATCCCGCATGCCGCGGAGCAGCTGGGCCTATGAGCCATGGCCGCTGGGCCTGCGCGTCCGGAGCCTGTGCTCCGCGGCGGGAGAGGCCGCGACGGTGAGAGGCCCGCGTACCACACACACACAAAAAAAATCCTGTTTTTAAATATGTGAAGATCATTAAAAATTAGAACTGCTGTAGAACTGTTGTATGTTCAGGCCTAATTATACCAGATGTCTTTTGCTTATGTGACCTGAAAAACAACCCCACAGCTTTAAAATGCACCATTGTAAAGAAATTATCAAAACAAATCACCAAATGCTAGTATTGGCAAAATGGAGTTTTCATTACTTTTTGTTTACCTGTTTGTAAATAAACTTAAAAACCTGGTATACTTACATTCATTGGCAGAGTTTAGCTCTCCTTTCTTGATACATTTAATGTGTTGTTATTTTAAGAATTAAAAGCCTCAACATTCCCAATAATGAAAAGTTCAGTCATTAACCTCCACGGAAAATTAAAGATTCAAACAATCTGTATTCGCTTGATTTTAAAAGTAACTGTTAGGATCTGGAAAATGAAATGTGTATATTTTCTACTGACATTTTATATGGACTCAGGCAACTCCCAAATTCAAGGAAAAACAGATAAACCATCTCCAGCAGAGAAAATCAAAGTACATGTAATAAAACTCTAATGTTACCCCCAAATCTTAAAAGCATACATTTCTCCAATAGATAGATGTAAAATCTGATTTAGGGGGAATGGGTGAATAGTTGAGTAGGATGAGGAGTTTGCACAGTATAGAATAACCAGGCCAATTACACTTTTATAAGGCTGTGAACGAGTAAGCATTTGTTTCTTGATGCTTCTTATGGTTACTTAACATAGTAGTTTGTTCTTAGGGAAAACTAAAAGATGTGACTTTACAGAGATTCAAGTTCTACTTGTTTTCATGGAACACAAATGATTAATTTGATTGATTCTAAGAAATGACCCAAATAAACTAGAAATATTACTTTGTGTATGGTTTAGAAAGTAGAAGTCCTATTCCTGGCTTTGCTATTAACTATGCAACCATGAGCAAGTCACTGGGTCTTAGTTGCCATGTTTGTAAAGTCAGAATTAAAGTAGAGTACAGGACTGCTGTTGCGATCAAATAAGAGAACCCACTTTGTCAGTATTTAAATTCGTTTTCAAAAATTGTAATTGAAGTAGAGTTGATTTACAATATTGTGTTAGTTTCAGCTGTACAGCAAAGTGATATCTTGTCATATATACATTTTTTTCAGATTCTTTTCCATTATAGGTTATTACAAGATATTGAATAGAGTTACCTGTGCTATACAGTAAATCCTTGTTGCTTACCTATTTTATGTATAGTAGTTTATATTATACTCCTATACTAGTTAGTAGTTTATATTATACTCCTATACTAGTTAATTTGTTAATTCTACACTCCTCTCCCTTTCCCTTTGTTAACCCTAAGTTTGTTTTCTACGTCTGTGAGTCTGTTTCTGTTTTGTATATAGATTCATCTGTATTATTTTTTAGATTTCACATGTAAGTGATATCATATAATATTTATCTTTCTCTGACTTGCTACACTTCGTATGATATTCTCTAGGTTCATCCATGTTGCTGCAAATGACACTATTTCATGCTTTCTTATGGCTGAGTAATATTCCATTGTATATATATATATAGATATAGATATAGATATACCACATCTTCTTAAACCAATCGTCTGTTGATGGGCACTTGGCTTGTTTCCATTCCTTGGCTACCGTTAATAGTGCTGCTATGAACACTGGGGTGCATGTGTCTTTTCAAATAGAGTTTTCATCTTTTCTGGATATATGCTCAGGAATGGGACTACTGGATAATATGGTAGCTCTATTGTTCGTTTTTTAAGGAACCTCCATACTGTTTTCCATAGTGGCTGTATCAATTTACATTCCCACCAACAGTGCAAGAGGGTTTCCTTTTCTCCACACCCTCTCCTGCATTTATCATTTGTAGATATTTTGATGATGGCCATTCTGACCAGTGTGAGGTGATACCTCATTGTGGTTTTGATTTGCATTTCTCTAATAATTAGTGATGTTGAGCATCTTTTCATAGCACTTAAATTCTTGAGTGAATAAATAAATGGGGTAGTACTTTAGACAAATTAAGCTCTAAACAAGTGTGAGATGTTATTTGCACCAACACAGCCATAGAATCTATATTCCTAGAGGTTTAAGGAAAAGGAGAGAGAGTTCTTGCAGTGTGATCCTGCACTATTTTGGGACCCTCACATACATACTTGGAGGTTGGGGATGCAAAACTTCACTTTGCCCAAGGCCACAGGCTCTTTGAAATTACATAAGGAAATTTTTTAATATAAAAGAAAATGTTCTGCTCACCTGCTTTTAAAATTAAGAACAACAAATACAGAAGTTTCTTCAAGAAATATAAAACAGGAGGTAGCAGAAAATAGTGGAAAGAGCATGGAACTCTCCAAGAAGCAGGAGACTAAGGCTCTGGTCCCTGTTCTGCCAGTAATTAACTGCAAAGCCACAGCATCTGTCAAATAGGAGGGGTATATTAAAATACCTATAGAGTTTCTTCCAGGTCAAAACACCATAGCACCAAATGAAATATAAGAGATAATCTGAAATATGCTTTAGTTTTTCTGTGTTATGGATAATTAAGGGAAAGGAGGAAACAGAGAGCAAGGCAGATAGGCAGAAAGGGAGGAAGACAATGAGAGGTAAGGAGAAAACACACATAGACCAAGGAGCAGACACACAAACTCTACCCCCAACACCTCCCCCCAACCCCAAAAAAGAATTGTATGAATAGAGACAGAAAGAAAGACACACACAAAAAAAAAGACATTCAGATACAGAAATAAATATGCATATGCAGACTTTGGCAGAGTAAAGCTTTTATTTTATTCATCTTGAAACTTTTAAACACAAAACTACCAAAAAATGTGTAATGTAATGCTGTACGTTTGCATTAAAAGGTATAAACAGAGCCAGTTCAAGGCATGTGCCTCATGAGCATATCTAGATACAATCGAGTTGAAAGACTGAAGACTACCTACCTCTGCCATATGCTACTCATATTTTGGGGCAAAATATCACTTGGTAATTTGAGATCTCACATCTTTGGGGGTCATTTGCAACCAAACAAGCCAAAGATGAACTTTCCTAAAATAGAAATGTATCCCAAGAATTTTTTTATGAATCAAGGCTTAGCATTACTTTGCTTCCAGATAGGCAAGATTTAAATATTTTAACTTAATAGTTACCAATTATGTAAAGTGTAAATCCCACACTGCCATTCAAAGTCCATATTGGGGATTTACTTGTTAATCTTCTCTGAACTGTAAAGAGGGCACTGGATAATGTAACTCCAGCACTCCCCTTTGATTCCCTCCCAGATGAGGCCCATCTGACCTGAGCTTCAAGCCTCCGTAGGAATTTATAGACTGGGCAACTAATTTGTATTTTGCTACTAATCATTATAGAAGAGAGTAGAGGGGTTTCTACTAAGTTTTAGACCTGCTGTTGCAGGGTGGTGAGTGATACTCATTCACTCGGCCCAGACAACCCAGATCAACAAGAATGGGCAACACAAGGGTTTCCAATGTTTATTCCCATCTCTATTACCAAACTGCTAGGAAATGTGCAAAACTGTATGAATTTCTAAATCTGTAAACAGAAAACTGTTACTCAAACCTAATTTTGCAGGGTTCACAGGAAGCTTTTCTCTATTGTAGACAGTAAGAGCTGGGAAGCACAAGACTTTGCTGGTTTTGTAAAATAGGCCATTTTTTAAATTTCATTTGACAGATAAAGAAATTGAGGCCTAGAGAAGGGGAATGATTTGCCCAAGATCAAAAAGCTAGTTAGGGCTTCCCTGGTGGCACAGTGGTTAAGAATCTGCCTGTCAAGGCAGGGGACACGGGTTCGAGCCCTGGTCCGGGAAGATCCCACATGCCTCGGAGCAACTAAGCCCTTGCACCACAACTACTGAGCCTGAGTGCCACAACTACTGAATCCTGCACGCCTAGAGCCCGTGCTCCGCAACGAGAGAAGCCACCACAATGAGAAGCCTGCACACCGCAACAAAGAGTAGCCCCCCACTCGCCACAACTAGAGAAAGCCCGCGTGCAGCAACGAAGACCCAACGCAGCCAAAACTAAATAAAATAAATAAATTTTTTATAAAAAAGCTAGTTAGCAGCAGGACATGTCTCCTGACAGGAAGTATAGTGCTCATGCTAGCATACCCATATGTATCTGTACATCTGTACACTGCCTATTTCCTTTTCATCCCTTTTCTCCTCCAAGTAAAGCTTGTTTGGTGGCAAGTAAACAATTTTCTATTTCTCATTTATAGTTCTAGTCCACTGACTGTCATAAAGGGCTTAAATCTATCTTGACATTTCCCTTCAGCCAATATCTGTGAACTCTAATTTTGTTGAACCCCTGAATCATCCAAGCCCTAAACTGCATCTCAAATACCTGTTTACAAATTTTGCTATTTCTACTCATCACCACAGCACATATGAACCATAGATCAGTTCCTTGTGTCCTTCTTTATCTTTTATCAATGCCATTTATGTTGTTTTCTTCAAAGTTCTAAATAATAAACCAAGATAAGGGGTATTTTTTTCCTGTGCTCTCTTTCAACATGTCCTCTTTGGGCCAGAAATGTCACCACCTGGAATGGCAGGGCATTCACCATGTCTGCTGTGCATCCTGGTACGAATAACTCCACTGAATTTGACCACCCTAAGCCATGCTGAGCCATAGGATCAAGGAACCCCTTTCCTCTAGAAGTCAGAAAAAGAAGAGACCCAAAGGAAAAGAAAACTGCGGGAATGCTTTCCAAATAAAGTTAATTCTGAGTAATAGCTCACTAGGCACTAGCTACCTTTGCTTGATCTCTAGACTCTGAGCAGTGTACCCAGAAACTGCTTGTGCCAAGTCTGGCTTCAACCCCAGAGAATGGAAGAAAGAAAAAGAGGGGAAGCCATATGCTGTTCCGCAGCGGGCATGATCTGGGAGTCTAGCCCCCAGACTTAAGGCTATAGACTAGCTCTGGGGAGTGGAACTGACAAATTTTATTCAGCACACATATACTGAATACATACTGTATACTCTACATTGGGCGTGAGCAACAAATTCAGTTGCATGATCTCATTTAGTCGTCACAACAATGCAGAAAGACATTGTTTATCCCCATTTTACAGCTTTAAAAAACTGAGCCATAAGGGTAATTAACTATGTCAAAGTCATACAGACACCAAACAGTAATGCTCCAAGTGGAGCCCAACTCCAAATATAGTTACTCTGGCCTCCACAGCACACATATACAAAAAAGACAGAAGGTGACAGGGATGGAAAGATGCCTTTGAGCTACCTTATATGGTTAACAGAACACTGTGGCATTCCCTTTCTCATTATCTCTAAAGATTATACTGTTGGGACAAATAAAACACCCTGAGATGAAAGGAAGGCAAGGATACAGAGACTCTCTGGATATCTCTCTTATGTACTCTCAGGGACATTGTTCCACCTATAGAATTGTCCAGGTTGTTAAGAACTTGCATTAATTTTCTAGGTTCTGTTTAATTTTTAGGATCTCAAGAGCTTACTCAAGTCATTCATGTATTTCCATCAAGCAGACAAAGAGGAAGACTAAACCCCACTAATCACTCATTGGAAGACTCAGAGCGAAGTTCTTTCCAAGAACTGATGGCCAAAATATCCAGCCATAATACAAGTAAGCTTAGAAAAGCTCTTCTTAAACCCTGACATGATGGAATTTTTCCTAAACCATCCAGCATCTAATAAAACCAGTATAAAGAGCAACAACTCTGCACTTTTCTACTTTGAGTCCTGTAGACCCCACTTCCCTAGGCTTGCTCCTATTACTCATAGTCTATACTGTGATCTTAATCATGGACTTTTCTGGAAACCTCTCTCTCATTATTATCATCTTTAAGAAGCAGAGAGAAGCTCAGAATGTCACCAAAATACTGTACGCCTATCTCTTCCTCTCTGACATCTTGGTACGTGTCATGTACATCCCTTTTACTATCATCTACACTCTGATGGATCACTGGATATTTGGGGATATCATGTGCAAACGCACCTCCTATGTGCATAGTGTCTCCATCTCTGTGTCCATATTCTCACTTGTGTTAACTGCTGCTGAAAGATATCAGCTGATTGTGAACCCTCGGGGCTGGAAACGCAGTGTAGCTCACGCCTACTGGGGTATCACATTGATTTGGCTATTTTCCCTTCTGTTGTCTATTCCCTTCTTCCTGTCCTACCACCTCACCCATGAGCCCTTCCAAAACCTCTCTCTTCCCACTGACCTCTACACCCAGCAGTGGCCTGTGTAGAGAACTGGCCCTCCAAAATGAACTGGCTCCTCTTTACCACCTCCCTGTTTATGCTGCAATATTGTGTCCCTCTGAGCTTCACCCTCATCTGCTACCTGAAGATTGTTATCTGCCTCGGCAGGAGAAATGGGAAAGTAGACAAGAAGAGGGAAAGTGAGAGCTGGGTCAGGGAGAACAAGAGGATCAACGCGATGTTGATTTCTACTGTCATAACCTTTGGGGTCTGCTGGCTTCCCTTGAACATCTTCAAGGTCATCTTTGACTGGTATCATGAGGTCCTGATGAGCTGCCACCATGAATTGGTATTTGTATTTTGCCACTTGATTGCTATGGTTTCTACATGTATACATCCTCTGTTTTATGGCTTTCTCAACAAAAATTTCCAGAAGGACCTGGTATTGCTTATTCACCACTGCTGGTGCTTTGCACCTCGGGAAAGATACCAAAATACTGCCATCTCAAGTATGCACACAGATGAATCCAAGGGAGCATTAAGATTAGCTCATACATCAAGAAGTACATAAAGGGCTTCCCTGGTGGCGCAGTGGTTGAGAGTCCGCCTGCCGATGCAGGGGACACGGGTTCGTGCCCCGGTCCCGGAAGATCCCACATGCCGCAGAGCAGCTGGGCCCATGAGCCATGGCCACTGAGCCTGCGCGTCCAGAGCCTGTGCTCTGCAACGGGAGAGGCCACAACAGTGAGAGGCCCACGTACCGCAAAAAAAAAAAAAAAAAAAAAAAGAGAGAAGTATATAAAAACTGGTAACACTTAGTGCTAAAGCCCTTCTTATGTGAGAGATGGAAAGGTAATGGCTGGGGATAAGGCAAGATGCAAAAGAAGCCAGAACTAAAAAAATTTTTTAAAAAGCAACTTTATGCTAAACAGTTTTGCTTTAGGCCAGACCTATCTGTCTCATATATCCACCCAATACAAACACACACACACACACACACACACACACACACACACACACACACACACACGTGTGCGTGCACATCACCCTTTTCTCTTAGAAGAATAATAACTCACACACCTAGCTGTCATCAATTGTGGCAAAGAATGACAGTGAGAAAGCAAGAGAGGCAAGGAACATTGATGGCTGGGGAACAAAATTCCCAGATATTGTTATTCAATGGAATATCCACAAGAGTTATTACTAATGACGTGCCCACTAAAAACAATGCTATATATATCTCCTTAGTGCTGAAGCAATTCCACTTTCTGATATGGAAATTGTAACTTTCAACCATGTAACTATTCAACTAATTAGCAATGTCAGAAAGACCCCTATTATAATTTACTAATTAGCTAACTGAGTTTGGATTGGAAGTTGAAGGAATGGTTTTAAGTTAACATTTAAACTAAGTATTGTAATTATAATTAATTCACATGCCTGAGTCAGATGCTCTAGTTTATGACAACAGTACATTTTCTTCACTAACAATGCTATTAGTGCCACTAGAACTGGTCACAAACTCTTTAGCACTCCAATTATGCTCAAATCACATAAACTAACTTATTAATGGCCAATGTAGATAGAGCTTTCATTACAAAATGACTTTTTATCTCTAATTCTTTATGTATATTAAGTAGGGGTTATTATGACTCTATCATTGGGTCTGATGAACTTCATTAGTAACACTTATAGTTAGCTCCAGATTTTTTAAAACCTCTTGCATATCTTATGACTTAAACATTTTAAAAATATCCCTCATCCCTACAGAGTCACTTAAATAGAGAATCAGCTAGATTGTCTTCAAAAAGAATACTAAGCTACTGTTCAAATTAGCTCAATGACTTTTACTAAATGATGACCGGCTTTATCTCTTCCTCAGATACATCTCCCTATTAAACTGGGGCTGCAGCTTATTTGTATGTTAAAAATGTAATCGTATTTTCTTCTTTCTTTTGAATAAAGGGTAATATTTCTCTGAATACCTGTGATTTTTCAATTGTGTGTGTAGTTTTTTTTCCACATTAATCTCCATATTTTCCCCTCCTGAAAAATCTTTTCTCTCTCTCTCTCCCCTTCCCCCCTCTGTTTCTGTTTCTCCCTCCTCTCTCCTTCCCTCCATCTAGCTTTTCCTTCTCTTCAGGACTTCTATTCTCTCTGATATATCATTTTGGGGAAAATGAACAAAAAAAGCACTGCAGGATACCTAACAGAAATAAAACGTAACAGTATCACAGTATTAGCTGCAAATAAAAGCTCTTATCTAAAAACCAGCTTCAAATGGTGTCAGTTTAGACTCCTAAAGGTACAGCTGCATCCCCTTAGCCCAGAAAACAGCTCTCCCTAGATATTTCTATCTCTTCTGACAGACAGTGGTTAATATATACTATAATTAAGATCCAATGTGCTATTTTACTTACTTGGTAAAGATATAATGATTCTAGTTTCCATTACTGAACAGATTTAGACCAAGCCACTGAAAGCAGGAAACGGCTTTCATCAAACTCTGATACCACCCTCTCCCCTCACCGAAACACAGACACCTGGGCTCCGCTAACCCTGGCACCCCACCCCGAGCGTTCACAAGAGATCTCCAATCTGTTCCTAAATATTATAGTGCTCTTTCTGGCTCCATGATAAGAACTATTTCCTTCTCCAATAAAACTGTTCTGTCTTTTCTTCTGAACTTTTCTTGAGCTTTAATGAAATAAAAGTCACTAATGACATAACTATCAATTATAGTCTTTTGTATTGCCATTTGCAGCAACATGGATGGACCTGGAGATTATCATACTAAGTGAAGTAAGTCAGAAAGAGAAAGACAAATATCATATGCTATCACTTACATGCAGGATCTTAAAAAAATATACAAATGAACTTATTCACAAAACAGAAACACTCACAGGCTTAGACAACGAATTTATGATTACTGGGGGAAATGGGGGGGAGGGATAAATTGGGAGTTTGGGATTGACATGTACATACTACTATATTTAAAATAGATAGCCAACAAAGGCCTACTGTATAGCACAGGGAACTTGGCACAATATTCTGTAATAACCTAAGTGGGAGAAGAATTTGAAAAAGAATGGATACTTGTTTGGGTATAACTGAATCACTTTGCTATACACCTGTAACTAACACATCATTGTTAATCAACTATACTCCAATATGAAATTTTTTTTCAGTTAAAAAAAATAGTAGTCTTTCTTGGGTTTATTTTTTCCTCAAAAAAGTAGTGAATTAACTGTAGTTTTAATGCATGCTTTTACCTGTAAGGGATTTTCATTCTGACAGATGGGAGAGCACAGGTCTATAAGTAGCTACTTAGGAAGGTATAATGAGAATATAAACCAAGTGTCGTGCGGACCCAGTGGAGGTAAAATGCATTTTTGAGAGTAAACAAGGAAAGATTTCAGGAAAGTCTACCATACTGTTTCTGCAGCATTTGTGGATGGTGCACACCAATTGGTCTACTGTTGAACCACTTGGTGAATGAAATAAGGCCACATTTTCTCACTTGCCTCTCCCCCAGTTGCCAGGTGGGCCTGTATTCTCCCTGCTAGGGATCTATCTGAGACTGGAACTTGACGATGTTTGCCTGATAGCCATGCAAACACAGTTCCCACTAGCCACTGCTCCAAATATCTGTTCCTCTGTCTCCTGACCTCAAATCATTTTGGATTGAGAGTAATTTCTCTTATCTTTAAAAGTTTCCAGAAAAGACAACTATTAGTGGGATGTACGTGTCTGCCTACTGAACCAGAGCTGAATGAGAAAATGCTAATACATCCTGCAATGAGTTCCCTAAGTTTTCTCTCTGACCGTTTCTAAAGATCCCCCAGATAATTTCTAACAGAGAATCAACAACATAAATGATCCAACATAACAAATGCCCAAATGTGGTTTAAATATATATGGTGCATATTTTTCTACAATGGAAATGTAATATCCTGAAAAAGGTGTAAATAACTTGACAGAGCAATAAGCATGAGGCTTCATTTTTGTGTGTGTGTGAATATTTTCTCCCATTCTGTAGGTTGCCTTTTCATTTTGTTGCTTTTAGTCTTTCTTTTTTAAAAAATTGTCATTACTTGAATTGGGAAATTGGAATTGACATATACACACTATTGATACTATGTATAAAACAGATAACTAATGGGAACCTACCTATAGCACAGAGAACTCTACTCAATGCTTTTTTGGTGACCTAAATAGGAAGAAAATGCCATCCCAAAAAAGAGGGGATATATGTATACATACAGCTGATTCACTTTACTGTACAGTAGAAACCAACACAACATTGTAAAGCAACTATACGCCAATAAAAATTTTTTTAAAAAGCAACAATAAAACCCATTTTAGCTTCAAAATAATAAATAAACAGTCATTACTTTATTTATTTTTAATTTTTGGCCGCACCACAGGGCACGTGGGATCTCAGTTCCCCGACCAGGGATCGAACCCATGCCCCCTGCATTGGAAGGCAGAGTCTTAACCACTGGACCACCAGGGAAGTCCCTTATTTTATTTTTTTAATTTAACTTTTATTTTATATTGGAGTATAGCTGATTTACAGAGGCTTCAATTTAAAGAAACTGTTCCTCACTCTGTGCTATGGAGGAAGAGTATATAATTCGTCAGCCCAGTAAAAAGGTCAACCTCTCTTCCTGTAAACTTTGTTTTTTGTAGAATAATAAATCAAGATAAATATATTAAGTTCTCACTATGTCTTTAGCAGTGTATTAGGTACAGAATAAGTATGACACAGCTTTAAGAGTTTACAGTCTAGCTGAGGCTTTAAAGAGTTTACAATATACCAGAGGCGTAATTCAATGTCTTGGTTTTGAAGGCTTTCCTTCTGGCTAGGTTGAAAGCTGCCAAAAGGAAAGTTAAGAGTAAATGACGGCAGAGTTGGTATCAAAGGAAGACTCACTTTTTCTTTATACCCATAAGTGAGAATATACTGGGGAAGAAAAGAGGAAGTATTCTAGAAGAGGGGTCAAGGAGGAGTATTTAACATTGATAAGCCCAGGAATTCCTAAAATCCTCCCTGAAGTCACCTATGCAATAAATGTGCTCATGCAATAAACTGGAGAAATGAGACAATGAGTGTTTCCAGTGCGCATTAAGGAAGGCAAGGCAGGTCTGTTTCCCCTGTTACTGTGTCCAAATCAAACTCCTTGTTGATGCTGGGATAGTATTTGCCCTGTGGAAGAAGTGAAAGGATGTGTGATGCCAGTGACAGGAACACATCCATCTTCCATCTGGTCACCGACTGTTTCCTGTGATCCTCTATTTTAGGTAGAGAAATCTGTTCTTCTCAGCTAGACTGTGAACTTTCAGAGATGTTAATCTACATCTTTTATTCCTTCTATACCAGCCCCACACTACCCACTCAGAGTATTTAAGATAGGACTAGGCAAGGAAAAGCATTTAATACAGATTTTAAAAGTTATTTCTTAAAATACAAGCTAGGCAGTCATTACTCACAAATTATTGAATGCCTGAATGTTCTCAAACCTATGTTTTATTAATTATCCAATGAGAATATAAAGACATAAGCCTAATTACACAGATTATAGTAATGTCAATAAACTACCAAAACCCAAGTGCTTTGGGGCTCGGCTTAAACGTTTCTCAAAAATCTTCTCTAATCTCCCAGGGCTGTTACAATCCCCCTGCTCTCATAGTACCCCGTGTATAGATAACTACCATGCATAACAATGAAGGCCTGTTTACATCCACAAGACATGAACTCCTTGAAGGCAGAGACTGGGTCTTATTCACTGCAGTGCTTCCAGTGCCAAGCATAGCATCTGGCACAAAGTAGGAATTCAATCAATATTTGCAAACTGTAGATGTAGAATAAATCTAGCAATAACAAATCTTTGCTTGGAAGTGGTGTGTGGATCTGAATAGTAAGTGGGGCCTGTACTCCCTGAACTCAGTACTTAAAGAAACAGAATGTCAAACTTCTATCTGAAATATAAGAGCCAAGGCTCAGGAAATCTGCATGAGCCGGAGAAAAAACAGGAACACCTTGGTTCTAGGGGAACCTCAAGGGTAAGGTGGATTTTTATGGCTCACATGTTATTTGCAGATACAAGTCGTGCCAGTAAAAGTCAGCTAACTGGGCAGGTCCTGAGAGTGGAAGAAAATGCCCTACTAACTTCCAATTAACGAAGTTGGCAAAGTTCTTCGAGCAAACAGATTTTAGAAATGAAAGGCCAGTCTTCCAGGGCAACCAGCCTCTAGGAGAGTGGGACTCATTATGACTCTACTAGAAGAAAAACCGGACTCTATAAAAGGCCAAGGCAGGGCAGAACTTTGTCTTTTTCAGTGAGCCAACTTCTTTTCCACCCAAAAGCAACAGTTACTGTGTTACTGATTTGGAGGCAGTCTTCCTCATCCCGGGATCCCAGAAGATGCCCTCTGCTTTTTTACAGCAGTAGGAGTCCCTGACTTTCAGACACTGTCACCAGACAATCATATCCTGAGGATTCAAGTTTTATACCTTTCTATTCCCTGCAAAGTTTCTCAATTTAAAAACAAAGACAAATATTTTAATGTGTATATGTGTGTGCGTGTTTATCCCTGGCTGATAGGACTTTTGGGTGACCTATCTTTACTTCTTTCTTCCTTGTTCCATCTTGCCTTCTAACCTCCCTTCCTCTCTCTTTCTTTTTTTTAAAATAAATTTATTTATTTATTTAGGCTGCATTGGGTCTTTGTTGCTGCGCGTGGGCTTTCTCTAGTTATAGCAAGTGGGGGCTACTCTTCATTGCGGTGTGGTGCACGGGCTTCTCATTGTGGTGGCTTCTCTTGTTGTGGCTTGTGGGCTCTAGGCACGTGGGCTTAGTAGTTGTGGTGCACGGGCTTAGTTGCTCCGCGGCATGTGGGATCTTCCCGGACCAGGGCTGGAACCCGTGTCCCCTGTATTGGCAGGCAGATTCTTAACCACTGTGCCACCAGAGTACGTCCCCCCTCTCTTTCTTTTGGCCTATTTGCTTATCTGCATTTTCTACTATACTGCTAGGAACATACATTATTTGTATAATTTTTTCAAATGGGTGAGAAAAGGTAAAAACTTTTTTTGTTGTTATAAATTTATTTATTTTTGGCTGCATTGGGTCTTCATTGCTGTGCACGGGCTTTCTCTAGTTGTAGCGGGCCGGGGCTACTCTTCGTTGCGGTGCGCAGGCTTCTCATTGCGGTGGCTTCTCTTGTTGCAGAGCATGGGCTCTAGGTACGTGGGCTTCAGTAGTTGTGGCACAAGGGCTCAGCAGTTGTGGCTCATGGGCTCTAGGGCACAGGCTCAGTAGTTGCGGTGCACGGGCTTAACTGCTCCACGGCATGTGGGATCTTCCCAGGTCAGGGCTCGAACCTGTGTCCCCTGCATTGGCAAGTGGATTCTTAACCACTGAGCCATCAGGGAAGCCCTGGGTCCCTATTCTTGAGGAATGCACTGTAAGCCAGACAATTACAACATGGTTAAGAGTTTAGAAAGAGGCAGAGTGGGACTATGCCTTTTCATCAGAATCTAATTCCCCAGCTCCCCCAAGAAACTGAGAGGGAGAGAGGGTACATGATCACTGACAAAAAGACTATACCGATTGGAAATTTTGCAAAGCTATAGCTGAAGCCTGGCATCCCTGACTGGCACTGACCAGCAGCTCTGTCTCCTATACCATTGGGCCCTGCCAGTGTTCAGATGAAAATTTTCCAGGGGAATGGGTGTCCGAATAGTGCCCATGCACCTTACTACACAGAATAAGCATGCTCTCAGCATATCAAACTGATGAGGAACTTCAGCAGTAGCATCACAGGCTCCTAGAGAGAGACAGGTACAAGCTAATCATGCCTGCCATAACCATGGAACATTTCATGAAAGTTTTCAGGCAAAGCCCCTCCATACTCATATGTCTTCTAAAAAATACTCTCTCTCTCTCTCTCTGATTCCAGGGAATTGAGAAAGAAATTACAAAACCAGGATTTCAGCTGCTTCTGGAAGAGCCAGGAGCTCTCAGAAACAGATGTTAAATCTAATTTTGGAGCCTAATAAAAATGTTGGATATCTAGCTTGTTAGAATGAGTCTGGGATATGGCTCATAAGTCAATGATTCAGTGGAACCTAAACCTACAGTATTGTGTAGAGGGGCTTCAATTCCTCCACAGAGCAACTGGTGGGAAACAGCTCACAGATCTCAGATGTTCACTCATCCTCCTGAGAGGCCACAAGGAGCAGCTACTTGCTCATTCATTTAGACCTACAATAAAATTGTCTCTGATGTTGGTGGGACATGGACTGTCAAATAATGCCCCTGGAAGCCAGGAGTCCTGAGACTCTCATCCCAGCTCCTCCAAGGACTTATTTTATAGCCCTAAGCATGTCAGTTACCCCTCTGTGCCTCAGTTCTGCCATGCATGGGAAGGGACTCCTGCTGCCTTCCTTTCTGGAAGAGATACAGAGATGACACTGGAATATTCACCCCCATGCTTCAGAAGTTAAGTGGTGATATTGCTCCCAGGTCGGGAGGGATGGAAAGGAAAGTGGAAATACATTATCAAAGTATAGTGGACAAAGCTCAAGTTTTGAGCCATCCAGCCCTGCGTGGCAAGCTTCTTTAATATCTCTGATCCTAGAGTTTAATAAGACAGAGAATAATTCCTGTCTTATAGGACTGCTGTGAGGATTCAAGATAATGTATGCATGGTGCCTGGCACAAGTAGGGACTGAAAATAGTAGAAATATTAAAATTTCTGGCACCTACGTAAGCCCGGAGGAAGTCACTCTTCTATAAATTTACCTGAGTCAGAACCAGCCCACAGATCAGAGAGTTGGGTTAAAAATCTATGGAGGAAAAAAAAAAGTCTATGGAGGAATCTAACTTCCTAAAGATGATAGGAGAAAAAAAGCAGACAATTTCACACTGCTCTCAGCATCCTTCCTCAACCCTCATCATATAGAAGGAAACTTTCCACCTTCACTCAGCCATGGCCTTGGTATCACTCTGACAAGAAATCTCTTGTCACCCCATGGGACCTGGCTTCATAACCTGACTACAGAATATTGCAGGGAAGGGAGATGCAGGATGTTGCAGGAAGGGCTTACAATTTTAAACATGTGGTTTGGGAAGGTTTCACTGAGGTGACATTTGAGAAAAGAACTGAAAGAAGTAAGGAAGTAAGACATGCAGACAGCTGAGGGAAGAGAGTCTAGGGAGAGGGTAGAACAAGTTGCAAGGGCCCTAAGGCAGGAGTATGTCTGGTGGATTCAAGGAATAGCAGGAAGACTGAAGCAGAGTGAGTGAGGGGAGAATAATAAGAGGATGGGGTCTGGGAAGGGAGGGCCTTCACATGTGGTCTCTGAAGTGATAGTCCTCCCTTAGGCCTCAGTTCTCTCTTCCAAAAAGTAGGCATAATGGTAATACTCAAGAATAGCATACTTGAAAGGGTAAAGTAAAAAGACAACATAGTGAACAATCTAATGGACTAGGAATCAGAATACTTAGGTTTTAGGCCTATATGTACTCTAGTTGGCTATGTGGCCTTGGGCAAGTCACTTCTCTAAGCCTGTTTTCTTATCTGTAAAATGGAATGATCTTGGTTAACAGAGAATTTTTTAATCTGAAAAGTTATATTGTGCATAAAGTATTTTTCAACAAATGGCTGGAACAACTGGATATTCGTATGCAAAAAAAAAGAACTGTTATTCAATACCTCATTCCATATAAAAAGCCAAATTCATCACAGACCTAAATATAAAACTTAAAGTTATAAGACTTCCCTAGTGGCACAGTGGTTGAGAGTGCACCTGCCGATGCAGGGGACACAGGTTCGTGCCCCAGTCCAGGAAGATCCCACATGCCGCGGAGTGGCTGGGCCCGTGAGCCGTGGCCGCTGAGCCTGCGCGTCCGGAGTCTGTGCTCCGCAACGGGAGAGGCCACAACAGTGAGAGGCCCGCGTACCGCAAAAAAAAAAAAAAAAAAAAAAACCAAGTTATAAAACTTATAGAAGAAAACATAGGGGAAAAAATTAAGAACTTGGGTTAGACAAAGATTTCTTAGATACAACACCAAAAACATGGAGTTCCTTTAAAGAACAAATTGATAAGCTAGACTTCATAAAAATTTAAAACTTCTGTTCTTGAAAGACACTGGTAAGAGAATGAAAAGACAAGCCAAACTGGGAGAAAATATTTGCAGAGCACATATCTGATATAAGACTTTGTGTCCAAAATGTATAAAGAACTCTCAAAATTCAATAACAAGAGAACAAACGACCCAATTTTTTTAAATGGGCAAAAAAACTGAAGAGACATTTCACCAAAGAAGATATATAGATGGCAAATAAGCACATGAAAAGATGCTCATGCTCATTAGTCATTAGGGAAATTGAAATGAAAACCACATGATACTAATACTACATATCTGTCAGAATGGCTAAAATTGAAAAGAGTGACACACACAAAGAGATGGCAAGGATACAGAGGAATTGAACCCCTCATAAGCTGTTGGTGGGATCTAAAATGGTACAACCACTTAGAAGTTAAACAGACAACTACCGTTGGATGCAGCCATTCCACTCCTAGATGTTCACCTAATAGAAATAAAAGCATACGCCCATGCAAAGATTTATATGTGAATGTTCATAGCAGTTTTACGTGTAATAGCCAAAAATCAGAAACAATCCAATGTCCATCAACAGATGAATGAACAAACATGGTATATTTATATAATGGATACTATGTGGCAATAAAGAAGAACGAACAATTGATACAGGCTACGATATGGATGGATCTCAAAATAATTACAATGAGTGAAAGAAGTTACACCCTCCCCCCAAAAGAGTACATACTGCATGCCATTTATATAAATTCTAGAGAATGCAAACTAAACTACGCTGACAGAGAGCAAATCAGTGGTTGTTTGAAGATAGAGGGTAAAAGGGAGGTTCTACATGTAGAGACATGAGAAAACTTTGGGGGGTGACGGATATATTAATTATCTTGAATGTGGTAATGCCTTCATGGGCATAGAGCACGTCAAAACTTATCAAATTGCACACTTTAAATATGTGCAGTTTATTGTATGTTAATATACCTCAATAAAGCTGTAAAACAATTTTTAAAGAATGCAAAGTATTCATTCCATTTTTTGTCAGCAAACATTTATTAAGCATCTACTTTGTGGCAAGAACCATGCCAGGCACAAGAGAGGCAGAGACAAATGAAACCAGGTTCTCAAGGTACTTACAGCCTCCAGGAAGGAAGCTTTAAAGCAATTTCATGAACCTACTGCACTGTCACCATCCTCTGCAGAAGGGGAGAAAACAAGGGCAACCTCTGACAGTGCTAGGAACCAAAAGGTAAAGCATGGATCAGAATTAACTCTCTTCCCTCTCCCCTCCTTGAATCCTCAACTCCCAAACTGGGAACATTCTTCTATACTCCCTCATCTCAGAAATTTAGAACATCAGGGTTGGAACTGCTTATAGGGACGAATGAAGCTCAGAGAAGGAAAGTGACTTGTTATCTCCCACAAAGCTCATCAGTGGCAGAACTAAACTGAGCAGGTTGACCCCTGACTTCTGTTTTAGTTTTGGATAAATTGCATTATGACAATTTTTATTCTCTACCTGACCTGACTTTAGTGATTAATGATTGAGGATTCTCAAATTCACCCAGAAACTTCACATGAAATGGAGCTGGATGAGCTGCTTCATTCCTCTACAGTGAGCCTTCAAAGCAATTCTGTGAACACCAGGGTCAGAGTCACTGGAAATTCAGCTGACCATGAATTTAAGTGTCAAAGCTTCCAGATCAGTTTTCTTCTGCTCAGTCACCACTCACAGCCTTCTCAGGGGAAGGGCTCTGCAGCTAGGCCAAGAGGTGGATGTGGGAAAACCTGTGCAGATATCATAATACCCACAGGGATGATGAACAGATTGTACAGATCTCTCAGTTTATCCCTTCTTCCTCCTTCTCCTTCTGAAACATACGTCTACAACTCTTTCACCCTACACCCTAAGGGTGAATCCAAACTTCTTCTAAGTCCCAATAAAGAAAAAAAGAATAAGAAGAGGGGGGACCTTCAAGATGGCAGAGGAGTAAGACGTGGAGATCACCTTCCTCTCCACAAATATATCAAAAATACATCTACTACACGTGGAACAACTCCTACAGAACACCTACTGAATGCTGGCAGAAGACCTCAGACTTCCCCAAAGGCAAGAAAATCCCCACGGACCTGAAGGGCAAAAGAAAAAACAGAGACAAAAGAATAGGGATGGGACCTGCACCTCTGGGAGGGAGCTGTGAAGGAGGAAAGGTTTCCACACACTAGGAAGCCCCTTTGCGGGCAGAGACGGGGGGTGGCGAGGGGCTGGGAAGCTTTGGAGCCACGGAGAAGAGCACAGCAACAGGGGTGCAGAGGGCAAAGCGGAGAGATTCCCGCACAGAAGATCGGTGCCAACCAGCACTCACCAGCCCGAGAGGCTTGTCTGCTCACCCGCCAGGACGGGTGGGGGCTGGGAGCTGAGGCTCAGGCATCGGAGGTCGGATCCCAGGGAGAGGACTGGGGTTGGCGGCGTGAACACAGCCTGAAGGGGCTAGTGCACCACGGCTAGCCGGGAGGGAACAGGGAAAAATTCTGGACCTGACTAAGAGGCAAGAGACCATTGTTTTGGGGTGCGGAAGGAGAGGGGATTCAGAGCACTGCCTGAACAAGCTTCAGAAATGGCACGAGCTGCAGCTATCAGTGCGGACCCCAGAGATGGGCATGAAATGCTAATGCTGCTGCTATAGCCACCAAGAAGCCTGTGTGTAACCACAGGTCACTTCCACACCTCTCCTCCTGGGAGCCTGTGCAGTCCGCCACTGCCAGGGTCCCGTGATCCAGGGACAGCTTCCCAGGAGAACACATGGCGCACCTCCGGCTGGTGCAACGTCACTCCGGCCTCTGCCACCACAGGCTCGCCCCGCATTCCATACCCCTCCCTCCCACTGGCCTGAGTGAGCCAGAGCCCCCTAATCAGCTGCTCCTTTAATCCTCTCCTGTCTGGGTGAACAACAGAAGCCAGAGGGCAACCTACACACAGAGGCAGGGCCAAATCCAAAGCTGAACCCCAAGAGCTGTGCGAACAAAGACGAGAAAGGGAAATTTCTCTGTGCAGCCTTCCGAGCAGCAGATTAAATCTCCACAATCAACTTGATGTACCCTGCATCTGTGGAATACCTGAATAGACAACAAATCATCTCAAAATTAAGGTGGTGAACTTTGGGAGCAACTGTAGACTTGGGGTTTGCTGTATGCAACTGACTAATTTCTGATTTATATGTTTATCTTAGTTTAGTTTCTGGCACTTGTTATCATTAGTGGATGATAATGTTGGATGAGTAGATTAGTGTTTCTTGGTTTGGTTGCTCTATTCTTATTTCTTTATAATTTCTTTATATTATAATTTATTTATAATTTTTATAATTCTATAATTCTTTATAATTTTCTTTAAAATAAAAATATAATTATTTTATTTTATTTCTTTCCTTTTTTTCCCTCCCTTTTCTTCCAAGCCATGTGGCTGACAGGGTCTTGCTGCCCCAGCTGGGTATCGGGCCTGACCCTCGGAGGTGGGAGAGCCAAGTTCAGGACACTGGATCACCAGAGACCCCCCGGCCCAACGTAAACTCAATTGGTGAGAGCCCTCCCAGAGATCTCCATCTCAACACTAAGACCCAGCTCCACTCGATGACAAGCAAACTACCGTGCTGGACACCCCATGCCAAACAACTAGCAAGACAGGAGCACAACCCCACCCATTAGCAGAGAGGCTGCCTAAAATCATGATAAGTTCACAAACACCCCAAAACACACCACCGGACTCAGTCCTGCCCACCAGAAAGACACAATCCAGCCTCATCCACCAGAACACAGGCACCAGTCCCCTCCACCAGGAAGCCTACATAACCCACTGAAACAACCATAGCCACTGGGGACAGACACCAAAAACAACGGGAACTACGAACCTGCAGCCTGCGAAAAGGAGATGCCAAACACAGTAAGTTAAGCAAAAGGAGAAGACAGAGAAACACACAGCAGATGAAGGAGCAAGATAAAAACCCACCAGACCTAACAAATGAAGAGGAAATAGGCAGTCTACCTGAAAAAGAATTCAGAATAATGATAGTAAAGATGATCCAAAATCATGGAAATAGAATAGAGAAAATGCAAGAAACGTTTAACAAGGACCTAGAAGAACTAAAGATGAAGCAAGCAATGATGAACAACACAATAAATGAAATTAAAAATACTCTAGATGGGATCAATAGCAGAATAACTGAGGCAGAAGAACGGATAAGTCACCTGGAAGATAAAAAATGGAAGATAAAAACGGGGAAATAACTGCCGCAGAGCAGAATAAAGAAAAAAGAATGAAAAGAATTGAGGACAGTCTCAGAGACCTCTGGGACAACATTAAACTCACCAACATTCGAATTATAGGGGTCCCAGAGGAAGAGAAAAAGAAAGGACTGAGAAAATATTTGAAGAGATTATAGTTGAAAACTTCCCTAATATGGGAAAGAAAATAGTCAATCAAGTCCAGTAAGCACAGAGACTCCCATACAGGATAAATCCAAGAAGAAACACGCCAAGACACATATTAATCAAGCTATCAAAAATTAAATACAAAGAAAAAATATTACAGGCAGCAAGGGAAAAGCAACAAATAACATACAAGGGAATCCCCATAAGGTTAACAGCTGATCTTTCAGCAGAAACTCTGCAAGCGAGAAGGGAGTGTCAGGACATATTTAAAGTGATGAAAGGGAAAAACCTACAAACAAGATTACTCTACCCAGGAAGGATCTCATTCAGATTCAACAGAGAAATTAAAACCTTTACAGACAAGCAAAAACTAAGAGAATTCAGCACCACCAAACCAGGTTTACAACAAATGCTAAAGGAACTTCTCTAGGCAGGAAACACAAGAGAAAGAAAAGACCTACAATAACAAACCTGAAACAATTAAGAAAATGGTAATAGGAACATACATATCGATAACTACCTTAAATGCAAACGGATTAAATGCTCTAACCAAAAGACACAGACTGGCGGAATGGATACAAAAACCAGACCTGTATATATGCTGTCTACAAGAGACCCACTTCAGACCTAGGGACACATACAGACTGAAAGTGAGGGGATGGAAAAAGATATTCCATGAAAATGGAAATCAACAGAAAGCTGAAGTAGCAATTCTCATATCAGACAAAATAGACTTTAAAATAAAGACTATTACAAGAGACAAAGAAGGACACTACATAATGATCAACAGATCAATCCAAGAAGAAGATGTAACAATTGTAAATCTTTCTGCACCCAACATAGGAGCACTTCAATACATAAGGCAAATGCTAACAGCCATAAAAGGGGAAATCGACAGTCATACAATAATAGTAGGGGACTTTAACATCCCACTTTCACCAATGGACAGATCAACCAAAATGACAATAAATAAGGAAACACAAGCTTTAAATGACACATTAAACAGGATGGACTTAATTGATATTTATAGGACATTCCATCTAAAAACAACAGAATACACTTTCTTCTCAAGTGCTCATGGAAGATTCTCCAGGATAGATCATATCTTGGGTCACAAATCAAGCCTTGGTAAATTTAAGAAAACTGAAATTGTATCAAGTATCTTTTCGAACCACAATGCTATGAGAGTAGATATCAATTAAAGTAAAAAAAAAAACTGTAAAAAATATAAACACATGGAGGCTAAACAATACACTACTAAATAACCAAGAAATCACTGAAGAAATCAAAGAGGAAATCATAAAATACCTAGAAACAAATGACAATGAAAATGCAACGGCCCAAAACCTATGGAATGCAGCAAAAGCAGTTCTAAGAGGGAAGTTTGTAGCACTACAATACTACCTCAAGAAACAAGAAAAATCTCAAATAAACAACCCAGCCTTACACCTAATGCACTAGAGAAAGAAGAACAGAAGAAAACCCAAAGTTAGCAGAAGGAAAGAAATCATAAAGATCAGATCAGAAATAAATGAAAAAGAAATGAAGGAAACGAAAGCAAGGATCAATAAAACTAAAAGCTGGTTCTTGGAAAAGATAAACAAAATTGATAAACCACTAGCCAGGCTCATCCAGAAAAAACAGGAGAAGACTCAAATCAACAGAATTAGAAATGAAAAAGAAGAAGTAACAACTGACACCGCAGAAATATAAAGAATCATGAGAGATTACTACAAGCAACTATATGCCAATAAAATGGGCAACCTGGAAGAAATGGACAAATTCTTAGAAAAGCACAACCTTCCAAGACTGAACCAGGAAGAAATAGAAAATATAAACAGACCAATCACAAGCACTGAAATTGAGACTGTGATTAAAAATCTTCCAACAAACAAAAGCCCAGGACCAGATGGATTCACAGGCAAACACTATCAAACATTTAGAGAAGAGCTAACACCTACCCTTCTCAAACTCTTCCAAAATATAGCAGAGGGAAAAACACTCCCAAACTCATTCTATGAGGCCACCATCATCCTGATACCAAAACCAGACAAAGATGTCACAAAAAAAGAAAACTACAGGCCAATATCACTGATGAACATAGATGCAAAAATCCTCAACAAAATGCTATCAAACAGAATCCAGCAACACATTAAAGGATCATACACCATGATTAAGTGGGGTTTAGCCCAGGAATGCAAGGATTCTTCCATATATGCAAATCAATCAATGGATACACCATATTAACAAACTGAGGGATAAAAACCACATGATAATCTCAATAGATGCAGAAAAAGCTTTCGAAAAAATTCAACACCCCTTTATGATAAAAACTCTCCAGAAAGCAGGTATAGAAGGAACTTACCTCAACATAATAAAGGCCATATATGACAAACCCACAGCCAACATCATTCTCAATGGTGAAAAACTGAAACCATTTCCACTAAGATCAGGAACAAGACAAGGTTGCCCACTCTCAACGCTATTATTCAACACAGTTGTGGAAGTTTTAGCCACAGCAATCAGAGAAGAAAAAGAAATAAAAGGAATCCAAATCAGAAAAGAAGAAGTAAAGCTGTCACTGTTTGTAGATGACATGATACTATGCAGAGAGAATCCTAAAGATGCTACCAGAAAACTACTAGAGCTAATCAATGAATTTGGTAAAGTAGAAGGATACACAATTAATGCACAGAAATCTCTTGCATTCCTATACACTAATGATGAAAAATCTGAAAGTGAAATTAAGAAAATACTCCCATTTACCATTGCAACAAAAAGAATAAAATATCTAGGAATAAACCTACCTAAGGAGACAAAAGATCTGTAAGCAGAAAAATATAAGACACTGATGAAAGAAATTGAAGATGATACAAATAGATGGAGAGATATACCATGTTCTTGGATTGGAAGAAACAACACTGTGAAAATGATTCTACTACTCAAAGCAATCTACAAATTCAATGCAATCCCTATCAAACTACCACTGGCATTTTTCACAGAAATAGAACAAAGCATTTCACAATTTGTATGGAAACACAAAAGACCCCGAATAGGCAAAGCAATCATGAGAAAGGAAAACGGAGCTGGAGGAATCAGGCTCCCTGACTTCAGACAATACTACAAAGCTACAGTAATCAAGACAGTATGGTACTGGCACAAAAACAGAAATATAGATCAATAGAACAGGATAGAAAGCACAGAGATAAGCCCATGCACATATGGTCACCTTATCTTTGATAAAGGAGCCAAGGATATACAATGGAGAAACGACAGTCTCTTCAATAAGTGGTGCTGGAAAAACTGGACAGCTACATGTGAAAGAATTAAATTAGAACACTCCCTAACACCATACATAAAAATAAACTCAAAATGGATTAAAGACCTAAATTTAAGTCCAGACACTATAAAAGTCTTAGAGGAAAAGACAGGCAGAACACTCTATGACATAAATCACAGCAAGATCCTTTCTGACCCACCTCCTAGAGAAATGGAAATAAAAACAAAAACAAACAAATGGGACCTAATGAAACTTAAAGCTTTTGAACAGCAAAGTAAACCATAAACAAGACCAAAAGACAACCCTCAGAATGGAAGAAAATATGTGCAAATGAAGCAACGGACTAAGGATTAAACTCCAAAATATAAAAACAGCTCATGAAGTTCAATATCAAAAATACAAACAACCCAATCCAAAAATGGGCAGAAGACCTAAATAGACATTTCTCCAAAGAAGACATACAGATGGCCAAGAGACACATCAAAAGATGTTCAACATCACTAATTATTAGAGAAATGCAAGTCAAAATTACAATGAGGTATTACCTCACACCAGTCAGAATGACCATCATCAAAAAATCTACAAACAATAAATGCTGGAGAGGGTGTGGAGAAAAGGGAACCCTCTTGTATTGTTGGTGGGAATGTAAATACAGCCACTATGGAGAACAGTATGGAAGTTCCTTAAAAAACAAAAAATAGAGCTACCATATGACCCAGGAATCCCATTACTGAGCATATATCCTGAGAAAACCATAATTCAAAAAGAGTCATGTACCGCAATGTTCATTGCAGCCCTATTTACAATAGCCTGGACATGGAAGCAACCTAAGTGTCCATCGACAGATGAATGGATAAAGAAGATGTGGCACATATATACAATGGAATATTACTCAGCCATAAAAAGAAACGAAATTGAGTTATGTGTAGTGAGGTGGATGGACCTAGAGTCTGTCATACAGAGTGAAGTAAGTCAGAAAGAGAAAAACAAATACCTTATGCTAACGCATATTTATGGAATCAAAAAAAAATGGTTCTGAAGAACCTAGGGGCAGGACAAGATAAAGACGCAGACGTAGAGAATGGCCTTGAGGACACGGGGAGGGGGAAGGGTATGCTGGGACGAAGTGAGAGAGTGGCATTGACATGTATACACAACCCAAAGTAAAACAGATAGCTAGTGGAAAGCAGCCGCATAGCACAGGGACATTAGCTTGGTGCTTTGTGACCACCTAGAGGGGTGGGATAGGGAGGGTGGGAGGGAGAGGGAGGGGATATGGGGATATATGTATACATATAGCTGATTCACTTTGTTATACAGCAGCAACGAACACAGCAATATAAAGCAACTTTACTCCAATAAAGATGTTAAAAAAAAAAAAGAATAGGGAGAGAAATGTGCAGGATGAATATATTTGTCAGGACAGGCTTGTATATGCTATGGTAACAAACAACACCAAATCTCTCAGATTAGGGCCTGAGACTGGGGCGACTTCTGCTCCAGATAATCACTCATGGACCCAAGATATTAAGGTTCCACCATCTTGTAGTTATACTATCTGAAATACATGACCTTTTCAGTTACTCAGGCAAGGAGAGGGAAAGATGATGAGTCTCATATCAGCAATTAAATGCTCTGGCCTAAAAGTGATATGCACATCACTTCCACTCAAAGCCCATTGCTCAGAACTATTCATATGTCCCTACCTAAATGCAAGGGATGAAGAAATATAATTCTCCAGTGTGCCCAGCAGAAGAAAACCAGATATGGGTGGACACCATAAGTCTCTATCACAATGGAGCCAAGGTTATTGGTATCTTGATTCAAACGGGTCAGCCAATAGCCTTTACAAAGGATCTTGAAGGGCTTTACAATACCTCCTGATTATCATTCTTCATTTTCTAAATGAAAATGATTATCATTCTATCATTATCTATCATTCTACCAACTTTCATTTTCTGAAATTCTTTGGATGACCAGTTTGTCAGTTGACCCTTAAGCTTTGACTCTTCTCACGAATATCTACTTGCTCCAGGTGACCTCACTTCAGTGCTCACAGAAGCACTTATTAATTTACAAAAAGCATTCCCTTATAGCTTCTTCTCAGTACAATAAAAAGGCTTCTTTCCATCCTAAGTTATTTCTTTTTGTCCTGATTCTTACCTTCTTGACACAGTACCCATCTCAAACACGTACTCCTAAAAATGGTTAAGAAAAAGATAACTGAGGGACTTCCCTGGTGGCGCAGTGGCTAAGAATCCGCCTGCCAACGCAGGGGACATGGGTTCGAGCCCTGGTCCGGGAAGATCCCACGTGCTGCGGAGCAACAAAGTCCGTTCGCCACAACTACTGAGCCTGCGTTCTAAAGCCCACGAGCCACAACTACTGAGCCCGCGCACCACAACTACTGAAGCCCTCATGCCTAGAGCCCATGCTCTGCAACAAGAGAAGCCACTGCAATGAGAAGCCTGCACGCCACAACTAGAGAAAGCACATGCGCAGCAACAAAGACCCAACGCAGCCAAAAATTAATTAATTAATTATTTTTAAAAAGATAACTGAAAATAAAATTCTATATCCTTGAGTCTGGGATATTGAAAGCCCAGAACAAGATGATCAGCCACTATCTGTGCTTAAATGATCTTGTATTTTTAAAAAGAAAAGCTAAACTCACCCCTTGATCTTCCCAAGGTGGCCCTTCCATTCCAATTAAAATAGACATTTATTTTGTCCACAACATATGGTCACTGCAGTCTCTGGGACTTTGCCCATGGTGCTCTTCTTCTGTTCTGAAAACCAACCAGTTTTTTATTATAATTAGTTTTTATTATTTCTTTTAAATTTTTATTGGAGTATAGTTGCTTTACAGTGTTGTATTAGTTTCTACTGTACAGCAAAGTGAATCAGCTATATATCCCCTCTTTTTTGGATTTCCTTCCCATTTAGGTCACCACAGAGCACTGAGTAGAGTTCCCTGAGCTATACAGTAGGTTCTCATTAGTTATCTATTTTATACATAGTATCAATAGTGCATATATGTCAATCACAATCTCCCAATTCATCCCACCTCCCCTTCCCCCTCTTGGTGTCCATACGTTTGTTCTCTACATCTGTGTCTCTATTTCTGTTTTGCAAATAAGATCATCTATACCATTTTTCTAGATTCCACATATATGTGTTAATATACAATATTTGTTTTTCGCTTTCTGACTTACTTCACTCTATATGACAGTATCTAGGTCCATCCACATCTCTACAAATGACCCAATTTCATTCCTTTTTATGGCTGAGTAATATTCCACTGTATATGTGTACCACAAGAAAAGCAACTAGTTTTGATCCATAATTTCCTTCAAGGTCTAGTCCAAGGTTCACCTCCCCTAAAAAGCCTTTTCTCAGCAGACCTGACTCACATTGTGCCTCCAGTCCTTGGGCCCCCTCAGTGCCTGTACACAAAGTCATCTATTCCTGCTGCCCACCCCTTCTCTATTTCTACACATAGTACTCTGCTTCCAGGCTGCCAGCCTGTCCCTAACAAAACTGTGAGCACCTCACCAGCAGATTCAGGCCTTTTTATCTCTTGACTCTCCCTGAGTGTCTAGCATGGGGCCAGATCTACTTGCTAAGTAAAGCAAAGATAACCTACAGAATTTCTATCAGCTAGAGAAGATTCAACCTTTAGAAATTACCCAAATTTCTCAAATCCTAATATATAACAGAATTGAGAATCCCTTTGTCCTATTAACCTTGCCAGAGCAAGGAAATTAAAAATTGGTATACAAGAAGGAAAAAGAAAATAGTTATTATTTACCTTCTCATGTGTTCACATTCAGCATCTGTTTTCTTACAAAGTTCCAAACAGCATCACTGTTTACAATTACTAAGAGCTGCATTCATCAAGTAGATACACAATATTTTACTGATCATTTCTGTGGCTAGATGTTTAGATCGCTTTAAGGTATTATATGATATGACATGATATTACATTACATTATATAAGAAATGACATTGTGATCAAATGACACTGTGATAAAACTTTGCCTGTGTTTTGGATTGTTTCCTTAGGATAGGTTCCTAAAAGTGGATCTGTCAGGTCAAAAGTTACGAACATTTTTATTATGCCTGATGTATACTATAAACCCATGACAAATTCTTAAATGCCGTTTGGCTCTAGAATATTATAATTCTACTGCTAAGAAATGGAAGCCCCCAATGGTAAACATTTTTTAAGGCAGGCAGAATAGTAAAAGTCAAGAAAGCAAGACTCTGAAATCAGATTGCCGGAGTTCAAATCCCAGTTCTATCACTTGCTATCTATATAGACATAAACAAGTTACTGAATCCTTCTGAGACTATGTACATAAAGAACAGGGTCTGGCACGTAGTAAGGGCTCAATAAATGTTAATCATCATCATTGCTTTTAGATTACCAAAAAGAAGATGAATCTATAATTCAAAAATCCAAGCATTATCCTCAAATATTACAGAGGAAATAAACATAAAACAAATGACAAAACAATACTCCTGTACCTAGAACATAAGTAAGCAGGTTCATTTACTGTGAATACTATTTACACTACTGTGGTTATTAATTACATATAAATAAAAATAATTACCATTTTACTGAGTGCCTGTCTCCTTTAAAAACCTCTACATACACTGTCTCATTTAATTTAACCACCACAACAACCCTGTATGGTGGTAGTATTAATAACAATAACAATGATAGCTAATAATTTCCAACTGCTGATTATGTGCCATACATGGCTATAGATAATAATTTATTAATCATTATAAAACCTATGAAGTAGAGCTTTTCATTTCACTATTATCCTCATTTTACAGACAATATAATTGACATACGCAGAGGCTAAAGAACTTGTCCAAGGTTACATAGCTAATAAGGTAGATATTATTCTATTCACTTTATAGTTAAGAAAACTGAGACTTAGGGACTTCCCTGGTGGTACAGTGGCTAAGACTCTGCACTCCCAATGCAGGGGGCCTGGGTTCAATCCCTGGTCAGGGAAATAGATCCCATATGCTGCAACTAAGAGTTTGCATGCTGCAACTAAAGATACTGCAGGCCACAACTAAAGATACTGCATTCCACAACTAAAGATCCCCCATGCCACAATGAAGATCCCGCATGCTGCAACTAAAGACCCCACATGCCACAAGGAAGATCCCACACACGGCAACAAAGATCCCGAGTGCTGCAACTAAAACCCAGCATAGTCAAATAAATATTTTTTTTTAATGAAAAGAAAAGAAATCAGAGATGTAAAGAAAATTCTCTATAAAGGTAAGTAACTGGGGCAGGCTTTGAACCAGTATCTGTTAAGACTCTCAATCCACACTCTTTTGTTCCACCACTCTGCCAAATTTATGTGGATTTTCTGTGTACAGAGAATGCCCTATATAGATAACAAATGTTTAAGGCTGGCTTCCCTCATTCTTGCCTTCTTTTTCCATAAGCCATGGGATACTGAGGACTGTCTCATTTTAACATGTGCCTCTGAGAAGAATATAATTGGGAAGGCAAGCCCAACATGAAAGCCCATATACTGAAATGTGTCCTTTAAAATGACTCTTTCTCCCGAGGCATTATGTGTTGTAGTCCTTTGAGAATGCGTACCTGAGAGTTTCTAAGGCTTACCTTTCAGATACTTGGGAATTCCTAAACAGGTGCTTACGGCAACTCTCCTTCAAAAGGTTTTTCAAATGGTTGCTACAGAAAGGTCTCCTATTTCTCTCTGCCTCAGAAAGTCCTCAAAATTCTCACCACTTGGAGAAACAAAAGCTGCTTCAAGCCTCCCAAAACACCTGGAAAATACTCACATTTATAAAGAGACTGAACCCACAGGAAGAAACTGGGATTGAAGTCTTAACTCTTGAATAAACTGATTGCTTCATCTTGGACAAACTATTTCCCTTCTCTGCGCCTCAGTTTCCTCTTCTACAAGATGAGGCACTGGATTAGATGGTTTTCCAGGTTCACTAGAGCTCTGATTCAAGGATGAAAATTAAAGTGAGTTTGGAGTCTATAGCGGTGCAATCCCAGGGGGGAACAGTTGTATGACAGTCCAAAGCCCAGATTTGCAACCATTAACAGAAACAGATTTGCAACGATTAACTGAAACCCACCAGGGCTGGTTTAACTTCAACAGGGAAGGAAAGTGCCCTGGGATTCTGATTTAAGAATGCAAGTCCTGTGCTTCCCTGGTGGCGCAGTGGTTGAGAGTCCACCTGCCGATGCAGGGTACACGGGTTCGTGCCCCGGTCCGGGAAGATCCCACATGCCTCCGAGCGGCTGGGCCCGTGAGCCATGGCCGCTGAGCCTGCGCGTCCGGAGCCTGTACTCCGCAACGGGAGAGACCACAACAGTGAGAGGCCCGCATACCGCAAAAAAAAAAAGAATGCAAGTCCTGCTTTCTTGAGACGCGTCTCGCTGGGAGAGTGTCAGGGGCACCGCGACCCCGTGGCAGCCTGCAGTCGGCTTCAGTGTGGCTCGGAGCCAGGCCAGGCAGCCACACTCGAGGCCCGCGTTGCCATGGCCACAGTTCCCAAGTTGCTGCAGCAGCAGGAGGAGGAACACAGCAAGCTGAGATCTGTATCGGTGGACCTGAATGTTGATCCCTTGCTTCAGACTGACATACCTTATGCACTCAGTGAGAGAGATAAAGTCAAATTTACAGTACACACCACGACCACGCTGCCCACGTTTCAGAGCCCAGAGTTTTCTGTTACAAGGCAACATGAAGATTTTGTGTGGCTACATGACACTCTTATTGAAACTACAGACTACGCTGGGCTTATTATTCCGCCCGCACCTGCAAAGCCTGACTTCAATGGCCCTTGAGAGAAGATGCAGAAACTGGGAGAGGGTGAAGGGTTTATGACCAAAGAAGAATTTGCCAAGATGAAGCAAGAGCTGGAAGCTGAGTATCTCGTGGTCTTCAAGAAGACTGTGTCTTCCCGTGAAGTCTCTCTTTAGCGGCTCTCCTCTCACCCTGTTCTCAGTAATGATTGCAACTTTCACATTTTCCTGGAATATGATCAAGATCTAAGTGTTAGGCAGAAAAATACCAAAGAGATGTTTGGTGGCTTTTTCAAAAGTGTGGTGAAAGCACTGATGAAGTCCTTTTTTCAGGAGTTATGGAGGTAGATGACTTCTTTGAACAAGAGAAGCATTTCCTCAGTAACTATTATGATAGGATCAAGGGTTCCTTTGCAAAGGCTGACAGAATGACCAGCGCTAATAAAAATGTAGCAGACGGTTACATCCTCACCGCAGCCTGCTTGCATAGCCTGGCTTTAGAAGAGCCCACGGTCATCAGAAAGTACCTACTGAAGGTGGCTGAGCTATCTGAAAAACTTAGGAAGGTAGAGAGTCGAGTCTCCTCAGATGAAGACTTAAAGCTGACAGAGCTCCTCCGATACTACATGCTCAACATAGAGGCTGCTAAGGATCTCTTATATAGACGCACCGAAGCCCTCATTGACTATGAGAATTCAAACAAGGCGCTGGATAAGGCCTGGTTAAAAAGCAAAGACGTCAAGCTGGCTGAGGCATACCAGCAGGAATACTGCCAGAAATTTGAACAGCTTTCTGAATCTGCAAAAGAAGAGCTAATCAATTTCAAACAAAAGAGAGTGGCAGCATTTAGGAAGAATCTGATTGAAATGTCTGAACTGGAAATAAAGCATGCCAGGAACAACATCTCCTTCCTGCAGAGCTGCATCGACTTGTTCAAGAACAACTGAACAAAGGATATGAATGTGAAGAAAGCCAGCATCATTTGCACTCAGATCATTACCACAGAAGATTACCTTTGACTTTAATTTAAAATTATGTGAATAAATATTTTGATTTCTAAAGATCTTAACACTTACCCATGTTGGTTTAAAAAGATTTCTATTGCATGCTACTTGGACACAACTAATCTTTATGCATTTAATACCTCAGAATGGGTAGAATCTAAGTACTGGGTTCTCCTCTAATTTGTCTTTCGTAATTAAGAAAGGGTGCGGGAATCTCATGCCTTCTGGAGTTTGTAAGGAGTGACCTGGCACATGCTGCCTCACTGTTCCATGTACCCATGCCCCTACAAACCGGTTACTTTAGGGTAGGTGCCGATTATAACAGATAAGTCAGCCGCTTGTTACAGGTAAGAGACATTCTATCTCTTCATTAGGTAATTTTCCCTTTCTTACTCTCCTGGTTCTTTAATCACCTTGAGTTGTTTGTACTATAACAAGAGCAAGAAAAATCTCATATCTTTATATACACCCTTTGCAGCCCATTTTTGTAGTAGGGGAGAGAAGCATCTTAAGGGTATAGGAACAAGTAACAAGGCCTAATTTAGAAGGTGGCCAGATCTACATTAAGAAAGATGTGACCCCCCTCCCTAATGGGGGGGGCGGTATGTGTGTGTTTGGACTTTTTATAAAGTGTACAATAAAATAATAATCCATGCTCTTAAAAAAAAAAAAAAAATGCAAGTCCTGGGAATTCCCCGATGGTCCAGTGGTTAGGACTCTGCGCTTCCACTACAGGAGGCACAGGTTCTATCCCTGGTCACCTGTAAGCTGCACAGCACTGTCAAAAAAAAAACCAGAATGTGAGTCCTTTGAGAAATTATTTAACATGGACTTGAAGGATTTGGTGGAGGAATGTAGGCAGTGGTAAAGGAATAAATCTTCTTCAACTTTGCAGGAAAGAGCAAAGCAGCATCGAATCCCTTTCGTATGTTTTTCCCTGTGCTAAAGACAGGAGCAAAGATAGGCTCCTGCTGCCACCTTGTGGCACATTGGACAGCTCAGAAGGAAGGGTTTACTCAATCTGGGTGCCCCCAAGTCTAAAATACCCTCAAGAAACCACATCTTCTTTCTCCCTTAACAATTACACAGAGCTTGATTACTCACAAAACACTTCCAACCCTATGATCTCGTTTCATTCTCTCAGCAACTATGCTGAGTGGCAGGAAGGAGTTAATAACACCATTTTACCAACAGACTATGTGATTTACCTACCGGCACAGTAGTTGGCAGTCAGGACTTGAACACACATCCTGACTCTAAATGAGGCAGTTCATTCACTACTATGTAGGAGTGGGGATGAAACAGGTTTAGGTATGCTCTGGGCCTAGGAATTTGAGAGAGGGAAGCTTGGGAAAAGGAAAACTCAATTTCTTGTGCAGACACAACTGGCCACAGGCTACAGTCAGGCTGCATGTCTATAGAAAAAGACATTCAAATAAGCCTGGATTCCTGCCTTCCTTCCTGGTTTGCACATTCTTGGTTAACATCTCTAGCCACTCCAGCTGGCCTCCCTCCCTTTGCTCCCCAACCCCAGCCTATAAATCAGGGCTCAAGACTTATAGCTAAATGCTGAACACCAAACAGATCCCAGGCACGGGAGCCACAACATCCAGAAATCAGCAAGAACTACTGGGAGCACTGCTGTGTCCCTGGGTTAGAGCTCGTAAGATTTGTGGCTCAGCCAAAATCTTCTTATAAGTTTTCATGGGAAGCCCAATTGGCTTGTCTCATAATGATGTCATGCTCACTGAAACAAAAGGGGCAATGCTGGGGTTACATGATTTACCAACTGGCATATAGGAATGGCCTAAAATTAATCTGAGTGTCCAATTACTCCAAGGCAACCATAACTTCTTTGATATGGAATTACAAAGCCCAGTGCCTAAACCTTCCACCACCATAGGCATTCCTTCTGGTTCATTCATTCATTCATTCCCTAAGTGAGTAGAGCACATTCACCAAATGAGTAGGGCACTGTTATAATCCCTTTGATTGAGATTTTGTTGCCTAGTGGTGAACAGAGGGAAATAAGGAAAGAACATAATTACAAATGCATGTGAGATATATATATTAAGTACTCGGGGGTTAGGAGGGAAAAATAAGATTCCTTCTGGTTTGGGTGTTAGGGGATTGGGGGCAGTAAGTGGATAAAGAATTATTTCACAGATATAGAACACAAAACACTTTGCAGTCTGGCCTTTACAAACCTTCTCTGCCTTCTCTCCAGCTACTACTTTGTTCTTACCTTACCATATTCCGAACATAAATTTTCTTCAGTAATTTAAGGATTAAGAGTTTAGGCTTTGGAATCAGATAGATCTTGGTTCTAATCCCAGCTCTGACACATTATACAACCTTGGGCAAGGCTGGAATTGCCCCAAGCCTCTGCAGTTTCCTGATCTGCAAAGTGGAGATTACAGTAATACTCATTTTAAAAGGTTTTTGTAAGAGTCAACTGAAGTCACGTATGCAAAGCACCTAGCTTTGTGCTAGATGCACAGTAAAAACATAGTAAATAGCAATCAATATTGTTAGTTAACTCTGTGCCTTTGATCTTTTCTTTGCCTGAGATTCTCTTCATATTCTCAGACTGTTTTACCCCTATTTCTCTTTTAGAGCCATCACAAAAGTGTATTTTCTTCAGTGCCAGGTCCTGCTAGCTGTCCCTCACTGAGTTCAGAACCTTTGTTCATTCCTACATGACTGTGTTTATGTGACGTCAACTTGTATTTGTTTATGTCTGTCTTAAGTCTGTGAGGCTTCAGAGGGTAGCAACTGAGTCTTATTCATTATGCACTAGCACCTAAGCACAATACATGACTCATGGTACCTCTAGAGAAATTACTGTTGAATAAATAAGATTATATTTGAACTGGATCTTAAATAAGTAGGATTTATTTTTTTTTAGTATTTATTTATTTGCACCAGGTCTTAGTTGCAGCAGGCGGGCTCCTTAGTTGCGGCTTGCAGGCTCCTTGCAGCTTGCGGGCTCCTTAGTTGTGGCATATGGACTCCTTAGTCGTGGCATGCAAACTCTTGGTTGCAGAATGCATGTGGGATCTAGTTCCCTGACCAGGGATTGAACCTGGGCCCCCTGCATTGGGAACTCAGAGTCTTAACCCCTGTACCACCAGGGAAGTCCCCAATAAGTAGAATTTAAAGCATACTTCCGAATGGCCTTTTAAATGTGAATATTAACCTATTAATGTTGTACACTAAACCACTGGAACCCACTATATTGAATATCAAACATTAGCCTTAAGATGGGCTGACAGCATCATCCACCACAGTATAGACAGCAGAAGCAAGAAGAATTAAAATCCTGAAGGCTGTGGAACAAAAACCACAATCACAGAGAGTCAAACAAAATGAAACGGCAAAGGATTGTGTCCCAGATGAAGAAACAAGATAAAACCCCAGAAAAACAGATTGCCTGGAGATAGGCAATCTTCAGAAAAAGAATTCAGAATAATGACAGTGAAGATGATCCAGGATCTCAGAGAAAGAATGGAGGCAGGTGTCGGGAAGTTGCAAAGACCTAGAAGAACTAAAGAACAAACAAAAAGAGATGAATAATACAATAACTGAAATGAAAACTACACTAGAAGGAATCAATAGCAGAATAACTGAGGCAGAAGAAAGGATAAGTGACGTGGAAGACAGAATGGTGGAAATCACTGCCACGGAATAGAATTAAGAAAAAAGAATGGGGCTTCCCTGGTGGCACAGTGGTTGAGAGTCCGCCTGCCGATGCAGGGGACACAGGTTTGTGCCCCAGTCCGCGAAGATCCCACATGCCGCAGAGTGGCTGGGCCCATGCACCATGGCCGCTGAGCCTGCGCATCTGGAACTTGTGCTCCGCAACAGGAGAGGCCACAACAGTGAGAGGCCCGCGTACCGCAAAAAAAAAAAAAGAAAAATGAATGAAAAGAAATGAAGACAGCCTAAGAGACCTCTGGGACAACAATTAAATACACCAACATTTGCAGTATAGGGGTCTCAGAAGGAGAAGAGAGAGAGAAAGGACCTGAGAAAATATTTGAAGAGATAATGGCAGAAAACTTCCCTAAAATGGGAAAGGAAACAGTCACTCAAGTCCAGGAAGTGCAAAGAGTCCCAGGCAGGATAAACCCAAGGAGGAACGCACCAAGACACATAGTAATCAAATTGACAAAAATTAAAGACAAAGAAAAATTATTAAAAGCAACAAAGGAAAAATGACAAACAATATACAAGGGAACTCGCATAAGGTTATCAGCTGATTTCTCAGCAGAAACTCTGCAGGCCAGAAGGAAGTGGCATGATATATTTAAAGTGATGAAAGGGAAGAACCTAGAACCAAGAATATTCTACCCAGCAAGGCTCTCATTCAAATTTGCTGGAGAAATCAAAAGCTTTACAGAAAAGCAAAAGCTAAGAGAATTTAGCACCACCAGACCAGCTTTGCAACAAATGCTAAAGGAACTCCCCTATGTGGGGAAGAGACCAGCAACTTAAAACAACCTTGTACACATATAGACTGCTATATCAAAACCTCATGGGAACAGCAAGCCCAAAAACTACAATAGATACACACACAAAAAAGAAAAAGCAAGCCAACCTCAACACTAAAGATGGTCATCAAACCACAAGAGAAGACAACAAAAGAGGAAGAGAAGAAAAAGATCTACAAAAACAAACCCCAAACAATTAAGAAAATGGCAATAGAAACATTCATATCAATAATTACCTTAAAAGTAAATGTATTAAATGCTCCAACCAAAAGACACAGACTAGCTGAATGGATACAAAAACAAGACCTGTATATATGCTGCCTACAAGAGACCCAGTTCTGGGCTTCCCTGGTGGCGCAGTGGTTGAGAGTCCACCTGCTGATGCAGGGGACACGGGTTCGTGCCCCGGTCCGGGAAGATCCCACATGCAGCGGAGCAGCTAGGCCCGTGAGCCATGGCCGCTGAGCCTGAGCATCCGGAGCCTGTGCTCCGCAACAGGAGAGGCCACAGCAGTGAGAGGCCTGCGTACCGCAAAAAAAAAAAAAAAGAGAGACCCAGTTCCGACCTAGGGACACATACAGACTGGAAGTGAGGGGATGGAAAAAGGTATTCCATGCAAATGGAAATCAAAAGAAAGCTGGAATAGCAATACTCATATCAGACAAAATAGACTTTAAAATAAAAACTGTTATACAAAGAAGGAAACTACATAATGATCAAGGGATCAATCCAAGAAGAAGATATAACAATTGTAAATATCTATGTACCCAACGTAGGAGCACCTCAATATATAAGGCAAATACTAACAGCCATAAAGGGAGAAATCAACAGTAACATAATAATAGTGGTGACTTTAACACCTCACTTTCATGAATGGACAGATCATCCAGATAGAAAATCAATAAGGAAACACAGGCCTGAAATGACACATTAAAGCAGATGGACTTAATTGATATTTATAGAGTATTTCATCCAAAAGCAGAATACACATTCTTCTCAAATGCACATGGAATATTCTCCAAGACTGACCACATGCTGGGCCACAAAGTGTGCCTCTGTATATTTAAGAAAATTGAAATCATATAAAGAAACTTTTCCAACCACAACACTATAAGATTAGAAATAAACTACAAAAAAAAAAACAGTAAAAAACACAAACACATGGAGGCTAAACAATATGCTACTAAACAACCAATGGATTACTTAAGAAATCAAAGAGGGAATCAAAAAATACCTAGAGACAGGGACTTCCCTTGTGGCACAGTGGATAAGACTCCACACTCCCCCATGCAGGGGGCCTGGGTTTGATCCCTGGTCAGGGAACTAGATCCCAAATGCATGCTGCAACTAAGAATTCACATGCCACAAATAAGGAGGCTACGTGCTGCAACTAAGAAGCCAGTGAGCCACAACTAAGGAGCCAGCAAGCCGTAACTAAGGAGCCAGGCTGCCGCAACTAAGACCTGGTGCAAATAAATAAATATTAAAAAAAACACCTAGAGACAAATGAAAATGAAAGCCCAACAATCCAAAACCTATGGGATGCAGCAAAAGCAGTTCTAACAGGAAATTTTATAGCGATACAGTCTTACCTCAGGAAACAAGAAAAATCTCAAACAACCTAAACTTACACCTAAAGCAACTAGAGAAAGAAGAACAAACAAAACCTAGAGTTAGTAGAAGGAAAGAACTCATAAAGATCAGAACAGAAATAAATGAAATAGAGACAAAGAAAACAAGAGCAAAGATCAATGAAACTAAAAGCTGGTTCTTTGAAAAGATAAACAAAATTGATAAACTTTTAGCCAGACTCATCAAGAAAAAAAGGGAGAAGACTCGAATCAATAAAATTAGAAATGAAAAGGGAGAAGTGACAAATGACACCACAGAAATACAAAGGATCATAAGAGACTACTACAAACAACTATATGCCAATAAAATGGGCAATCTGGAAGAAATGGACAAATCCTTAGAAAGGTACAATCTCCCAAGACTGAACCAGGAAGAAATAGAAAATATGAACAGACCAATCACAAGCACTGAAATTGAAACTATGATTAAAAATCTTCCACCAGGACATGATGGCTTCACAGGCAAATTCTATCAAACATTTAGAGAAGAGCTAACACCTATCCTTCTGAAACTGTTCCAAAAAATGGCAGAGGAAGGAAAACTTTCAAACTCATTCTATGAGGCCACCATCACCCTGATACCCAAACCAGACAAAGATACCACAAAAAAAGAAAATTATAGGCCAATATCACCAATGAACATAGACACAAAAATCCTCAACAAAATACTGGCAATCTGAATCCAACAATACATTAAAAGGATCATACACCACGGTCAAGTGGGATTTATCCCAGGGATACAAGGATTTTTCAATATCCGCAAATCCATCAGTGTGATACACCACATCAACAAACTGAAGAATAAAAACCATATGATCATCTCAACAGATGCAGAAAAAGCTTATGACAAAATTCAGCACCCATTTATGATAAAAACTCTCCAGAAAGTGGGCATAGAGGGAACATACCTCAACATAATAAAGGCCATATATGACAGACCTACAGTTAACATCATACTCAACAGTGACAAGCTGAAAGCATTTCCTTTAGAACCAGGAACAAGACAAGGATGTCCACCCTCACCCCTTTTATTCAACGTAGTTTTGGAAGTCCTAGCTATGACAATCAGAGAAGAAAAAGAAATAAAAGGAATACAAATTGGAAAAGAAGTTAAACTGTCACTGCTTGCAGATGACATGATGCTATACATAGAAAATCCTAAAGATGCTACTAGAAAACTACTAGAGCTCATCAATGAATTTGATAAAGTTGCAGGTTACAAAATTAATTCAAAGAAATCTCTTTCACTCCTATACACTAACAATGAAAGGGCAGAAAGAGAAATTAAGGAAACAATCCCATTCACCATTGCAACAAAAAGAATAAAATACCTAGGAATAAATTTACCTGAGGAGACAAAAGACCTGTACTCCGAAAACTGTAAGACGCTGATGAAAGAAATCAAAGATGACACAAACAGATGGAGAGATATACCATGTTCTTGGATGGGAAGAATCGGTATTGTGAAAATGACTATAATACCCAAAGCAATCTACAGATTCAATGCAATCCCTATCAAATTATCAATGGCATTTTTCACAGAACCAGAATAAAAAATCTTCAAATTTGTATGGAGACACAAAATAGCCAAAAGCAATATTGAGAAAGAAAAACAGAGCTGGAGGAATCAGGTGCCCTGACTTCAGACTATACTGCAAAGCTATATTCATCAAAACAGTATGGTACTGGCACAAAAACAGAAATATAGATCAATGGAACAGGACAGAAAGCTCAGAAATAAACCCATGCACCTACAATCAATTAATCTACAACAAAAGAGGCCAGACTATACAATGGTGGAAAGACAGTCTTCAACAAATGGTGCTAGGAAAACTGGACAGCTACGTGTAAAAAAATGAAATTAGAACATTCTTTAACACCATACACAAAAATAATTAGGATTAAAGACCTAAGTGTGAGACCAGACACTATAAAACTCTTAGAGGAAAACATAGGCAGAACACTCTCTGACATAAATTGCAGCAATATTTTTTTCAATCCATCTCCCAAAGTAATGGAAATAAAGAGAAAAATAAACAAATGGGACCTAATTAAACTCAAAAGCTTTTGCACAGCAAAGGAAACCATAAACAAAACGAAAAGACAAGCCACAGATTGGGAGAAAATATTTGCAAATGATGTGACTGACAAGAGATTAGTCTCCAAAATTTACAAACAGCTCATGCAGCTTAATATCAAAACAAACAACCGAATCAAAAAATAAGCAGAAGACCTAAATAGACATTTCTCCAAAGAAGACATACAGATGGCCAGTAGGCACATGAAAAGATGTTCAACATTGCTAGTTATCAGAGAAATGCAAATCAAAACTACAATGAGATACCACCTCACAATAGTCAAAATGGCCATTATCAAAAATTCCACAAACGATAAAATGCTGGAGAGGGTGTGGAGAGATGGGAACCCTCCTACACTGTTGGTGGGAATGTAAATTGGTGCAGCCACTATGGAGAACAGTATAGAGGTTCCTTAAAAAACTAAAAATAGAGCTACCATATGATCCTGCAATCCCACTCCTGGGCACATATCCAGAGAAAAACATGGTCCGAAAGTATACATGCACCCCAATGTTCACTGTAGCACTGTTTACAATAGCCAAGACATGGAAGCAACCTAAATGTCCATCAACAGAGGAATGGATTAAGAAGATGTGGTACATATATACAATGGAATATTACTCTGCCATTAAAAAGAATGAAATAGGGCTTCCCTGGTGGCGCAGTGGTTGAGAATCTGCCTGCTAATGCAGGGGACACGGGTTCGAGCCCTGGTCTGGGAGGATCCCACATCCTGCAGAGCAACTAGGCCTGTGAGCTACAACTACAGAGCCTGTGTGTCTGGAGTCTGTGCTCCGCAACAAGAGAGGCCGCGATAGTGAGAGGCCTGCACACCGTGATGAAGAGTGGTCTCTGCTTACCACAACTAGAGAAAGCCCTCACACAGAAGTGAAGAACCAACACAGCAAAAGTAAATAAATTAATTAATAAACTCCTATCCCCAACATCTTCTTTAAAAAAAAAAAAAGAATGAAATAATGCCATTTGCAGCAACACAATGGACCTAGAGATTGTCATACTCAGTGAAGAAGTCAGAGAAAGAGAAATATCCTATGATATCACTTACAATCAGAATCTAAAAAGAAATGATACAAATGAACTTAGTTACAAAACAGAAACAGACTCACAGACTTAGAGAACAAACTTATGGTTACCAGGGGGGAAGGGTGGACAGAAGGGATAGTTAGGGAGTTTGGGATTGACATGTACACACTACTATCTTTAAAATGTATAACCAACAAGGACCTACTGTACAGCACAGGCAACTCTGCTCAATATTATGTAACAACTTAAATGGGAAAAGAATTTGAAAAAGAATAGAAACATGTATAACTGAATCACTCAGCTGTACACCTGAAACTATCACAACATTGTTAATCAACTATACTCCAATATAAAATAGAAAGTTAAAAAAGAAAAAAAAATTAATAAAATAAAATAAAAAGATGGGCTGACAGGACCAAAGTGGATCAAAATTTCATTAGGGAAGGCTGAGATGGCTGCACAGATGAATAGATGGAGTCTGGAGCCCAGGTGGATGCTTAGGAAACAGGTGCAGGCCTTCCTTGGGTAATCAGGGGCACTTTGGGAGTCTTCAGTGGAGGAGGGGAAGGATTCCCTTTAAGAGTGGATAGGAGATTCAACAATAGAAAGAAGACAAAAGACAAGTAACTTTTTCCAGGATGACCCTAAGAGGAAGACAACACATTATGTTATACAGAAGATCACCATATAGTCTAAAAGGCTTAGTCTAAATGATAGCTTTCTGCCTGCTCATCATGAAACCATCACTTTATCTGCAGAGAAGCAGTCTTGTCTTTCACTACAACAGAATCAGAGGTCTCCAGGTCCTCTTAAGGTGCTTGGCAATTTTTCAGCCATCATTTTTTCAAATATGTTTCTGGTGTCCCTGCCCTTCTCTAATTCCAATTATATGTATGTTAGACCACTTGATATTGTCTCACAGTTCACTAATGTTTTTTGGGGGTTTTTTTCAGGCTTTTTTCTCTGTGCTTTATTTTGGATAGTTTCTATTGTTATGTCTTCAAGCATCTAACCTTTTCTTCTACTGTGTCGAATCTGCTATTAATCCCATGCAATGTACTTTTCATCTCAAATACTGTATTTTTCATCTCTAGACTTGTGTCTTTTTTTATATCTTCCATTTCCTCTCCTTGTTATACTCATATTTTCCTCTACTTCTTGAACAAGTGAAGCATATTCATAGTAGCTCTTTTAATATCTTGTCTACTAATTCTATGATCTCTCATTTCAGGATTTTGTTTCTATTAATTAAATTTTATATTTTGACTGTATGATCGTGTTTCTTTGCACGTCCAGTAATTTTTCACTGGATGCCAGACATTATGTCATTTCCCTTCCTTTACAGATCACAGTCCTGTGATGCCTGTTGTCCAATGTCTGAAAACTATTCTTTTCTGTATCCGGTTGGGTCTTTTAGTTGTTTAGAGTGAGAGGGTAAATTCTCTTCTTGATACTCATCATTGCTGGAAATGGAAGGCCTCACAAGCTCCAATAAATTAATGTATCTAGGCATTAAGCATCAATGATTCCTAACATCACAAAAAGAGAGATAACTAGATATTATGTGCTTCCTAATGATACAATGTCATCTATAGTTTTGCAAAAAGGTATGTAACAAACTTGAATGTGATCAAGCCTCTAGATCCAACTACCAATTTACAGGAAATACAGAAGACAAAGGAACATCTTAAACTACACAAACTACAGGGATACAACCAACAAAATAAAAATTGCAGGAAGCTCTATAGGACAGTTTTTTCAACAATTTAAATTACAAGAAAATTTAAAAGGTGAGGCAAAGCTGTAGATTAAAAGAGACTTAAAAGATACATCAATCTACTGTAATGTGTAGACCTTACTTGGATCCTGATTCAAGCAAACTGTAAGAAAAAATTATAACACTTTTGAGACAACTGGAAATGTGAACTCAGACTAGATAATTGATGGTGTTAAGAAGTTATTATTAATTTTGGTTCACCTAAATTATTAAATATAGATTATGGTATTATGATTATGCTTTTTAAATGACTCATCTTTTAGAGAAACATTCTGGTATATTTACAGATGAAATAATGTTTAGTATTTGCTTCACATTAATATGGTAGAGGGCAGGTGAGTGGAAGTACAGATGAAATAACATTGATCATGAATAGGTAACTGAAGAAGCTGAGTAATATATGTGTTTAAAATTTTCTATTACAAAAGAATTACAATTGTTTTAAGGATCATAAAATTGAGACATGAGTTCTAAATCTGGCTCTGACGTCATTCTGCTCTGCACCTATGGACCAATCACTTCTCTCTAGGCTTTAGCTTTCTCTATAAAATATGAAATATAAAGCCCATTCCAATGTATTTTCCGTTATATCCACTTATGAGCTATGTGACACAGGAAAGTTACTTAATCTTTTTAAGCCTGTTTCCTTATCTGTAAAGAGTGATGAAAACAGTAGCTGGTTTTCATGACTACTGTGTGAGTTAAATTGGGTACTGTATGTTAAAGCCCTCATCATAGTGCTTGGCACAAAGTAAGCACTCAATAAATATTATCTATCATTATTATTACCATCTCTTGCTACATTAAGAAATACTATAGATGAAAGGACTCTATACTTTATTACTCCCTTATCCCTTCCTTCTCCATATCGCCTTTCTTTAGGACAAACGTAGGAAAATGTGAAACTTCCCCTCTAAAATCTTTGCAACAATGTGCCCACCAGCACAAGCCAGGAGAGAAAGAGCTTGGCTCTCCTCAGAGTCATTGCTCTGGGTCTGGAAAAACAGAGGCGTCACTTTCATCATTTTCAGAATATAGTATGCAGCTGTTCTTCTGGTATGCCACACATCCTGAGGTTGCTCCCAAGGGCTAAAAACAGAGCTCAGGCGATTAGCCCAGGGCAGCCAAGATCATTCTTTTTCAAGGTGGCCCCATTTCAAATATAATGAGCACTTTGTATGTACTCCCTTTGTAACCAAGAGTTGGTCTTCCCCACCAGACTGTGAGCTCCTTGAGGGCAGGACTGTGTCTAGTTTATCTTTATAGCTTATGCTCCTAACATAACACCTGGGACAGAGCAAGTACTCAACAAATATTTGCTGAATGAAAGAATTAACTGTTTATTCTTCTGTTTTATTTAGTGTGGGACAGGAATGGGAAAGAAACATTGATAGGCATACAAAGAACCAACTGTTGGAAGAATCTTTCTAACAGTATTTGTCAGGGTGTACAAACTTGTTCACAACTTCTAATTCATTTCTTCTCCCTATTTCCCACTACTTCCCACTATGCATCTTTTATAACTTCCCTCCACTCCCATAAACTACCAAAAACACCCTGAATATTCTTCCTCCTGAGCCCATTTTCATACTATTCCCTCCATCTGTTAATATTTCTCTCTCTCCATCTCTCTCTCTTACTCTCATCTTAATATATGCATCCTTCAAGACTTGGCTCCAGTATCTCCCCTTCCAAGAAGCCTTTCTAAACCACTACAACTTAAAGGGATATCTTCTTGATTTCCTATAACACTTTAGATTAGCTTCAGGCACTCATAATATTACATCATATGCTGTGGTTAGTTGTAAAGGTTTCAAAACTTTTACAAGATTGAGGGAAAGAGTCATCTTTGAATTTCTTAGGCATCCAGTGTAGTGCTTTGTACACACCAGGCATCTGATGAGCGTTCAGTGCGTTTACTGGCTAAACTTTGCAGAGGAAGTAATATAACCATTCGACCCAATTTAAAGTATAAAACAACAAGTGAGGGCTTCCCTGGTGGCGCAGTGGTTGAGAGTCCGCCTGACGATGCAGGGGACACGGGTTCGTGCCCCAGTCCGGGAAGATTCCACATACCGTGGCGCGGCTGGGCCCATGAGCCATGGCCACTGAGCCTGTGCGTCCGGAGTCTGTGCTCCGCAATGGAAGAGGCCACAACAGTGAGAGGCCCGCGTACCACAAAAAAAAAAAAAAAAAAAAAAGTGAGCCTTTAAAAGGGTGTTTAGTCTATAAGATCTTTTTCCTTAAAAAGTTAACACATTGTTTTGGAAGTTTTGGTACCCTATTATTACCTGTTCTATTAGGCAATATCCTCTACTTTTAGAAATCAAAGGGAAAAGCGTCACACGGCATATATATTTTTTTTAATCAAGTGAATTTAAAAGAAAAATTCATATCATTAAAAAATAGTAATTTCACATTTTCTTCAAACCCCAGGATGACAGCCTGGAGTATCAAAAACCCAAGATTGAGAATCATTAGACAACTGTATAAGCTTGGCTAGGCCCTTGGTTTTCCCAACTATCATCCCCAAACTACTTCTCAGCAAAGTTACAGGGCACAAAGGAAAGAAAAGCATGGAGAAACTGTAAAATACTAAAATCGTAGGCTATTATTCTTCTCAAAGGTAAGGGTTAGGATAGAAACAAATCTCATTTCTTAAAATTAAGGGTGAGCTGAGGCTTCCTTTTTACTTGGATAGTTGCTTTATTATCTCTTCTAGAAGATGCACTCTACCACTGCCATCATATGTTTACCACCTTGTTGCCTTTCCTTTTTTTTCATTTCTTCTAGATTAAAGATTTATATAACCAATTACATTCCCCACCACCACTATCCTCAGCAAACAACTTCATTGTGGCCTTATCGGTGCTGTTTCTTAAACTTATCATATTTTATTGCAGGAGCATACTTAAGATTATTTAGTCTAACTTTTCCATTTTCCACATGAGGAATCCAAAGTCTAGAAAGAGTATATGACTTGTTCAAGGTAGTGTAAAAATCCATAATAGAAACTCATTTTCTTAATTCCCAGTTCTCAACATTACACCCAACAAATGTCTGGGCACACAGATGGCCATTAATAAATATTTTCTTGAACTGAAATGAATTATTGCTTTCTCTTTGTTTGACAAAACTACCTGGCCACCCTGTAGAATGTGGAAGAAAGAGGTGAAAGTGGTGTTCTGAATACTATGGCTTAAAAGGCAACTTAGTATAGACTGGAGTAGGCTGCCCAAGTTCTGATTTAGGCTCCACCACTGCCCATCTGTATGATCTCGGGAAAATTGCTTTACATTTCTTAGCCTCAGCTTCCTTATTTGCAAAATGAAGGTAATCACAGAAACTACCTCAAAGGGCTGTTTATTCATTCAATGACATTTGTTGAACACCTGCTCTGTAACAGATACTCTGTTAGATGGTGGAGATACAATGCACAAGAAAAAAAAGAATCTACCCTTAGGAGCTAATATTCTACTAGGATTACAGGATATAATGTACATAAAATGCCTAGTAGAGAGCTAATAAATATTCAACAAATGTTAGTTGTTGTTATCATTATTATTAAAAACTGTACTATGTATCCACGTTTAAAAAGCAAATCAGCAAATAAATCTTACAAAGAGACAGCTCCAAGCAAGACTTTAATACATGAAACAGCTCACACAGTAGCGTTTCACAAGGACAGATATTATCACCATGGAAACATTTCTCTGAGTTCCTTAAGAGTACTTGCTGGATATTGTGGAAGGTTCAGGCATGGTCTGTGAAAACACCTTATAAAGAGCATCACTTAGGGAGTGGAGAAAATCCTAATTTTGTCCAAAAAAGATAACTTTTTCTATAGAATCATTTAATAAACTTAATGTATAAAATCTTAAATTAAGAAACATAAATTAAGGGATAATTACTTGTATTACAGTGGGAGTTATCAAAGATATCTTTTTAATAGCCAGCTTCCCTAGCATATTCAAAACATGTTACTGTTCAAAATTCTACATGATTAACAAGAACATGAAAAGATAGGCAACATCTTCAGTCATTAGAAAAATGCAAATCAAAACCACAATGAGATACCACTTCACACCCAGTAGGGTGGCAATACTTTTTTTTTTTTTTTTTTGCGGTACGCGGGCCTCTCACTGTTGTGGCCTCTCCCGTTGCAGAGCACAGGCTCCGGACGCACAGGCTCAGCGGCCATGGCTCACGGGCCCAGCCGCTCTGCGGCACGTGGGATCCTCCTGGACCGGGGCAGGAACCTGCGTCCCCTGCATCGGCAGGTGGACTCTCAACCACTGCGCCACCAGGGAAGCCCGGCAATACTTTTAAAAATGGAAAATAACAAGGGTCGTTGAGGATGCAGAGAAATTGGAACCCTCATACATTGCTGATGGGGATATATAATAAAATAGTTGTCTCTGTGGAAAACAATTTGGTGGTTCCTCTCAAAAAGCTAAACAGAGAATTACCATATGATGTTGCAATTTTGCTCCATGATACATACCCAAAAGAATAAAACACAGGTACCTAAACAAGTAGATGTTCATGCATGTTCATAGTAACACTATTCACAATAGCCAAAAGGTAGAAACAGCCCAGATGTCCATCAACAAACACATGGACAAACTGTGGTACATACATACAATGGAGTATTATTCAGCCATAAAAAATGAATGGATTACAGATATATGCTACAATATGGATAGATATTATGCTAAGTGAAAGAAGTCAGATACAAAAGGTCACATATTGTATGATTACATTTATATGAAACATCCAGAACAGATAAATCCATAGACACAGAATGCAGATGTGTGGATGCCAGGGGTAATGGGGAGGGAAGAGTAGGGAGAAACTGTTTAATAGATAAGGCGTTCTACTTGGAGTGATGGAAACGTTTTGGAACTAGATAGAGGTGTGGTTGTACAACACTGTGAATGTACTAAATGCCACTGAATTGTTCATTTTTAATATTTATTTATTTATTTGGTTGGTTGGTTGGTTGCACCAGGTCTTAGTTGCGGCAGGCCGGCTCCTTAGTTGCAGCTCACCAGCTTCTTAGTTGTGGCACATGGGCTCCTTAGTTGCAGCAGGCAGGCTCCTTTTTTTTAGTTGCAGCTCGTGGGCTCCTTAGTTGCAGCTTGCTGGCTCCTTAGTTGTGGCACACAGCTCCTTATTTCTGGCATGTGAATTCTTAGTTGCAGCATGCATGTGGGATCTAGTTCCCCAACCAGGGATCGAACCCAGGCCCCCTACATTGGGAGCACGGAGTCTTAACCACTGCACCACCAGGGAAGTTCCCTGAACTGTTCATTTTAAAATGGTTAGTTTTATAACAAAAATTCTAAAAAAGAAAAAAAAGTTTTATGTTACATGAAATTCATCTCAGTGAGTTTTTAAGATGTTATCCACATGGCCTATACACACAAAAATGTGACCAAAAAAAAATTACAAGTGATGGCTTAGCCATCTCAGAAACCCTTGTAAACAGGGCCTATACCTATTCACAATGAAGGAAGAACAGAGAGCGCTTACTAAAATCCTAGTTCCTTCCTGTTAAAGGATAATTATTTAAGGTAAAATTATGACTGTCATATAAATATAAAACAAACACATGTCAATGTTTTATTTAACTAATTAATTAAAGACAGAATCAGAAGACGTTAAAAACTGGTTCTAGAGGTAGCCAGAAATGCTGAAATTAATTTGTTAACAGATGCAAAACTAGCCTCTTGGAAGAGGTGGTCGACTGCACTTCCACAAAACAAAATTGGTTTGCTTTTTATAAATAAGAATAATTTGCATTACCCTCAGTTTTCTACAACTTTATAGAGTTTAAAACAGTTCAAAGACACTGAAAGGTACAGATCACTACAGAATCAGATAACTTGGAAGAACATACTAGTCAATGCCTAGCATTCTAAAGGATTCTCAGTAATTTTTTTTTCAAATTTCACAATTTTTCCTGACATTCTTCTGGCATTCAAGGTAATTCACTACATTGGCAAATGGTTTCTCTTCTTTGACTTGAGGTCCTTGTCTGTTTTAAAAAAGTTTTTTAAGGAGTAGTTGGCTTGGATGACCTGAAGCTTGCCTTGATCTTTGACAGCCTGGTAAGAACCAACTTCCAGGGGCCAGATGCTCAGTCACAGATTCCTACAGCTAACAGAGCCTTTTAGGCCATCAGCACTCATCATTACATCACATAAATTACTTCCCTTCTGATGGGACATGCCATCCCTTGATGAGGGAGACCGTATTTCTAATGAATCATTCCAAAACAACTTGCCTTTTTGCACTGCTACTGGAAATAGGATTATACTGAATTCCCCCAGCTTCTGTCATGACCAAGAAGCATCATTTAATTTTTTTTTTTTTGCATCATTTAATTTTTAAGCAACTGACTGAAACTAGAGAGAGAAGTAGTCTGGAGCTATGAAAAAAAACAAGAGAAAGTAGTTGGCCTACATGAGATGCTCAAAAAATACTGGCTGAGTGGAATGGCTTTGGAAATTTTTATACCATGTATGTGGAGTTGTGATCAATTGTACTTAGTTTACTGTACTGTAGTAATGCTGTATTACTTACTTATGGATTACTTACTCAGTGACACTAAGGACTGCACTTAGGATACACTTAGTGTAAATGTAGCATGACATTGTTTCTTCCTTTTGTTAGCTCTTCCATAGCACTCTCCAGCTGCTCAGTACTGGGCATACAGTAGGTCCTCAATCAAAGCTTGCTGCTAAATCATAATTTACGACAGTGGAAGTCTATACTTATCACAGAAATTTTCAGCTTACTCATGATAACAAGAAGTTTCTCTATTTATTGGACCTACATTCTTTATATTTTAGGTGTATTGATCAATCCAGCACAATCAAAAGCACATCTACCAACAGCATGTAAAACAGAAGTCTTAAGCTTCAAAGAAAAAATGTGCTGTTCCACATACCTCTCCACAAAGATCTACAACCCTGCATAGATCCACCACCAAAGTCAATGCTGATATTATATGACACTTCTGAAATCAGTAAAATTATAATCCTGACCCAAGCAACTGTGAGCTATCTCCTGTCTTCTGGATTGAGAGGAAGGGCAGCTTGAATTTCCTTGAAATGCCAATACCAAAATTCTTTACATTCCAGCTAAAAAAACGCTTTGCTCACCATGAGACTTTGTCTTCTGCCCTGCCTTTTATCTCCTGGTTTCCATTCAGATTTGATGTATAACTATTAGTGGTTAACTCAGGGTCACATATTTTTTGGTCTTCTGTTGCAAGGCTGTGCACTCCCCAAGTGTCATTAATACAAAGTTGGGGCTGCACCAAATACAGTGGAATAGATAGACCCTTCCCCAGTCCTTCCAGTTGATACCCTAGCCTCTTTGCCGACAGCTGTCGTTACAGTCTATGCCCCTCCTTGACAGACAACAGGGATCTACCTCAAACAAACCCAGCCCTGAGGGGCTCTTCCTGTGAGGACAACAGGAGAAGAAAAGCACACAGACAACGTGGAGGCTGTGAGTACCTTTGAAACCAAGGCTGCTGTCTGGGTTTTCTCATATCATAGTGATCCTACAGATGAGGAAAATCAAATATTTCTAATTCCTTGGGCTCAGGACAGAGAATACAATCCAGATGCTTTTAATTTATAGGAAGTCAGTACAGTGACTTCCCACCTCTACTCACAGGACCAAATATATTCACTCACTCACTCACTCACTCACACAGTCATCAATATACACTTACCTAATGGCTATCATTAAAGCACTAAGAAAAATGCAAGAAGGGGTTCGAAGATATATTGGAATTCAGCATTTCCTGGCTCCAAACATCTGGAGCTGCTAAAGTCCCTGCACTTCCCAGCACTCCTCTTGGTCAGATGTACCTTCTGAGTGCCAAGGTGCAGGTGTAGCATACTAGAGAAAGAGCAGCCCTTCCATTGTTTCAATGATACATGGTCCTTGACTCTACATCGGGGAAGCCAGACAGAATTTGAAGAAAGGACTGCAAAAATACTGCTGGTGACTTTAAGACTGGAAATGACAACTTGCCGGGAAAGATGAAGAGAGGTTGTACTGATATAGCCAGAAGGAAAGGAAGAAGGTTGTGTAGAGGAAACAAACAAACAAAAAAAGAGTAATGAAAGGAGGACAGTGAATAGTTGGTCTCTACAAGGGATGCCACCTTTTATAGCTCAGCTCAAAAGGTCCAGAGTCAACACCTACCTGTAAAGGCTCCCTGGAGGCAGCTTAACTAAAATGTGTATAATGTACATTATGCTAAATGCAGGGAAATGGGTAGATACACAATGAGCATTACTGAATACCTATTTCATCTCTCCTTCCAGCCCACAGATTTAGTCAAAAACCTAAGGAAACCCAAGGAATTTGTTTTTGTGTACTGGGTCTGTGGTTGATTTTTTTCTCTCACTTCTCTGCCATATTTTCCAAGTTTTCTAAAATGAAAATGCATTTTTATAGAAACATTTAAATAAATTATTTTATAAAAATAGAACAAACCTCCAGACTTGGAGAGAGGGCCCTGGGTCAGACTGCACATTGCTTAGTGGACCAAGACATTCCAGAGCTCCCAGGGCTCTTAACACCAATTGTTGTCAACATCTGAATCTGTTGGGTTTTCTAAGTTCAGCAGTTAAGAAGAGGATAACATCTGCCTTCCTTAAAGACTTGTTCTGAAGGTCACAAGATAAATGTGTGAAAGTGTTTTGTGAGTATCAAGTACTGAATCAGTGTGACACAGTATTATTCCAGTTAAAGGCAACTTTCTATAAAATGAAAAGAGGGTAGGGATAAATATAAAGAAGGTAGTGATTCATATGAATTTCCCCTCCATCTGAGTTCAAACGAAATCCACAGAGTAATTCTGACTGGCAAAGGCTCTCTGCTCAGGACATCCAAAGCAACAACAGAAACAGAAATTCAGCAATAAGAATATTTCTTTACTCCATATCAAGTGACCTGGATGATTGTGAAGTCTTCAAGTCCTAGAAGTGAATACCTGAGAGGTCTTACCACTTTTCTAACTCCGGTGGACTCTGACCACTTGGGGGAAACACTGAAACCCAACTGACATGGAAGAGACCTAGCAAAATTATATTTAAATTATATTTGTTTCGAGTTCTCACCTGCATGTATTTAGCTCTCTCCCACAGGAGCTGGAGGGACTAATTAATTGAGTCTGACAAGAAGCAACAAGTACAGGGCTACAGACTTTTACTAACACTAGTCCATGGCCAAATATGTTTCTCATTCTGGCTCCTATTTGCGGTGTGCATTAGAATAGATGATGTCAACACCAGACGAGAAGACAAGTTATCTCAATACTCAACCCCTGGCAGGAGAATTTGTGCCCTGATTTATTTTTAGTGTTTTCTACCTTAGTAATCCAGTCAGCTGAAGAAAAGCTAGCAACCAGACTGTTCTCTGAGCTCACCACCCTTATTTATCCCTTAGCAACTAGCAAGACATTCAGTCACCTGGGGGAGAATCTACTAGGAGTTTGGGGTCCCATCATTTGCAAATTTTTAGAGGCCACAGAGGATTATTATCCTAACCAAAGTGGAAATGTGGGCTTCACTATTTCATTGGTAGCAACTTTTTACTCAAAAGAGAAAGACAAAGAAAGAGAGGTTCCTAACAAAAACAGGTATGTATAGCCTATCGCTTTTATCAGCAGGGTGGAAGATGGGATGAAAAGCAAGAATTGTGCTTTACCTTTTATGAAATGTTCGAACTTAAACTAGAGCACACATTATTCTCCTTATCTTAAGCTTCAAACTGGACTGTTACTAGGAGTTCACAATGAATAAGTGCCTGTTCACCAAGATGCAGAAAGGGAAGATTAATCAATACTTTCCATGTTTTTGTATTTGGATTTAACCCCAAATATTTAACTTTATTTCAATCTTATACAGCTTGTGAGGACAGATTTATCCAACACCAGCTGTCCTCATATTTAAAAGCTGCTCCACAAAGATAAAATTAGAATCAAGGGAGGATCATATTCCTCAGCAAGAATTCTGCTCTATGCCCCACTGATGCCCTGAGCCACAAATGACAAACCAAATACCAGCATTATTGTTGTTTTTCTTGGACATTTCCTAAGAAGCTACAGTGTGGTAGAAACAGTCTACACTGCACAAAAAAGGCATGAGCCCTAAACTCAGAATTGTACCCATGGGTATATATAAATTTATTCCCAAGGTTATTTCTCAGCAAAGTGGGAGGAAGGCATGTACTGTTTTGACAGAGCAGGGAGTGAAGTCAACTATCACACATACCCCCGCCCCTTTTTTTTCTGGAGCTTTCCACTCCAGGAATTTTCCAAACTTGTATGAGGCTCAAATTAGACTGAAGTCTGGGGAAGATACTACTGTTCATTAAATCAAATAGAAAGACCAAATGTCATCACCTTGATATTAAATATTTGGTGTGACAATATATTGTGTAAAAAAAACAAAAAGAAAAATCATCTCAAGATTCTAAAAGACTATTAAATATTTTCTTTGAATGATATCTAACTGTAAAAGTATAGCTGTAAAAATACATCGTTAATGTTCTATGTGCAGTTTGGAAGATCATATTTCTCAACAGGCATTTTACAAGAGCAGAAAGCAAAAGTGACCAATAAACACACAAAAGATGTACAACCTCATTCCAGATTAAAGAAATGCAAGTCTACAAAACAATGAGATGCCCAATTATGAGGATTACAAGGAAGTGATTCTCAAATAATTATTGAGAATGTACCATTTTACAAAAGGGCCATGTGGCCATAACTATTAAACTTCAAAATGCATATGCTTTTTTCCGCTGTAATTCCACTGCTATAGATATACTTTAAAAAGCATGCAAAGGTGTATTTATAAAGATGCTCACTTAAGTATTGTTTTTAACAACCCAGATATTTTTCAATAGGGAACTGATTAACTATTATAAACCATATAAAAATTCTATGTAGGAATTTAGAAGAAAAAATTAGATTTTTATGTGCTATTATCAAATAATGACCCAGATATATTAAGTGGAAAGGCAAGATGTAGAATAATATAAATAGTATGATTACATTTATGAAAAAAGAAAATTAAATTATATACATAGCTATATATATGATTAAATATCAGAAAGAATATTAAAAATTGTTAATAACAGAAATTAGAGACTAGAAAGGGTCAGTTTTAATTTTTATTTTTTATTGAAGTACAGTTGATTTACAAAGTTTCAGGTTTACAGCAAGGTGATTCAGTTTCTTTTTCAGATTCTTTTTCATTATAGGTCAGTATAAGATACTGAATATAGTTCCCTGTGCTATATAGTAGGTCCTTGTTGTTTATCTATTTTATATATAATAGTGTGTATCTGTTAATCCCAAATTCCAAATTTAGCCCTCCCCCCCACTTTCCCCCTTGATAACCATAAGTTTGTTCCCTATGTCTGTGAGTCTATTTCTGTTTTGTAAATAAATTCATTTGGATCATTATTTTAGATTCCACATATAAGTGGTATCACCTGATATTTCTCTTTCTGTATCTGACTTACTTCACTTAGTATGATAATCTGTAGATCCATCCATGTTGCCGAAAATGGCATTATTTCATTCTTTAATAGCTGAGTAATATTTCATTGTGTGTGTGTATTTCATTGTGTGTGTGTGTGTGTGTATCACATCTTCTTTATCCATTCCTCTGTTGACAGACATTTAGGTTGCTTCCATGTCTTGGCTATTGTAAGTAGTGCTGCTATGAACACTGGAGTGCATGTATCTTTTCAAATTAGAGTTTTCATCTTTTCCAGATGTATGCCCAGGAGTGGCATTACTGGATCATACGGTAGTTCTATTTTTAGTTTAAGAAACCTCCATACGTTCTCCATAATGGCTATACCAATTTACATTCCCACCAACAGTGTAGGAGGGTTCCCTTTTCTCCACACCCTCTCCAGAATTTATTATCTGTAGACTTTTTGATGATGGCCATTCTAACTGGTGTGAGGTGATACCTTATTGTGGTTTTGATTTGCATTTCTCTAATAATTAGCAATGTTGAGCATCTTTTCATGTGCCTTTGGCCATCTGAGTATCTTCTTTGGAGAAATGTCTATTTAGATCTTCTGCCCATTTTTTGATTGGGTTGTTTGTTTTTTATATTGAGCTGTATGAGCTGTTGGTATATTTTGGATTATTAATCCCTTGTCAGTCACATCATTTGCAAGTATTTTCTCCCATTCTGTAGGTTATCTTTTCGTTTTGTTATGGTTTCCTTTGCTGTGCCGAGGCTTATAAGTTTGATTAGGTCCCATTTGTTTATTTTTGGTTTTGTTTCCATTACTCTAGGAGACGGATCCAAAAAAAATATTGCTGAGATATATATCAAAGAGCAACCTGCCTATGTTTTCCTTTAGAAGTTTTATAGTGTCCAGTCTTACATTTAGGTCTTTGATCCATTTTGAGTTTATTTGTGTATATGGTATTAGAGAATGTTCCAACTTCATTCTTTTACATGTAGCTATCCAGTTTTCCCAGCACCAATTATTGAAGAGACTGTCTTTTCTTCACTGTATATTCTTGCCTTCTTTTTCGTAGACTAATTGACCATATGTGTGTGGATTTTTTCTGGGCTTTCTATCCTGTTCCATTGATCTATGTGTCTGTTTTTGTGCCAGTGCCATACTGTTTTGATTACTGTAGCTTTTTAGTATAGTCTGAAGTCAGGGAGCATGATTCCTCCAGCTCCATTCTTTCTCAAGATTGTTTCAGCTCTTTGGAGTCTTCTGTGTTTCTACACAAATTTAAAAATATTTTTGTTCCAGTTCTGTGAAAAATGCCATTGGTAATTTGATAGGGATTGCACTGAATCTATAGACTGCCTTGGGTAGTATGGTCATTTTAACAATATTGATCCTTCCAATCCATGAACACGGTATATCTTTCCATCTGTTTGTATGGTCATCAGTTTCTTTCATCAGCGTCTTACAGTTTTCAGAGTGCAGGTCTTCTGCCTCCTTAGGTAGGTTTATTCCTAGATATTTTACCCTTTTTGATGCAATGGTAAATGGGATTGTTTCCTTAATTTCTCTTTCTGATATCTCATTGTTAGAGTACAGAAATGCAACAGATTTCTGTATATTAATTTTGTGTTCAGCAACTTCACCGAATTCATTCATGAGTAGTTTTCTGGTGGTGCCTTTAGGATTTTCTATGTATAGTATCATGTCATCTGCAAACAGTGACAGTTTTACTTCTTCCTTTCCAATTTGGATTCCTTTTATTTCCTTTTCTTCTCTGATTGCTGTGGCTAGGACTTCCAAAACTATGTTGAATAAAAGTGTCAAGAGTGGGAATCCTTGTCTTGTTCCTGATCTTCGAGGGAATTCTTTCAGCTTTTTACTACTGAGTATGATGTTAGCTCTGGGTTTGTCATATATGGTCTTTATTATGTTGGGGTAGGCCCTCTATGCCCAGTTTCTGGAGAGTTTCTATCATAAATAGATGTAGAATTTTCTCAAACGCTTTTTCTGCATCTAATGAGATGATCATATGGTTTTTATTCTTCAATTTGTTAATGTGGTGTATCCCATTGATTGATTTGCAGATATTGAGAAATCCTCACATCCCTGGGATAAATTCCACTTGATTATCATGTACAATCCTTTTAATACATTGTTGGAATTGATTTGCTAGTATTTTGTTGAGGATTTTTGCATCTATGTTCATCAGTGATATTGGCCTGTAATTTTCTGTTTTTCTGATATCTTTGCCTGGTTTTGTTATCGGGGTGATGGCAGCCTCACAGAATGAGTTTGGAAGTGTTTCTTCCTCTGCAATTTTTTGGAACAGTTTCAGAAGGACAGGTGTTAACTCTTCTCTAAATGTTTGGTAGAATTCACCTGTAAAGCCATCTGCTCCTGGACTTACATTTGCTGGGAATTTTTAAATTACTGATTCAATTCCAGTACTGGTAATTGGCCTGTTCATATTTTCTATTTCTTTGTGGTTCGGTCTTGGGACATTGCACCTTTCTAAGGATTTGTCCATTTCTTCTAGATTGTCCATTTGATTGGCATATAGTTGCTCATAGCAGTCTTTTATGTTCCTTTGTATTTCTGTGGTGTCAGTTATAACTTCTTTTTAATTTCTGATTTTATTGATTTGGGCCTAATGAGTCTCACTAAAGGTTTATCAGTTTTGTTTATATTTTCAAAGAACCAGCTTTTAGTTTCATTGATCTTTTCTATTGTTTTTTTAGTCTCTATTTCATTTATTTCTGTTCTGATCTTTATTTTATTTTATTTTATTATTTTTTTTAATTTTTGGCTACATTGGGTCTTCACTGCTGCGTGCGGGCTTTCTCTAGTTGCGGTGAGCGGGGGCTATTCTTCATTGCAGTGCATGGGCTTCAGTAGTTGTGGCTCGCAGGCTCCAGAGCGCAGGCTCAGTAGTTGTGGCACATGGGCTTCGTTGCTCCGCGGCATGTGAGATCTTCCTGGACCAGGGCTCGAACCCGTGTCCCCTGCAGTGGCAGGCGGATTCTTAACCACTGTGCCACCAGGGAAGTCCCTCTGATCTTTATGAGTTCTTTCCTTCTAATAACTTTGGGTCTTGTTAGTTCTTCTTTCTCTAGTTGCTTTAGGAGGAAAGGGTTAACTTTTATTTTTCACTTTATACCTTCCGTACTCTGCATTTTTAGAATTTTTGCCCTAAGCATCTACAACTTTTTAAAATCTTTTGGCACTCACAAGTTTGTTTCAATTTTCTGGAAGATTCAGTTGCACAGAACATCCCAAGTTCCTAAAAATACATTATGAATCAAAGAATTAAATTATACTCAGGATAGTTTTAGTGCTGACTGTATTTTACGGTACTCTACTTCTCTAAAATTTGGTTATTCCTATAGCTTGGTAGAACTGGACAGAATTCCAAGGGATTGGCAGGGATCTCTTGGAATCTGGGCAGAGAAAAGAGATTTATGATCCAAACAACTTCCAGCCCCCAAACCCAGGGTCAGTCTTTAAGCAGGTAGCTTCCTTATTGCCAATCTTCTCCTCTCTTTTCTGCAAGTTTCCTCACCTGGCATTAAGGGCCAGGAGTTGAGTCTCTGCTACTTGATACCTAATACGAAACTTCTACCCCATATGTTCTGTACATGATGACAAAAAAATCTCCCTTAAGTCCTATCAGGTCACTCTATACCCAGTACAGGCCTGCAATGATTCCTTAACCCATATCATCTAAAACCTTACCCTGGCATTCAAAGCTCCTGGGGATTTGATCCTAACCAATCTTTCCAACTTTCTGTCTCCGTTAAAATGACTTATTTGTATTTCCTATGCATGCTTCACATTTTAACCAATGTTAAGACACTTTGCCATGCTATTTGTCAAAGTGTGGTCTGTGGACCAACAGCATCAGTTTTATCTGGGAGCTTGTGAGAAAAGCATGATCTCAGGCTCCCACCCAGACCTACTTAACTAGAATCTGCATTTTAATGAGATTTTCAGGTGCTGTGTATGTACATTAAATTTTGAGAACCACTGTAAAACTATTAAGTGTCTTTCTTTTTTTTTATTAGCTTTTTAAAATATTTATTTATTTATTTTTGGCTGTGTTGGGTCTTCATTGCTGTGCACAGGCATTTTCTAGTTGTGGCAAACAGGGGTTACTCTTCCTTGCAGTGCGCAGGCTTCTCATTGTGGTGGTTTCTCTTGTTGCAGAGCACGGGCTCTAGGAGCAGGGGCTTCAGTAGTTGTGGCACGTGGGCTCAGTACTTGTGGCTCGTGGGCTCTAGAGCGCAGGCTCAGTAGTTGCGGCACACAGGCTTACTTGCTCCGCAGCATGTGGGATCTTCCTGGACCAGGGCTCAAACCCGTGTCCCCTGCGTTAGCAGGCAGATTCTTAACCACTGCGCCACTAGGGAAGCCCTCAAGTGCTTTGCTGTGGTGCCTGAGGGACTATTATCATCATTATTTATTTCCCTGTAGAATATGTAAGCACCTAGAAAGCAAAGGGTTATCCAAATTATGTGCCTAAGATATGCTGTCCAGCCCTCAGAAACAAAGGATTACACTGAGCAGATACTCACTAAATATCTATGGATCGACTAATTTGGTTTCAGTTCTGCAGCTAAAAAAGTAACTAGAATCACCATCCTTCACTCTGTTGTCTGACAAACCAGACCCAACATAGACAACGTATGCACACAAACACACAAGGACATACACACACAGGGTCTTTTATAAACAGGATTTTTCACGGGAGAGGAAACTGCAGAAGAAAGGCATGTTAAAGCCTGACATGAATATCAAAATTGTTTCGAGATCAACTAGACAGTCACTGTAAGTCCCCTTTAAACTAAAACTGAGGGGCTAGATTTACTTGATGGACTCCAAGGTCATATGGAGCTCTAAGAGTCCATGATTCTATGATTCCAAGGGACATCACTTTTGTACTGTCCCAGAAGCTACTGTAGGGACCAGGGACAGCCCTGAGATTAAGTTTGACGCTGCAAAGACTGACTTCCTCTCTCAGTCCTCTCTAAGCCCCAGCTTCTCTATTACCTCCTCGAAAAGCTCCTGCTCTACACGTGTGTCTACTATCCTAACACTTCCATCTCCTGGCACTTCCAACTGCCCTTGCCTCTACGAGCTTGTCACTGTCACACTTCTCTCTCCTACTCTGTATTCAGCTTCTTGGTCTCTCACGCAGTTCAACATTGCCAAGGTGACAATGAGCTAATTAAACTGTGCTAAAAGAAGAAAGTTAGGGAAGAAAGATGTCCTGATAAGCTGTCCTAATTACCCTTGCCCACTCCCCTTGTGTATTCTTTGGTAACTTTATTTTTTTTTAATTTATTTTTTATTGAAGTATAGTTGAATTACAATGTTGTATTAATTACTGCAGTACAGCAAAGGACTCAGATATACATATATATACCTTCTTTTTCATATTCTTTTCTATTATGGTGAATCATAGGATATTGAATATAGATCCCTATGCTATACAGTAGGACCTTGTTTATCCATTCTATATATACCAGTTTGCATCAGCTAATCCCAAACTCCAAATCCAACCCTCTCCCACCCCTCTCCCCCTTAGCAACCACCAGTCTATTCTCTATGTCCCTGATTCTGTTTCTGTTTCATAGATAGGTTAATTTGTGTCATATTTTAAATTCCACCCATAAGTGATATAATATGGTATTTGTCTTTCTCTTTCTGACTTACTTCACTTAGTGTGATCATCTCTACTTGCATCTATGTTGCCGCAAATGGCATTATTTTGTTCCTTTTTATGGCTGAGTAGTATTCCACTATATATAGGTACCTCATCTTCTTTATCCATTGTATCTTTTGATGGACATTTAGGTTGTTTCCATGTCTTGGCTATTATGAATAGTGCTGCTATGAAGACAGGGGTGCATGTATCTTTTTTAATTATATTTTTGGGCTTCCCTGGTGGCGCAGTGGTTAAGAATCTGCCTGCCAGCGCAAGGGATACGGGTTCAATTCCCAGTCTGGGAAGATCTCACATGCCACAGAGCAACTAAGCTCGTGCACCACAGCTACTGAGCCTGCACTCTAGAGTGCTCAAGCCACAACTACTGAAGCCCGCGTGCCTAGAGCCTGTGCTCCGCAACAAGAGAAGCCACTGCAATGAGAAACCCGTGCACCACAACAAAGGGTAGCCCCTGCTTGCCGCAACCAGAGAAAAGCCTGCGCACAGCAACGAAGACCCAATGCAGCCAAAAATAAAATAAAATAAAAATTATAGTTTTGTCTGGATATATGCCCAGGAGTGGGATTGCTGGAGCATATGGTAATTCTATTTTCAGTTTTCTGAGGAACCTCCATACTGTTTTCCACAGTTGGCTGCACCAATTTACATTCCAACAGTGTAGGAGGGTTCCCTCTTCTCCACACCCCCTCCAGCATTTATTATTTGTAGACTTTTTAATGAAGGCCATTCTGACCAGCATGAGGTGGTACCTCATTGTAGTTTTGATTTGCATTTCTCTAATAATTAGCAATGTTGAGTATCTTTTCATGTGCCTATTGGCCATCTGTATTTCTTCTTTGGAGAAATGTCTCTTTAAGTCTTCTGCCCATTTTTCGATTGGGTTGCTTGTATTTTTTGTTGTCAAGTTGTATGAGCTGTTAGTATATTTTGGAAATTAAGCCCTGTCAGTCGCACTGTTTGCAAATATTTTTGGCAACTTTCTTGAGAGAAATGAAGTGGGGTATCATTACACCATATTCTGTAGTGAGGGGGGCTGGACCTAGTAAGAATTTGCCCTTTGGGACTCAATATTTTAATTTACTGAACACATTTTCAGTTCTGCCTCTCCCAAGCTCTCTGATACGGGTCTTTGGAGCTTTAACCCAAAGCTATTTCATATCCCCAAAATGGGATCAATATAGTCACCACACATCTCTCTCACACTTTGCAACAGCTTTTTACACACTGTCCAGTTTGATTTAGCTCAACACCACATCTAATTTCTTACACATCTAAGCAATAAAGAGAGACCACTGTCAGAATTAAGTTTCTGACCCAGTGTCCTGTATATGAGAAGATTATTAATGGACATCTCTGTTCATATCCTTATAAGGTCCCTCCTAAACCCAAAGCTTTAGAGCTACAGTAAGCAAGACAGTGGGGTATTAGAAGAGGGACAGAAACACAGAACAGAAGACAGAATCAAGAAATAGATCCATACAAGAGTAACTAACTGAATTTTGACAAAGGCTAGGCTTTTCATTGGAATTTAGATCCCCTTTCCTCCCATTTCCTAAGAAGTACACAGGTCAAGAAGTATATTTCTTATAGTAGAGGTTAAAAGCCCTCTGCTCTAGATATGGACTGTGCAGATTTTATTCCTGGCTTCACCACTTACCAGCTATGTGTGTTTGGGCAATTTGTATAACCTCTTTAAGCTTATGTTTCCTTATTTGTAAAATGAGAACAATAATATCTCTGTAGCTTGGGGGTTTTATGGGAGTGAATGAGATAATGCATACAAAGTGATTAGTACAGTGCTGGTGATTACCCTCATTTTAAGTTTTTAAAATCAAGCTCAGAGAGGATCATTGTACGTGATCTTTCTTTTTTTTTTAATCTGCGAAGCCTGCTTAATGCTACAGATTCCCCTCTCTAGGACTCTTCTAGTTACACATAGCTCTAGCACATGCCACTGTCCATGTGCTGGGTAACCTGACTCCCAGCTAATGACAGTATGTGGTCTTAGCTGTCCTTGTGCACATAGCATTCCTCTTGGCAATAACTCTGTATGTGTGTGAGGAGGACAAACAGAAATGGAACAGCCTCTTTTAAAAATCGAGCATGATCTTATAACATAGAAACTTATGTACTTAAGCCAGTAGCATCAAAAAGGACAAACATCCTCTTTCTATTTTAGGCTAAATATCAAAGGAAATAAAAATTCTAGGGTTAAATATCAGTCTCTTCTGAATTTAGCAGGATGTGAAAGACATTAGAAGGAATCTAATCTCCCCCACCTCTAAGATGACTTGACAACTGGCTTGTCTGCTTCAGAGTGTCACCACTGGAGAGGGTGTCATTTGTGTTAAAATAATGGCTCTTCCTGTTTAAAGACAAACGGAGGACTGGAATGTCTTCATGGAGAAATCTGTGTCTTTGTCTGAACCAGTCTATCAGAGGATTGGTATAAAACAAGTCAGTACTGATGTGGCCTTGAGGGTGTGATAACTTTGGAGGGCTACATCTAAAGGAAGAAATCACTATAAAGTGTGTGCAAGAAAGGGCTGCAGGGCTGAGGAGAGTTTGCAAAATACAAACTTTGTCAACTCGCCAAAAGTTGGACTGAAAGTTGCTGACTGTTTCCAAGACAGTAAGACTCTTAACTCAAGGCAACTTTTCTCCTAACATCTCTGACCAGCAGTCACTGCAGGTGCTGGAAAATGAGACCAGAAGTGTTGCAGATTATTCTTCTGGAGTCTAGGTCTCTGCCACCACTGCTCCTTTGCCCCAGAGCTGGTTTGGTTTCAGTATTTTATCCTCAAATAAGAAAAAAAAAATCTTAAACCCAATCTTTCACTAAACTTGAAAGTTCTCTAACAAAACAAAGTACAAAGTGGCTTGCCATATAATTCAAACCAAACATCTGTTTATCTTAGTATTTGAGCCCTAACGTCTGAATTTATTGTATAGAAGGACTCTACAAACTGAGTCTTTTAAAGCTAGTTCCTGTACTGCCATAAATGAGGGTCCAAGAAATAACAACAAAACAAAGTGGGGAAAGTTTTTCTTTAAAAGAGAGAGAGATTCTTAGAACACTTGCTCTTAGAGCCTTAAGCCTGCATGTAAGAAATCCAATTACCCTGAGGTCACCATGCTGTGAAAAGCCCAAGCCATATGGAAAGGCCCTGGAGGAAGAGACATCACATGGAAAGAGAGAGAGAGAGGCCAAGTAGCACCAACGTGCCGCACTTGTGAGTGAAGAAACCATCTTGGATTATTGCACTCTCTAGGCCCAGCTGCCCCAGTTGAAAACACATGGATCGGAAATGAACTGCCCAGCTAATGCTTCTTGAATTCCTGACCTAAAACATCCAGTAACAGTAGAAAGATCATATGCCCCAAAGAGCCCCTCAGTGAGCAAGAGTTTCAAGATATGTCCCAGTCATTTCCAAGCCTACTAGGATCTTAGCATCAGGGGGAGGAAGTAGTGACATTCCTAACTCATGATCAGGCATCATATCCTTTGATGGAGAAGCAGTCTGAGAAAGGCCATGAACAATGTGGACCTTGACAATAGGAAAACAAGTATGGTATAGGTTCAGCCACAGAGATATCCAAATAGAAATCTGTATGCTAGTTAGAGCGTAATAGATATCCTTTAAAACTGCTTTATATCAAAACACCATTTAGCTACTGGAGAAACCATGAGAACCAGGACAGTGAGTATTTAACATGGAAAGACATAATTGATAATCTCCTTGGCACTGTATAAAATCAAGAAATTTGACAAAACATTAGGAAGAGGCAAAACATTGAATGTAATTAAGTAAAATTTCTAGTCATCTAGAAAATAGCAACCCACCCTTGACATTAGTTTAACTGTGTTGAAAATAAAAAGAAGTGGTTTCTTTTTCTAAAAAGCAAGAGAGAGGGAATTCCCTGGCAGTCCAGTGGTTAGGACTAGGCACTTTCACTGCCATGGCCCATGTTTAATCCCTGGAACTAATATCCCGCAAGCCACGTGGCATGGCCAAAATAAATAAGTAAATAAATAAATATAAATAAATAAAAAGCAATAGAGAGAGAACAAAAGACAGAGAAACATGATCAAACGTGAAGGCAGGGGCTTCCCTGGTGGCACAGTGGTTGAGAATCTGCCTGCCAATGCAGGGGACACGGGTCCGAGCCCTGGTCTGGGAAGATCCCACATGCCGCAGAGCAACTAAATCAGTGTGCCACAACTACTGAGCCTGCGCTCTAGAGCTCACGAGCCACAACTACTGAGCCCACGTGCCACAACTACTGAAGCCCATGTGCCTAGAGCCCGTGCTCCACAACAAGAGAAGCCACCGCAATGAGAAGCCCGCGCACCACAACAAAGAGTAGCCCCCGCTGCATGCAACTAGAGAAAGCCCACGCAGAGCAACAAAGACCCGATGCAGCCAAAAATAAATAAATAAATTTATAAAAGTAAAAAAATAAAAATAAAAAGAATGCACCAAATTTGGCTTATTGTGTGAATTTTCACTAAGTATTCTAAGGTGACATTTTGAAACATCTGAAATATTGTACGTTGCTAACCTGCCTTACCTCTCTCTCTTTCCCCAATTTTGCCTAATATAGCTACTATGTGAGTCTTCTGTTGTTCACTTTTAAATAGACCTGATGTTCTATTTCTCAAACCGCTGAACCTACATTACATCCATGAAGCTGGTATAACTCTGCAGACATCCTATTCAGGCAGTGTTATAAGGGCCTCACCATTGTTCATGATCTCTATGTATCTTGTCATCTTTCCAGGGTAAGATTGCCAAGGTCTTAGACTCTTCATTTGGTGGAGTCTAATTCTGTTCTCTTTTCAAAGAGCTAGGGTTACACTCAGCAAAGGTTACAATTTACGTGAGACATGAAGCCTGCTAGCGTAACTCATCACCAAAGTAAAATCCCTAGCTATTTTTTCTCTCAAGGACATCCCCAGTGCTACCTAAAGTCAAGAAGGAACACTTCAGGACAGGTCACATGTAGGGCCTACACATATTCTGAATCCACATTTTCATTTTGATACTCTAGAGGGTGGTATTATTTCACAGCAGGCAAGCAAAAGGGTTTTTTCTTTCTGAAAACCTCCTTTTCTATCCCCTAGAGGGAAATACATGAGAACCAAATGTAATGACTGCAGTGGCTTTAGCAAGAGAAGTCAATATTTAAGAGTGAGCTATTTAAAGAAATATTCCTTTTCTGGAAGGAAGAGGGATGCTCTCATGTTTGGTTTGGTTTTATCACTAACCCAAATGAGTTCTGAAAGATTTGTTTTCATAAATAAATCACATTTTAAACTGTTTAAGTAATTCCTAAAGCGCAGCTCATTTTTCAAACCTCTGCATTCTGGAGTGGCAGTTTAAGCCACAGACCTAAGTGCTGACTGGTTTTGCCTTTAGCGCCAATGTTCATCTTTCTTTCCCTTATGCTCTGATGGAAGTTCATCTACTCCAGTAATTATGAAAATCAGAGATTTTAAAGCAGGATCAAATATTTTAAATATTTAAAAAGAAACCTTCTCACTTCTCATTAGATATAACTGAGACTCTAAAGGGTCTTGCCCAAGTCATGTAACTAATTAACGATAGATCTAGAATCAAAATCTAGATTTCCTCAATCCTGAATTAGTACCCTCTCTCCCATACTATCTGGCCTCTCTATATTTTTATCCATTTCTATATCATCTTCAGACAGAGACTATTTAACTCATGCTAACCAGTGGCATATCCCAAAGTAAGATTCAGGACATTTCATGGTTCTATTAGTTATCACTGTCTCCTTTCATTGGCTGGATGATCATGGACAGAAGATGGGAAATCCTGCCTGGCCTGTTCACCCCACTGATTAAATGACAACATGGGCTCTCTGGTGCCTTGCACATAAAGTTTGATTGTTCATGCTTAGAACAGGAAGCATATGGAATGTTAGGGGGCCTTACCTTCATAAGAACTGGATTTTCTCTTTCTTTTCTCATTAGCCTGGGGGCATAGGACAATTTCAAGGTGGGCAAAAACCTGAATCTCATCCACCACTGAAACTATTCTGCTGATGTTTTCTAGCTTCTCCTTCAAGATGTGCCAAGGAGCTTAAAGGAAATTCTAGCTTCTTGAACCAACTGACCTTAATATTTATTTATAACATATGTTTCTTCCAAGAAGTTCCAAATGTTTCATATACACTTTTACTTAATTCTGCTCCTCCCGTAAGGGGAAGAATTTCATTTTTATTTTCCTGCCACAGCCAGAGTCTCCCTGCTGTTTATAAGGGTTTCTTTCCGGGGTCTGATACTTAAAGGTTAGAATCTCTAGAAGCCACAAACATTCTCAACTGATGTCTCAGCCAATATTGCTAACAAATTCATTCATTCAACCAATATTTATTGAGTATCTCCTATGTGCCTGGCACTATTCTAGGCACTAGGGATACAAGAGTAAACAAAACAAACTATGTCTCTGCCCTCAAGGAGCTCATATACAAAGTAAAAAGACTGTTCCATTACCCAGTGAATTCAGAACCGTAAAAATGCTCTATCCTGATAAAAGAAAAAATCACTACAGTTTTAACTACTCAGACTAATATCTGCAGTTTTACATTTATCTGGTAATACAGAGTCAATTTGCTAGAGGCCCATATGGATTGCACTAGAAAACAGGAGATTTTGATTCTAATCCTGACTCTTCAACCAACAGACTGCATGACCTTGAGCAAATACATAACCTCTATGACCCTTAGAGTTTTGTTCTCTGAAGATGTTAGACAAGACTTCCCATGTCTTCTCTTGGTCTGCAATTCTTTTTTGAATTTTTTTTTTTTCTTTTAACCGGTACGCGGGCCTCTCACTGTTGTGGCCTCTCCCGTTAAGGAGCACAGGCTCTGGACGCGCAGGCTCTGGACGCACAGGCTCAGCAGCCGTGGCTCACGGGCCCAGCCGCTCTGCGGCATGTGGGATCTTCCCGGACCGGGGCACGAACCCGCGTCCCCTGCATCGGCAGGCGGACTCTCAACCACTGCGCCACCAGGGAAGCCCTCTTTTTTGAATTTTTAAAAATATTGTTATTTATTTATTTGGCCATGCCGGGTCCTAGTTGCAGCACGCGGGATCTTCATTGCCGTGTGTGTGGGATCTTCCTTGTGGCATGCAGGATCTTTAGTTGCAGCATGCAGGATCTTTAGCTGTGGCATGCAGGATCCTTTAGTTGTGGCATGTGGAACCTTTAGTTGCAGCATGCGAACTCTTAGTTGCGGCATGTAGGATCTAGTTCCCTGACCAGGGATCGAACACAGGCCCCCTGCATTGGGAGCACGGAGTCTTAGCCACTGGACCACCATGGAAGTCCCTGCAATTCTGTGATTGGTTAAATTCACCTAAGATGGCTGGTGTGGTGTGAGGACTTACTTCCAAGGTTAGAAGAGGAGGAATCTTTCTTTTCTTTTTAATTAATTTTTTTCATTGGAGTATAGTTGATTTACAGTGTTGTATTAGTTTCTGCTGTACAGCAAAGTGAATCAGTTATACATATACATATATCCACTCTTTTTTAGATTCTATTCCCATATAGGTCATTACAGAGTACTGAATAGAGTTCCCTATGCTACACAGTGGGCTCTTATTAGTTATCAATTTTATATACAGTAGCGTGTATAGGTCAATCCCAATCTCCCAATTTAGCCCTCCCCCACCTTTCCCCCTTGGTAACCATAAGTTTGTTTTCTACATCTGTGACTCAATTTCTGTTTTTTAAATAGGTTCATTTGTACCTTTTTCTAGATTCCACATATAAGTGATATCATATGATATCCGTCTTTGTCTGACTTAATTCACTCAGTATGACAATGTCTAGGTCCATTCATGTCGCTGCATGAACGAAATAATGGCATTATTTTGTTCTCTTTTATGGCTGAGTAATATTCCATAGTATATGGAATATACCACATCTTCTTTATCCATTTCTCCGTCGATGGACATTTAGGTTGATTCCATGTCCCAGCTGTTGTAAATAATGCTGCAATGAACACTAGGGTGCATGTATTCTTTCAAATTATGGTTTTCTCCGGATATATGCCCAGGAGTGGGATTGCTGGATCATATGGTAGCTCTATTTTTAGTTTTTTAAAGAATCTACATACTGTTCTCCATAGCAGCTGTACCAATTTACATTCCCACCAATGGTGTAGGAGGGTTCCCTTTTCTGGAAGAGGAGGAATCTTTCCACATCAGCTGTTATTATTTGTGGGATGGGGTTGAGGGAAATGGCACAAACCAACACATACCTCCTAGGACAACTATTCACAGCATCTCCTTATGCAATAATCTATAAAATCAATCAGCTCCACGCCTACTATCTGGACTAGATACTTTGGGGATGGGAAACATACGAAAAGACCCCTGATCTTAAGGAACTTCCAGATGAAAGTATGCAATAGTAAATAATTAAAAACAGAAGTGTATTGTAAGGAGTTCCCTGGTGGCCAAGTGGTTAGGATTCCGGGCTTTCACTGCCGTGGCCCAGGTTCAATCCCTGGTTAGGGAACTGAGATCCTACAGTTCTATGCCATTGAATGGTTATGGAATGCTTTCCCCACACGAGATAAAGAGAAAAGCATAGTACTGACACACCAGTTAGTGTTCCATGAATGTTACTTCGTTTTTCTACCCATCCCCCACCACTATTCACCGGCTAACTCCCGTCCCCAACTCACACACATACGTACTTTGTCTTTTCCAATTTTAACATTCTTCAAAACCGAAGGTCCACCCTGGGCAGGAAGTTTTCCTATGCTGGTCAAGCTTCTGTCTCCTTTGAAGTCATAGCACTTATTTCCAATAGCCTGTGGGGTGATTACATGCTGTCTTGTGATGTCACTGGCACTATTTAATGTCTTATGAGTTCAGTGTTTCTGATGTCTTATGGTATTAATAAGATAGTACCTATATTATTATTATCATACATCTTTTGCATTAGTGAGCTTTTCATATACTTTCATTGTACCAGCTAACTCTAAACTCCTTTGTGTTTCTCCTGGGGTCTTGGCATAGGAGACATCAGGAAGTATTCACTAATTCAAAAGTTTGAGGTGTTTGTGAAGTTTTCATTCATTACAAAAATGATCCAAGTCAAATAAATACAGCTAACACTTCATGGTTTGATTCTACTCTGTTTAGAGAGTCCATAGTTATAAACTCTTTTTGTGCCCAATTTTGGACATAAAGGTAATCTGTGCATGTTTTCAATCCCTTTAGGTCACAGAACTAAAGCTATCTTCTTCTGAACTACCAAAGAAAAATTCTATCTGTTCTTTGAAAATTAAAAAACAACCAACTAACCCTTTTAAAAAAAGCAGTTCCAGTTCACAGATTTTTTTTTTAATGTTTATTTATTTATTTTGGCTGTTGCCAAGTCTTAGTTGCGGCACATGGGATCTTCGTTGCGGCATGCAGGATCTAGTTCTCCGACCAGGGATCGAACCCGGACTCCCCGCATTGGGAGTGTGGAGTCTTACCCACTGGACCACCAGGGAAGTCCCCACAGATTTATTTTAATCTTATAAATGTATTATAAAATACTGTATGCTTAGAAAGGAGTAAACATAATATATAAGTAAAATTTAAATAATAATAAAATGTACACTCTGTAGCCATTATCCATCACAGGAAATAAAACATGAAATAGTAAAGCTTTTATATCACCAAAATTTTAGTCTAAAGCAAACTAAGTCCAAAATGGTTATAAGGGGACTGCCCTGGCGGTCCAGTGGTTAAGACTCCCCGCTTCCAATGCAGGGGGCACGGGTTCAATCCCTGGTCAGGGAACTAAGATCCCACATGCCACGCAGTGTGGCCAATAAATAAATAAATAAGTAAAATTTTAAAATGGTTATAAAGCTTCGAGATGATAAAGGGGTTTTTAAAGACTAAAAAAGACACCAACTATTACAGGATTATACATTGAGATTAGAAGGAGATTAGGTAAATCTTGTCCTAATGACAGTATCAAATACAAGACTTTTTAAGTTGGAACTACTTTATTTTCATTGACTAGATAGCCTGGATTTTTGGAATAGTTACAATTTCATTCCATTTCCATAAACCAATGGCTTTTTGGAAATTACAATATTCTGTTATTCAAACTAGTCTACATCTGCCAAACTACCTCTTCTATCTGGAAATAAAAGTTCTTTGTGGGGTCATGTGATCTAAATGTTGGTTTCTGTAAATAAATCAGCATAGATAAAATGAAAAAAAAAAGGCATCAGGTTACAGATTTAGGAAATCCTGACTCTAGTCTCTGTTGAATTACTGGCTTTCATGAAGTGAGCACTAGACTTTCAAGTAGCTAATACAGAAAGAAATACAACCAATATTAAGATCCACAGTATCTATGAGGAAAAATGAAACCAGTAGCACAGGAGAAGCCCGATTATTCCTGATTCTAAGAATTGAGATATATTTCTCTATTAAAGCCTCAAAGAGATAATATGAACATTGACATCCCTTCCTTATAGTAAGCACAGGAATGTGTTTCAATGGGTTTCTTTTTTTTTAATTGAGTTATAGGTGATGCAGAATATTATATAAGTTATAGGTGTACAATATAGTGACTCACAATTTTTAAAGGTTATACTCCATTTATAGTTATTGTAAAACACTGGCTATATTCCCTGTATTGTACAATATATACTTGTAGTTTATTTTATACATAATAGTTTGTATCTCTTAATCCCCTATTCCTATATTGCCCCTCCCCCCTTCCTCTCCTCACTGGTAACCACTAGTTTGTTCTCTATATCTGTGAGTTTGCTTCTTTTTTGTTATATTCACTAGTTTGTTGCAATTTTTAAATTCCACATATAAGTGATATCATACAGTATTTGTCTTTCTCTGACTTATTTCACTTAGCATAATATCCTCCAAGTCCATCCATGTTGTTGCAAATGGTAAACTTTCATCCCTTTTTATGGCTGAGTAGTATTCCATATATATATATACACACACCATATCTTCATTATCCATTCATCTATTATGGACACTTTGGTTGCTTCCATATCTTGGTAACTATAAATAATGCTGCTGTGAACACTGGGTTGCATGTATCTCTTCGAATTAGTGTTTTTGTTTTTTCCAAATACATATCCAGCAGTGGAATTCCTAGGTCATATGGTAGTTCTATTTTTAGTTTTTTGAGGAATTTCCATACTATTTTCCATAGTGTCTGCACCAATTCACATTTCCACCAACAGGGTATAAAGGTTTCCTTTTCTCCACATCCTTGCCAACAATTGGTGTTTCTGTTCTTTTTGATGATAGCCATTCTGACAGGTGTGAGGTGATATCTCATTGTGGTTTTGATTTGCATTTCCTTGATGACTAGCAATGTTGAGCATCTTTTCACATGTCTGTTGGCCATCTGTGTTTCCTCTTTGGAAAAGTATCTATTCAGATCTTCTGCCCATTTTTTAATCAAGTTGTTTTTTTGATGTTGAGTTGTATGAGCTGTTTATATATTTTGGATATTAACTCCTTATCGGTCATATCATTTACAAATATTTTCTCCCATTCAGTAGGTTGTCTTTTAGTTTCATCAACTGTTTCCTGGGCTGTGCAAAAGCTTTTAAGTTTATAGGTTCGATGGATTTCTTATAACAAATATGCTGAAGACTTGAAATCAAAATGCAAATTCAGAGACACTAACATATGCCCTCTGAAATGATGTTTTTGGGAAATAACTCAGCACTTCTTTTGGGTGCAAGCATAACTCCGTAAAGGTAAACATCTGGAATTCTTACACTGCAAACATTAAAGAAGTTCCATCCTTAGTCAAGAATTCAGATGTTCTGGATTGATCTGCTATTTGTAATTAATTTGCTGGTCCTAGTGTGAATACAATATACTTGAACTAAATTTCATTAAATTTCCATCAGATTTAGATAGAATTTCGTTTTTCTCTTTCTTTTAGGTAAGTACCCAGAGAAGTAAGAAAACATTTTCTCTCTGGGATTATGCTTGGAATATGCAACAGAAATGTCAGAGTAAGTACAAAATGTGAATGTGCATTTGTTGCATATGAATACAGGGAGAATTCTACTTTTAAAAAAATATACTAATTATCAACTTCCCTAAGTGCAAAGTGATTATTTGCTTTATAAGTTATTTTTTCTGCACAATAGTGACAGCCCACTGATTACGGGACTAAGACAAAGGAAATTTAAAGCAAAACTACTAGGAGGCATAATCCACTAATACTTGCTCAAAAACAAAAATTACTTGAATTTTTATGCAAATCAAAAGAAAAATAAGGACTAACGGTAAAAAATGTCAAACATTCAGATGTATTTTCAGTGAGGCACTTCTATCAAAGCCACCTCTAACCTTTCTTTAACTGGATTGTGTTTGGTTTTGTTTCCCCCACAGGATAAAGAAGAAAACCACTAGAGTTTCTCTGACCATCAGTTCCCCTGTTAATGAAACCTCCAATATCAGATCAAGTTATTCTACCTTAGTTCAACCACTGTGTATTGACCCCCAGAGGGTAGGTTCAGTTTTAAAAGCTTTCTGAGGGGTTCCAGTAATGGAGACACAGGCCCAGAGAGGAAGGAATCAATGCAACTTTCTTGAAAAGCACACATAGGGAGAGCCTCCAAGGTGCATGACCTCAGAAAGAACAAGAGAGAAATCTATGGGTCTCAAAAATAACTCCACGGTAGTTCTGTGGGTTGGCCATTTGTCTGTGTGCCAGGCCATAAGGGACAGTTGGTTTCTAGGAGCTCAGTCCCATAATAGAATATTCCAACTATCCAAGGAATGAATTCCCTTTTAATTAAAAAAAGGGGGAAATGTTTTTTCAAAAATCTAAAAGATACAACAAGAACAACTGTATGGAGAAAGGAAAAAAATCTAATCAGTAAAATTTAGAAGTTATTTAAACCTTTAATACACAGTCTCTAAATACTCATTTCTCAAATGTAATCTCCCAGTGTTGTGTTTCACCATCTCAGCTAATGGAATGCTGGAGGAGAGAGAAAAAAGGGTGGCATTGGAGCAGACATTCAAACTGACATTTAAATTAGGAGCATCATCCTTTTCAGAAAGTAAACTTAGAGTGTGGTCGGTAACAGCTAAAAATGATCCAGTTAGTCCATGCCCACCATGCACCTAGGTTTTGGGGCCTTGACAATATGGATGACAGTGTCTCTTCTATTTCTTAAACCAGATGCAGAGTCCCTGCAGCAGCCTGTCGGGATCCACTTGTGTAGTAGCCCCTGTGTTTACCAAGGTAACCTATCCACACTGCATGACGCAGTTTGGATTTTATAGATAAATTGTGGGGATTATCAAAGGTGAAAGAAGAAGGAAAGAAAACTAGAAAAGGACCTCAGAGATTATAATTATTTTATATATGAGAAAACTGAGTCCCAGAAAGCATAAAATTATTGTTCAGTGTCACAGAGCAACTCATGGTTTATCCTACGCTCTTTAGATTTTTGCTCTGTGTCAGTCCTCCAGCTCTGGAAGGAAATGCTTAGACTGTCCTTTCCAAGCAGACAATGCTCTGCCTGACCTCAAGATTCATCAGGTTCTCTTAACTGGCCATAAGATGCCCTTCTGAAGTAGTCAACAAGCAAAGCCATATCTACTTCCTGCTTGGGTCACAGTCAGAGATCAGGATTGAGAAGCCTCCTCTATCACTCACTGGAAACAGCAGGATTCAGTCAGTTAGGTCAAACCAAGCTAAGATTGATATCTTCTCTGGGCTCTCTGTTCCAAACCTAACAGAACTGAAACTATTGCCATTGCTGGCCCAAGGTATGAGAAGCATGGCAGGGACTTAACCAGATACAGGATGGGAGACACAGAAAACAATGTCATTAAGAGTAAGGAGCACTACTATCAATTCTGGAAGCCCACTTTCAGTAGATGCCACCAGGCACAAGCGTCTATTATTTCCACAAGTCTCCTGCTGCATTCCTTCCCTGTAATATGCAGCCCTGGGCATCAGGCTCAAGGGTGGGGTTGGTGGTCATTATGTCTTAACTAGGTCTCACCTGATAGAAGGGCCTCTGAGCCTCTCTCTCTCTGGTCTGAGGGCCAAGTTATAATCTGAAATGTAATTCTAGATTCTAGAGGACCCTGGAGCTAAGAATAGGAGAGGAGAGAGATTAGGATTTAAATTTAAGGGGTAAATTTACAACAATGCCACTCGTTCATATGCATTATGAGACTATACTAGCGTGTTAATAAACACTTCTTATATATATATAACTCTTCATTCTTTAAAGAAAGTTTTCAGATTATTTCCCTGAAATGAGCCTCAAAACCTCAAGTTGGCTGAGCATTTTACTAGCCCTATTTCACAGACAAAGAACATGAGTTCTACAAAGGTTAAGAGTCTTCCAAGTTCCTATGATGAGCTTCAACCAGCTAGTGGTAAAGTTGTGATTTTGGCCCAATTCCTCAAAGTCATGATTCAGAATCCTTAACAAATTACAATACTGCCCATGCTGCTTGACCAATAATAAAGATTAAATCTGTGACTTCACAGGTACTCAACAAAAAAACACAACAAAGTGAAGACTTTTCAAGTAATTGGTTTTCTATCTTGAAAAATGGCTCTTGGGGAAGTAAAGAGCCAACTTTCTCATTAAACTCCATGAAACTGAGATTAAAACTTATACCTGACTGTAAAGCACACTATAAAGCACAAAAGATGCCCAGCAAGCTCCTTATTTTGATTAAGGTACAGTCAGTAGTCAATAATTATGATGAAAAGCATGCACACTTACTGCAATTGGCACCCCAAATCATTGTATATGGTGAAACAGTTTCTTCCATTCTGTGAATTCTGTGTTTATTCTTCAGCATCTTCAAGACATCTCTACAACCAGAGGTCAGTGTGTCGTGTTTGAATGCCGAGTCCAGGCCACAGCCGCAGTTCAAGTTCACTGGTACAGAGAGAAAGAGCAGATAGCAGACTCAGATGACTTCCGAATTCTGAGAAAAAGTACAGTGATAAGCTTTTGAATTTACTTTTCATTCTGATTAACCTTGAAATATAATTCATGTTTTAATGTTTAATAGCTGATTCGTTACAGGCTCAAATATTGCTACTGCTAAACAATTACTTAAAATCCAAATGATTCCTCAACATAAACAGCCAAAAAAGAAAACAAAACAAAACAACTGTTTTGTTCTGATTAAACAATAGTTTTAATAGCTGTAAAAAGACTAGTTTGTTTTCAGAGATTAACCTTATCTTCCTAAACAGTTCTTAGTATACAAACAAGAAAAAAATGTGAGAATAAACATATTTTTTAAAGAGCAAAACAAATGAAAACTGGTGCGTAACTTTCTAAATACTTTATTGTGTAAGTTTCCTACCAAATAATTAATTTAGGGAAGGGTAGCAAGTATGACGATCTACCTCATGCTAAACACTGAGTTTATACTTTATAAACAATTTCTCATTTAATCCTCACATCAATATTTTGAGGTATGCATTATCATCTGCATTTTATAAGCAAGAAAACTGAAATAAGAAATATTAAACACCTTGCTGAAGGTCACAAAGCTAGTAAATGCTGCAGCCAAGGTTCAAGCCAAGGTACTTCTTGCATCAAGTGAAGAAAATATACTCACTTAAATATTAATTCAAAACAAGTGAACATTTGCACATCACATTTAGAAAGAAACACCTCTATTACACAACATGGTATTTCTCTTAAAAATAACATTTATTGCATTTTCTGAACCTAAAGTAATACATATTTATTATAATAAATCTAGAAAAATATAAAATATATAAGAAGGGCTTCCCTGGTGGCGCAGTGGTTGAGAGTCCGCCTGCCGATACAGGGGACACGGGTTCGTACCCCGGTCCGGGAAGATCCCACATGCCACAGAGCGGCTAGGCCCGTGAGCCATGGCCACTGAGCCTGCGCGTCCGGAGCCTGTGCTCCGCAACAGGAGAGGCCACAATAGTGAAAGGCCCGCGTAACACACACAAAAAAAAAGTACAAGAAATTTAAAGTTACATTCTTACTACCCAGAGAAAACTATTAACCTTTTGTGTAGTTTTCTACAGTAGTACTACAGTATTTTTATGATGTAATATTCAACTTTATTTTAATTAGAAAGAGTAAAAGAAAAGGATTTTCTCAGGAGAAAAAGGCCACCTCAGGATTAGTGTTTCAGCAACAGTTCACATTCAGAGAAGAGATATATCTGGTCTTACTTCCTATTAGAAATGAAGAACTAAAGCCCAGAGAAGTAAAGTAATTTTCAAAAAGTCACAGAGCAATCTAGTGGTAGAACATGGCTAAAATACAGTTTTTTTTCCTAGCACCTTGCCAAGTGTTCATTCCATTATGTACCTTTTCTGAGTTTCTAGAGAATTTACAGCCTGTGACTCAAGATTTCAGTCAACGTTGTATTTGCTTCAAGTTATTTCACACATGGCTCCTTCTCCCAACTAAATTGTCATCATTTAAATTCTCTCTCTATTCTTTTGTTTTATCTTTCAGAAGCTTGTTTATCATCCATTCCTGGTAAGCACAATTTTTCAACATCTTGATAATGAATAATTAAACCAAATTTAGCATCAGAAGACTTTGGCTCCTAAGCCACTTTTGCCTTCAGGAGCAGTTTTGAGGCTACCCTATGCCAACTCTTGAACTGATACAACAGAAGAAGCAAGATAACTGGGATCTATCAGTGTATTTATTCGTTTATTCATTCATTCAACATGTATTTACTAGACACAGGCTATGTCCTGTTCTGTTCTTCACACTGAGGAGTCCCTGCACTCACAGGGTACAAATTCTTCCTCTAATTCCATTTGGGATATTATTTGTGCCTCATGAGCAACATACAGAGGCAGTAAGGAGGTGTCCTGACATCATACATCCAAATTGTTGACTGTCCAAGAAGTATGTGTGGTGCCCATCACACAGTGGCCATCGCTGTCTAACTACCATGGCAATAATAATTTTTAGGTCAGTTCAGAAAATTTTTCTATAGGACCTTTATGCTAAGCACTAAGGCTACAGAAATCTAGAATTCAAGAGATAAAGTATAATCCCTGCTTTTAAGAATCTCACAGTCTAGTAGAGAAAACAGATGTGTCTAAGAAGTAGGTGTTAGGGACCAGGATGGGATTATTTTAGGTTGTATTTTTAAGATTTATCTTCATGAGCCCACTCAAAGACAAAAAAACTAATCAGATGGATTTTTTTAAATCTTAGGAATACAGTATTTATTCCTAGTACGTACTCTCCTTGACATCCTCCCACACTGTTTGTTAACTTGAGGGATCCAAATACTCTGGTCAAGTTGACTCTCTCCCCTTTCCAGAGGAAGTGTGCACCTTAATTATCGCAGAAGCATTTCCTGAAGATTCTGGGGAATTCAAGTGCATTGCAGAAAATGAGGCTGGGACTGTAGTCTCCACAGCAAGACTCTTTGTTTCTCCAGGTAACTCCTCAGGATCACCCTGCTCAAATTCAGCCCTGAGCCAAGAGGAAGATTCTGTTTCTATCTGAACTGGTGACTAATTATATTTTTCAGAAGGAAAAGAAGTGGAGAAATCAGAGAGTTCTCCAAAGTCACTCATGAGGACATTTTCTCCAAAACTGGCCTCCTTTCCCTGGAGCAGTGAGAGCTACACAAAGGGCAAAAATCCAGACAATACTCCAATAAACCTTATGCCAACTATTCCTGAAACAGCCAGTCACCATGAACATGAGATCCAGGTTCCAAAGGAGGATTTCTGTACCATCAATGAAAATTCCTCTGAGCTACAACCACAATGGTAAGGGCAGACAGACCTAACATTCACTCATTCAACAAATGTTCTTGGCTCTATATATAGAACAGTGAACATGACAAAGCTCCTGCCCTCAGTGAGCTTGCATTCTGAGATGACTCACTTTACCTGTGTCATTTCTCCCTTGCCCTCCATCATGCATTTCACCAGGGCCGAAATAGTAAGTCATGTGCTTAGATCCACATTTAAGGGTTTGGTACAGAAACTTAGTAAAAAAAAAAAAAAAAAAACACCAACAATGTTGAAATGGCAAAAGATTCTGAAGAATGGGAGCTTTTCCTGAAACAGAATTCAATGTCCTATCTCAATACAAATGGGTAAAACATTTTGTGATACAGGTTTCTTCACGGTTAGTCTTAGAATACAGACACAATTGTCCTTGCATTTAGAGGACAAATTGGAAATGGAAAGATAATTCAGTAAGCGAATTTGCCAACCAGGTTATGTTTAAAAACAACATAATCCACCACCATTCCCAGCCCCCAAAGACAAACCTCAAACGAAAATATTGATTTTTAAAAAACCTAAAAATTGATACTTGGAGACTCCAAGTCATTGGAGGGACTTCCCTGGTGGTCTATTGGCTAAGACTCTGCATTTCCAATGCAGGGGGCCCGGGTTCAATCCCTGGTCAGGGAACTAGATCCCACATGCCGCAACTAAGAGTTCGCATGCCGCAACTAAAGATTCCGCATGCCACAACTAAAAGATTCCCGCATGCCGCCAAGTAAAAGATCCCACGTGCCACAACTAAGACCCAGCGCTGCCAAATAAACAAACAAATAAATAAACATTTCTTTTTTTTAAGTTATTGAAGACTAACAGACCTGGAACAGTACGTGAAGTACATAGTAGGAATTCAATAAATAGTAGCTATTACTTCACTGCATTGTTCTTTTATCGAGATCAGTGTTATCTCCAACAACAGCCTATGACTGATTTCTCAGTTGGTCTCCTGGAATCCCTTTAGCTTATAGGATCACTAGTCACCCGGGCAGTAGCCACCCCTATCAATAAAGATTCCTCATGGGATCAAGGAAGAATGGGTGTGTGGAAAAATAAATAAGACTGCAATTTATTGAACAAACATCTATTAAGCACATTGTATGTGTTTTGTCAGTTTCTGTGCCTTGGGAAAATAGCCAATACTCATATCCAAAATTTTTCTCCATGAGTACCTGTGTTTATCAGTGAGCCTTTAGGACTTAAAAAGGCCTTGAATTTATAATATAATATCTTTCATATGAGACTACTATCTTTTTCATTAATAAAACCATTTGTGGGGACACTTATCAGGCAAAAGTTCCATGAACGTTAACAAGTTTTTTACTGAATGTCTACCATGAGCTAAATTGTCCTAGACAAGATAGATATATAAGCAATAAAGAATCCCTCCCTCAGAAAAAAACTTAACCTAGTTGAGGAGATACATTATACCACATAATAGTCCACTGTATGATTTCCTGTTTCATTTGAGTCTCTCAGCAACCCTGATTTAGGTTCGTAAAACTGATACTATCTTTGTTTTTTCAGTTAATTATTAAAGCTCAGAGAGTTGAAGCAACTTGTCTAAGGTTACACAGCAAGTATGTAGTAGAGTGGGCACTCACACTCAGGTCTCCAAAATAGATAATAAAAAGGTTAATGTCTAGAAAGCTGTAGAAGATCAACCAAATTAATGTTATCATTTTTACCGTTTGACTCCAAACCCAGTGTCCATTATTATTTCTTGCTTGAGAAGCATAAGATTGAGTCAACTACTACAATGGGACTCCCTTTTGCTATAGGTCTATGCAGAACTTCAGTAATCATAGTGATTAATGCATAACCTGAAAATGAATAAAACATTCTTCATTTTTTAGTCCTTTCATCTTCAATATGACATTTTCCTTCTCAGTTGAGACAGCAGAAATTAGCCTCATCACATACATCTGACCTCTGATTTTAGAAGCAGCTCACAGCACCATTTTTACAATCACATATATACTTCACATTTTAAAAAACAACATGGGATGAATGAGTGACAGTTAAACAGCTACCCTTCCACTGATGATGAGACAAGAAGGAATTCCCTGGACATGCAGCAAGAAACATTTCAGTAGGAAACATGTGAGATAGTAGGGAGTTACCTACATCTTGTGAGGCATTAGAATGATTTACCAGAGGCCCTTGCTGATAATTTAGAGATAGAAATGGAAAAGGCTGTCTCTGGGGCTTCCCTGGTGGCGCAGTGGTTGAGAGTCCGCCTGCCGATGCAGGGGACACGGGTTCGTGCCCCAGTCTGGGAAGATCCCACACGTCGCGGAGCAGCTAGGCCCGTGAGCCATGGCCGCTGAGCCTGCGCGTCCGGAGCCTGCGCGTCCGGAGCTTGTGCTCCGCAATGGGAGAGGCCACAACAGTGAGAGGCCCGCGTAAAGCAAAAAAAAAAAAAAAAAAAAGGCTGTCTCTGGGGGCAGGCTGGAATATGGTCCACCCACCTGACATCTTAATATTTCGTTCAGTTTTAGGATGATTTTTCTCAAATAAGCAACTAAACCATTCAAATAGCCATATTTGTGAGAAAACATAAAACACCACTCAAAAAAGCAAACCAAATATTAAAAAGTAGAAAAACAGATTCATGGTAAATTACTGAACACAGACCCTTAACTTTTGAGAATGGTGTTACCAGTGATCTTACTTACCTTTCCTAAACTATCCCTTGATCCCCTAATTGTAGCAAGAACCTTAGCCTAGATGTACCGTGGGGCTACCGCACTGTAACAAACGTTGTACCTTACAAAAGTCTAGGGAAAAGAAGAGGCAAAGCTTAAAGGATAAAGAGTAAATAAAACTAAAATTCTTCCTCAACTATGGAACATTTAGAATCTGCCCTAGGCAAAATTGGGGATTTCAGTTTGTCCTGAGCATCTTCCCTACTTGGCTGGTAGGGTGTATCTCAATCAAACCCTGTTCTTGGGAAGAACTAAATATCAGTCACATACACCACATTTAAAGTGCTCAGAATAGGGCCATACTCAAAGTAAATGCTGTATGTATCAGTTATTCTTGTTATTTTTATTGTCACTTGCACTTACATTTTAGGTCTCTCTAATTTAGATTGAAAGGCTTTGTCCCTATTAATGGAATCTGAAATATCAGTGAGCAGATGTGGAGAAATATTTTGGGTGATTCCTGAAATAAGACTTTGTAAGCGAACGCCTACTCAACAAGTCTAGTATGCTTTTTCTACTAAGTAACGGCTGTGTGCCCAGGTGGCAGTTATCAAACTTTCTCTGAACACCAAAGGAAGGTACACCTACATGGTCAGCTGTGAAGAATTTTAAACAGCTCACATGTGCTCAAACATCTATTTGTTGGATCCTAAAGTACATGATAATGACATCAAGACTGGAGTACGCATGAGGGAGGGGAATAAACAGATATGCTTTAAGCAATAATACCATACCAAAGTAAAAGCCACTAAATAGGGATAATTCCACCTGATTAGCCTGATCCTCATGCCACCTACCCCTCTTCACCACCTCTTGTCGATTTGAAGGTTTCTTCCTCTATAATTATTTACTTCCCTGCACAAAAATGGAAACTTAAATGCTAAGATGGTCTCCTTGATGAAAAGAGAAAGGAAGCTGTGTAACTGTAAGGAGTAAGGGAAATAAAGAGAGCTAACAACACAGAGCCCTAACTGTAAACACTGCTCGTTTGGTAGTTTCTGAAGTGTTTCAAACTCTTTTAGAATGAAAGTATAAAGTCAAGGAGGCATATGCTATACAGATTCAGAGAACTTGCTAAAGAAAGCAAATCACATTTTTCCACTTCCCCACCTTCCCAGTGACATAACACCATCATCCTGCTCTCCTGCCTTTGCCCAGACACACTCCCTCTCTTGAAACAAACTGCTTGAACCCCACTCCATTCCCCCTCCCATTTGGCAAGAGAAAAAAAAAGGCCTTCAGATGAACAACTATCCAATACAAATAAATTTGGAGCCCATCCATCACTGGTCTTATTTCTGGAGAAGTCTTAGCAGTTAGAATGTCAGTCTTAGAATACTACTTCCCTTTTAGTCCTTTCTTCAACAGGGAAGATCAAAGCCCCCACCACGAAAAAGAAAATAAGTTTTCTTTATATTTTTTCCCATTTCCCAATTCTTTGCTCTTCCCCCTATGTGAGTTTGCTAAAGCTCATAGTCAAAGCTCACATCTAAAATAAAGAGGCTTGCAAGAGAAGCTCATGTAATCCCACTCCTTAAATATCACTAAGACATCTGAGATATTGTTTAGATTGTGGACTCTTACTTTGACATGCCAGCATAGGTAGATGGACAGGCAAGCACATCAGATGTCACTGTTTGGCAGCTGATAAAAGTCAGTGGTGCTATAATACTAAGCACAGAGCCACTAGATTAGTCTGTGAGGGAAGGGGATGCCTCTTCCTTCCCTTTAGTAGTAGGTTAAACCGAGCAGGCACTCTCTGGAACTCGGGTAAGTCCCTTCTTTATTCCTGCTTCAGTTTGGGGTTTTGTTTTTGTTTTTTGTCCAAATCAGAACAGTATGTAAAAGGTGATCTTCAGATAAAAAGTTCAAAAGCCACAAGATCATAATGGCATTATACAAGATTTGAAAAGAATGTAACCTGTTCATTCCACTGAAATTGGAAGGCATTACAGAAAGGATAAAAGGAAAGATAGTTGTGTGTCATTATTTTTAAATCATCATTTTTCTCTGAAAAGGGACACTTGATCTAACTGTAATTGTGGTAATGTCCTACAGCTTCAAAATATCCTCAGTTTTTTGTGCAAGTCTGTGCTATATTAGACATGAGGGGTAAAGTCAAGATTTTTCTAAATAGGAGACTTAATAGTACTTTATTCATAAAATCTTTGAAATTTATTTAACATTATTTGGAATAAATTGATACTGTCATATAATAGAAGGCATTATAGAATTGAATTGTTGAACAGTAACTACTACAAACATGAAGAAAAACCTTTCAGAGTTACCTGCGTGAACATCTGTGTAAAATTTTGTTGAGACATGAATAAAATGAAACTTTTGAAAGAACATATTTTTAATTGAATTTTTTTTAAATAACAGTAATTGTTAACTATGTAGGCTGATACCAAAATGTACAAGACAGTTGACCTTCTAAAAATATATGTAAAGAAAAATAGGGAATTTTCTGGAAAATATCTACTGGCTATTTGTTAAACAGTTTATTCCTTCCTTGGTATTTGAAATTAATCTGAATGATTTGCCTGCCCAAAAAGGAATTTAAAACCAAACACTGGATTCAATTCTGCAATGGAAAAAATAAACCCATAAATATGAAACTATTTGCCTTGAAATAGAGTCTTTTTTCGTTTTTTTTAGAGTATCTAATTAAAGCCTCCTTCTGGATGTTTTTCTCCAATAATTTAAAGGCCTAATATAGTTAATTACTAAAATGCACTCTAGTTGAATGTGCTTATATTCATAAACTCAAAATTAAGAAATGTATGACTTTTTAAGTGCCTTTTTCAATAGAATCTTTCTCTTGGCTGTTTAGTTGCATTTTTGTTCTTTCCTAAAACTGCTAATTTTAACATAACTCTAAACTACATGCACAACCTGAGGATCAAGTTATCTGGTTTAGAAGTTTTTCATTAAAAATGATACTTTCTTCAAGATAGGAAACTGAATAATTATAAGACTATGCTTCAATGATGACAAACAATTTGGTTAATTTTATTAGTTAAAAGTTTGATTTATCATTACCTCAGAGTTGGTTTATATTATATGAAACAAACTAAATGTATTTTGAACTAAATTACTTGATATTTTAAATAAAGACAGAAGCAGTATTACAACAATTTATGGCGCTAGTTTTTGTGTATAAAGTCTATATACAGTCCTGCCCAGATTTACCTTACTAATGGAAGAAATCAGAAGCAAATATAATTCTCTCACTTCGCTATATAGTAGAAACTAACACAACATTGTAAAACAACTATGCCCCAATTAAAAACAAAAGAAGCAAATATAATTCTTTAAGGTTGATTATAGTGACAAATGATTTATCAAAGGAAAAATGGGGAACTACTGTCGGAAGTCAGGACTGCCAATGCAGAGCTAAGTAAGAAAAATGGCACCCTTCTCTTCTTGGAAAACTATAGGCTAGCTTCACAGTTGCCTTACTTCCCTTCTGTACATCCTGTTTGCCATTTCAAAAGGAAAAATAATATAGGAACTAAAGCAATTTCAAAATTAGTCTGAAATACATATTAAACATGTAAAAATAATTTAAAGTGAAACTAAATAACTAAGAGACCATCGAGACCAATAACTAGATAATACAATCTAAAAATAACAAAAAATTACAAAGGGCTCTGGAATACTGTCAGTAACATATATTATATACACACACAGAGACACACGAATACAGTCACTCCTTAATATCACCTAGTTTGGTACTATGGTCAATTGGGAATCAAAGGGAGAAAAAGAAGCAGTGAATTATAAGGTAAAACAAAATCCACTCAAGGTTGACAATAGTGAAGAACAGATGTTTGCTCTACTTTGTGAAACTGTAAAAGGGTGAAGGAGCAAATACGGACAGTAATGTTCTTTACCAAAGAAGCACATTGCTCCCCTTGATTCACCACATCATTCATCACAGATCACCAGGGCATGAATTAACTGGAGTATCAGAAGAGCTGTTCATCGGTTTTGATGAGCAAGGGGAAGAATTCAGACTGAATAGAAGCTGACATGTTATATATTTACCTGCTAATAATTTTAAACCATTAACTCTCTGTGGTTAACGAAACTGTAGCCTCTGGGCAAAAGCTAAACATGAAACCATAAAATTATCACATTGAGCAACATCACAGGTTTTCTTTTCATAAATAACCACTTGGCAAACTTAAACTTTTCCTACATCTTGAAGGCCCTGGGCGTGCTTTAAGAATCACCCAGAGGCAAACAAACACTAATGAATTCTTTTTTCTTATTCTCAAGGGGAAAGTCACTTGTGCAAAGACAACAGATAAAGGAATGGGAAGTCTAGAATTAGACTTGTCACCTTGAGGTGACTTTGAAAGCACATAAGCTTTAAAAAAACAAGCAAAAAAACAAAGCACAAAAACTCTTAAAGATCTTAAACAGTACTGTTTTTATGCAAAAACTGTAACTGAATCATCTTCTTCTTTTGAAGGAACAATATTCTTCAAGAGAAGGCCACTCTATCAAAGCCAGGAGCACAGTATTCCCAGGATATCAACAACGAGGTGCAGACCAAGGTTGCTTCTGATTCACTGCAACCTTGTATAATTCCAGGCTTGCAGCCCCAGATTCGGGACCCCACCCTTCCAGGAGCAAATCATTATAAGTTGCCTTCAACTTCCATAAACCAGCTAAGCATGTTTAACTACGAACGTCCAAAACACTTCATCCAATCCCAAAACCCATGTGGCTCCAGACTGCAGCCTCCTGGACCGGAAACCTCCAGCTACTCTAGCCAGACCAAACAGTCTTCTATTATAATCCAGCCCCGCCAGTGCAAAGAGCAAAGATATTCTGCCTCCTCAACAGTGAGCGCTCACATCTCTATGTCCTCCTCTGCTTTCCCTGGTTCTCCTCAGCAGCTTGCTGGCTCCAACCCAGGCCAAAGGGTTACAGCCACTTATAACCAGTCCCCAGCCAACTTCCTCAGCTCCATATTACCATCACAGCCTGATTACAATAGCAGTAACATCCCTTCCACTGTGGACTCCAAGTAAGTGAATTTTTAAAATATATATAGAGAGACAGACAGATAGAACTGTGTATACCGTGAGCTTGTATCTGGGGGAGAAGGGGAGATAGGTTATGTACGTCATTCTTCACTATCTCAAAAGTCAATGTGATATCAGAGTCTCATTCCGTATTTCTCCTAGAACACCTTAAACCAGGGTACTGGCAATAATCATCTGACCCATTCTCCAGTGTCCAGGTTGAGCTGAACCCAAATCACCTATTACATAACACAATTACTTACCTACTATTTTCCATCTTCAAAAAAAATATTTCTAACATACCCAGGAACAGTGAACTATTCCCCCACCTCTAAGTTACGTTCCTCATGCTGTAAATTTAATTGCTCTGGTTCTGAGCTTAGCTGAGGTGAACACCTGTCTGCTCTTCTTCAGATAGGATTTCCTCTCACATAAGCAGAGGCTATTAAGTTTCTTCTCAGTCTTAGTCTTTTCTTCCTATCCATTTTCCCCTCTGATCCTGAACAACCACTTGGCTAAAAAGAAAATATAGCATTCAAACACTGAAGTATATGAATTTTCCCTATGATCAGAAGGAAGGACTGAATAGGTAAAGGCTCATGATCTTAAGGTTTCCTCTGGCAATTAAAACTACACTTTGTTCAAATTGGTTAGACCAACCTAAATACAGGGAAGAATAACTGAAGCCTTATGCAAGCATGTACTCCGCAGCCCTAAAACTGTCCTAGGAGAACCTGATATGAAGAAGGACAAAGTGGTTGTGCTTTTTTTAAAACATGAACTGAATACTTTGTGCTTATGCAAACTCTGGGCTATCAGTTTTCCTATTCCTTGGCTGGCTAGAACATCAGAGAATTAATCAGAGGCATCTGAAAAACTGTGTGATGAAATATATTTTGTTGGTTACAGACTTATCAACAGATTTGCTGAAATTCTTGCTAATTTCTCTCAGTTTTCTCTAGAGGCTAATTTTTCTAGAGATTCCTATTTTTGGTGACAACTCTGGAAACCTAGGTGAACTCACCAGAGCAATTCAACTTGCAAAGAAACCTTTTCAATATTTTTAAAAATAAAAACGAGGAAAGCCAAAAACATTTGTTAGAATCCTATAGATACTAGGTTGAACCATTTGAAATGGCTGATAGTTAAAAATTTTTGACTGACAAAAAAGGCATTCTCATAGGTTTGGCCTAATGATTTTAAAAGATGCCTTCAAGAATTAAGAGCCCGCTCTTTCTCTTCTATCTCAAATTCCCATTATACCCATTATCACATATTGTAGATTTTTCTTACTTACATTTTACCCATATAATCTTTTTCCATCTAGCTTTCAATTATTTACAAATTTCCTGTATAAGCATGTTTAAATCTAAAATAACTCTTTCTCACTAAAATATTTTTCTTAGTAAAGGCTCTAATCCTATTCCAAATTCCTGCCCAGAAAAGAAAGCCACCAAATAAATACTAGTGAGCCTCAACCATGTACCTAGCTCTCTGCACAGAACTAAGAGAGGAAGGAAGGAAAAAATAGAGAGGATAAGAAATAAAGCACAGAAGGACCCCAAACCAGAGATCAAAGATCCAGCTTTAGCTGCTCCATTTTCAGCAACCATAGATAACTCTTTTAATCTTCCCACAGCCACTTGATACCAGTTCAGTGTCCAGCTGCACAGGTTGAAAGCTCTGGCCCTTTGAACATTTGTGCACAACTCCCTCATTTTTATGATGGGCTGAAGTTTGTCCTGTCTTCTATAATAATCCCTTGGATTCTGACCTAGAGAGGTTTGAAAGCTTTATTTAGCTTTTCATCAGCAGAAAACCCTTAAGCAAATGTTTTATTCAGTTTATCAAACCACAGACTAGAAATTCAGGGGAACTCTTTAACTATTCCTTTCAAAAAGCTTGCTGTGTGACATTCCTCAAGTTTTCCTTACCTGCTCAGTGATTCAGTTTTCTGATCTGTAATAAAAGTAAGGATTTAGGTGATTAATGATAGGGGGAGAAAAAAAAACCTATAAAGTTTTGTGCAAGTATAATATTAGTTTCTAATTATGAACAGATATCAAGTCCTAACACTTAAACCATCTAAACTGGTAATAATGCAGGTATTCAGTAAATAAAAAGGTGACTGAGATTACATATATATCAGTGATTCTCAGGCTTGGTTTTGATAGTCCTTCAGGATTTCTCAGATATATTACATCATATTATGACAGTCTGACAAAAGAATTATTTAATGCTAATTCACTTTAACCAAACACATATGACTGGTTTTTTTTTAGCTGGAAAAACAAAAAAACGAATGGGCTATTCTAACTTCATACAGTTGGAGACATAGTAGATCTATAAAACCAAAGAAATTTTACCACTTTGACCTGGGAATTCAATCTTAAAACAAAACAAAAACATCTCACTATTTATTTAAACACTTGGTTTGGTTATTTGCTTCACTGAACAAATCAGATACAGACAATCCTGAATATCTGAAATACAAGGAGGGAAAATGTATATAATCAACTTTCAATACAGAGCATCTTGAATACAATGGAAAATATTCATTCACTGAACTGATAGTGAGTATTACCTCACTATTTTGCAGGCTTTGTGTTAGTGGATACAAATAATACAACGGTGAGTAATAAAACATCTTTTTTTTCTTCAGTGTATTTACAATCTAGAGATTACTAACCAAGACCCCAAAGCCTGCAAAAATTAAAACTCTGGCTCCACTCAGAGGAAATGCATTTCCACTTAGCTTACAAGTTCTTTTAATGATCCCTGCGAATTTTTGAACAGGGACATGTCAGAGAACAGACCAAGGCTGCCTCACCTGGATACCTGGATTTATTATGATAATGGTAAAATATTCATTGAGGGCAGTGGCCAGTTTTCCCACATTAAATAGATATAAGCTAGCACCTTCAGAGCCCTAAATAAATAAACTAGGTAAAATCTGAATAAACCCTGTGAAAAGTGTGAGCTACCTAACAGATCTAAAAATATAGGACTCCCTAAATACCACCCCGTCCTCTATCAGAATCAGCAGGGGAACACCAGGAGGGGGCAAGGACATCTTGGAAGAAAATTTAGGGTTGGAATTTGAAATAAGGATTTAAACCAAACTCTTCAACTGCCGATCAAATTTGCTTTTTTTTCCCCAAAACTCCTTTTTTTCTCAGTTTACATTTCTTTCTCCTTCCTCCTCTAATCATCCCTTTCTCTAAAAATCACTTATGCAATGTTGAAGAAACTGTTATTACTGTACAAGTTGTTATATAGTGCCATACTTGGATTGTCTAGAATATGAATAGGAAGTAGAAATTAAAATGTAAACTGTAGACTCCATTCAAAGCAAGAGAATATTCACTAAATACCAGTGGTTATGCTGATAGATGTTTAACAATCAGCTCTGGAGGAGAGAGCCATGATTTGTGGTATTTACCAATTTCCCTGGTGTAGATACTCCCACCACCACCAATTTCAAACTTTCAGCATGAGATCACAGTGAGCTGGGAAGAGACACTAAAAATCAGTTCTCTTAAGCCCATATGAGTCAGCTCCAGCACATCGCTGCTTACTATCCACCCATAAATCAAACTCAGGAAATTCAGTTGGAATATTGGAAGAACTCTCAAGCTGCCAGTAACTAGACTTACTCTCACTTCTTGAAGGAAGATCTTCAAGGAAGGACATTCTCCTTATGTCTAATCTAAATTGCTCCTCCTGCTACTTAATTTTCATTTGCCAAGATGAAAAGAAACAAAAACAAAAATAAAAAACAGCTAGTAACCATTCTTATAAAATCCTTCTTGACTGTTATTAGGGCAATTGGTGTTTTAATAACACCAGCAGTACTAAATGGTAAATTCAACCTACCTAAACGTGACTGACAAAATGATGCCAATTCTATTTTACATACCACACCTTACTTTAAAGATCTTCTTTTTAAAAAATCTTTTTTTCTTTTTAAAGCTATCAACAACCCTCAGTTGGCCAACCTGTAAATGCTAAGCCATCCCAAAATGCAAATACTAAGCCCACACCAAGGACTCCTGACCATGAAATACAAGGATCAAAAGAAGCTCTGATTCAAGATTTGGAGAGAAAGCTAAAATGCAAGGACAACCTTCTTCATAATGGAAACCAAGTGAGCAAGATGTCTATTTTGTATTAAGAAAAAAAAGCCAATAAAACTATAAAATCTAATCTCAATAAGAATGTTGTTTCTGTCTCACAGATCTATGTCCATATAATCAGCAAGGGAGAGGAGTATCTAAAAAAAGGGCATATTTGGATCCTATTCTGTATTTCTCTGCATGAAATCCCCGCTAGGAGTTCAGTAGTAAAAGAATGAAGCAAATGAAAAAAAAAAAAAAACCCAATCTGAATGATTCAATTTTGTTTTAAGCATTACCATAAAAATATGTCTGATGACCAAATAACTAATGGGAAATGCTGTCAACCTGACTTCTTCATGTACTTTGGTATATATTATTGATGGAAAAATAGCTATAATTCTTATTATACACATTGTATTAGTCACTGATCTCTGAAAGAGTACTACTATATGCCTTTAATCCAAATACATTTAACATACGAGTTGCACTGCTCTTAACCAGAAGTTAGTAAATCAAATATAGTGTTCACTTAATAAAAATTATTTCTGAATCTGAGGACATACGGTACTATATTCAAAGACAGAGCCAACAGGAACATGCAGAACAAGGAGGAAGACAAAGAATTTCCCTTTATTGGGGAGAGAGAGCCTTATTTAAGGGTGATTATGCTTGCCTTTACTAGAAGAAAGAAAACAGAGATGAATATTACAGATGAGGGAAGTGGCACTAGAACGAAAGGAAAATGCTTTGAATGAAAGAATGTTTTTTTATAAACATAGTATCTATCATTCAATAGGCATAACTATACTTCTTTGGTATAATTCTTGGTGGTTTAAAGGTAAAGCTATACAAATAACTTTTATTAAATCTCATTACTATCTCCTTTATGATTTATTTCTTTAAAGCGGCTAACATATGAGGAGAAGATGGCTCGCAGATTGCTAGGACCACAGAATGCAGCTGCTGTGTTTCAAGCTCAAAATGACAGTGAGGCACAAGATCCAGCACAGGTAAATTAAAATAATCTTTATCTAACTGGAGCACTTTTCTTTTGTGTGATTTTTAAATATCTGCTTTTCTAAATGCTTATAAATAGCATTTGAAGCAAAAGTCAATTACTTCCATACTCCATTACATATAAAAAGTAGAGGCCATGATGGGTTGAATATATACACAAAAATTTTTAATTTTACCCCATTTTCTGGTGGTTCTAGTATCTGCATATGAAATGTTATAAAGTCAAAACACCAGAAGACTAATGGTGTCACTTTTCATCTGGACATTTAGGGGTCAGTTAAACCGAGGACTCTCCCTACAATGTCTACATGGACAGAAAATTTATGAGTTGTAAATCTTTCACAGGACAAAAGTTAAAACTCTAAACCAAAGTAATTATAACCTTTTCTCATAAGCTGTTTATCATTTTAATGTTTTAAAATAAACTCATGTACTAACGAAACATCCAATTTCTTCTGTCATGTTCCTGTATCTTAAAATGATTCTTATTAAAAACACAAAACAAACAACAAAAACCTTATGAGTAATGGCTCCAGAATTAAGAACAGCATCCTTTCCAAGGAATTAACTTTATCCAGAACATAAAGTGAATATCCCACAGGCTTGTTCCTGATCAACTTCATTTTAACAAGTTAACCTCAAAGAGAAGTGTACAGCTGGAGAGGCAAAATGAACTGCTATTGCTCTTCTATCTTCCTTCTGTAGTTACCTCTCATTCCTTCCTAAAAACTCCACAAGAAACTGGAAGCCAAACCGAGCATTCAAGAATTCCAACCTTCTACAGTATAGGAAGATGAAGATAAGACTTTTGTTTCTGTTAAATGTGACTAGATCTACTGAAAAGGATAGAGCAGGGTCTAGCACAGCAAGTAACTAGAACCTGAGAACAGAACTTAACTCTCTTTCGGCTACTGAGGAGTTCACACACTCATTTATTCAACTAATTTATATGAAGTACCTACTGTGTGTTGGGCTCTGGAGTTGGTACAGGAGATTACAGCAAGAATAAGACACAAATATATCTCTATTAGAAGAAATAACCCAAAGTAACATTAGATTGATGATGGTTTATGTTATAAATTCACAGTGTATGATTTCAAGGTCAAGGGTGTGTTGTTTTTCTCATTCATTCTTTAAAAACTTTAAAATGAAGGTGAAGGTACCAAGAAAAGAGATAGCAGCAAAACATATTATGAAATCAGAAAAGAAAAATCTTACGTTTTTTGGTACACTTCAAACAGTCTACTTAAATAATACAAAATGTCATCAAATTACATATAACTGAAATATCACACCTGTGAATATGAATACATACATGTTCAAACCACTACAGGAAAAGGTCAAAAACTTAATTTAGATATTATGAGTTTAAGTGGATTATTCTTATTTTTTACCAAAAAATTCACTGATCTTTTGACATTTGGCTTAGAGAAACTCAAAGCCCAGCCAAAAATTATTACAGAGTTGTAAGAATTTTGTTTTAGAATGACAAAATACATTAAAGTTCATCCCAAAATAAATTATTTGTACTGATTTGCTATGTTGTTTTTCATATACTTGGGTAAGGACTATATTTTCTACTTCTTTGTATCTCTCACTATACCAAGCACAATGAAATATACGGAATAGGCACTAAATATTTAATCAGTTAATTCTATTATAAATTCATCAATTCCTGATTTTATCCTCAAATATGAATAATTTTCTGGTGCTCAGATATAAATTCTAAAAGATGACTGCTTAAATTAAATACACCCTTATTAGGCAGGAAGTAAGTAATGTTGTTTTTCAAAGGCTTTTCATAACTCTACACATAGCTTCCACAGTGTCCATCAGGATTTTGTGCCATGAGCTAAAAAGAAAAGTATTTTCCAGTCTAATATGTGTTTACTGCTGTTGGTGCCACTTATGAGCAGTAGGCATAATACCCTGTAGCTACTGCCAACACAAATGACTTCATAACTATTCCTGTTTTACCAAAGGACAATCTGTACTATGTGCTCCCATTTCAAATACACCAGGGGGACTCATCATCCTTTGTCATAAAATCGTCATCTAAAAAATGAACCACCACCAATTCAAAGTCTAGTTAATTTTCATAAATCGTATCTATTGAATAGTCTTAATTCTGGGGATTTCTTGCTAGAGTATTAGAAGGTTAGTGTACTATATTTTAAATGCTTAACAGCTAAATATATAGAACTATCCATGACAGTACAAATACAGCCACAACAGAAATGTTCCTTTCAACTACGACTACTAAATTCTGCTTCATTTCAAGCTAACAACAGCATGTTAACATTATCACTTTGTTTTAACTTCAAGCAGCACAATTCAGAACATGCACGACTGCAACTTCCTACATCACAAGTAAGGTAAAAAAAAATTTTTTTAATTTTAAAGAAATATACATTTTGCTACCTAAAATGTTTGCAGCTTAAAAAAAATGTAATATTTACAAAGCCCTCAAGCTTCTTACATACTTCTTATACAAAGCAATGTGACCAGAGGGGATAGCAGGTTGGAAGGGATAAATCAGGAGTTTGGGATTAACAGATACACGCTACTATGTGTAAAATAGATAAACAACAAGGACCTACCATATAGCACAGGGAACTATTTTCAATGTCTTATAATAACCTATAATGGAAAAGAATCTGAAGAATCTATATATATTTAATATATATGTTATATATATATAACTGAATCACTTCATTGTACACCTGAAGCTAACACAACATTGTAAATTAACTATACTGCAATAAAAAAATATGGTTATAAAAAAAGAAAATAATGTTTATACTGCTTTAGAACCAATTGAAAAAAACAATGTGAATTTTCTAATGTCAAAGATGACAATAAAAATTTTTATCTGTTAATTATCACAACTATCTCAGAGGAAACTGTTTTTAATGTTTTGGTGAAATAAGCCAGGACCATGTTTCCATGCTAAACAACTTTTTCATAACAATGGAAACCTGATTCTAATTATACAATCTTTGCATGTGACTAGAATTGTCCATGGGGTACTCTGCATTTTAATAGATCAGTTTCTTCATCAATTCATGGCACTGAAAAAAGAAACAAAGATGTATAATTTGTATCAGGTGTTTCTAAATTGCTACCACTTCTAATAGTCATCAAATATGCCACAGCTAAATACAGCTCTGCAGCCTCTCTCCATTGTTACTACACTATCAGATCAAACAGCATAGACTCTAGGGTTTCAAATTTGATGGCTAAACTATATTTGCATGAAAGGAAGAGCAATGACGACTCTTCTGCATAGTGATTATTAAAATATTTTTGTAGAAGTAGATCATCTTCAAGGGGAGATGTGAATGATCAGGATGCAATCCAGGAGAAATTTTACCCGCCTCGTTTCATTCAAGTGCCAGAGAACATGTCAATTGAAGAAGGAAGATTCTGCAGAATGGACTTCAAAGTAAGAGAAAAGTTCAAATATACTGGAGAAAAATTAACAATGGGATACTAAGTTTTGAAAAATGTCCTCCTCCTCTTCATAGCTTTCTACACAGCTTGACAAGAAATATGTATAATAGATAAGAACACAAACTCTGGAGCTAAGTTTACCTGGGTTAGAATCCTGGCCCTGCCACTTTACAGCTGTGTAACCTGAGACAAGTCACTTAACAACTCTATGCTTTTGTTTCTTTGGGAATAACAAATATATCTACCTCATAAAGCTGTGTGAGGATTAACTAAGTAAACAGGTATAAGGTACTCAAAATAGTGCCTACCACCTAATACTCTATATAAATGAAGCTTTCATAGCAATAGGATTTCTAAAGTAGAATGCCTCTTTAAAGAAATTCAAGTCACCCTGCTCTCTCTTGGCCTAGAAGAATTCTTCAGGCTAAAATAACTTATTAGAAAGGCCTACATTTTTATTATCCTCATCTGGGAGAACTTTTTCTTATAAATGTTTTTTCAGATTCCTTATGAATGAAAGTCAGTGTATGGATTTAATTGTCAAGACTTACGAAAACACTTAACAAAATGTCATTTATACACCAGAACCACAGCTCAAGAACACTCAGTTTTGGAAAGGTTATTTGGAAAGGTTATCAGCAAGTCTCATATATATGGGCCTCTGGGACTTCATTCACACTTGCCATTAGCCAGAAAAGCCATATGACTTCCATATTCCTTGTGGAGACCAATATAAGATAACTTAACGTCCTTAATATAGTAATTAAGAGATCTTAAGGAGCCTGAGGTTGTTTACAAAAGAGCTAGATGTGTTTTCAGATAGTATGAAAATACTGTATTAATTTCAAGTGTTATAGTTTTTACTATTTTGTTAAAAATTATTGAAAGAAAATATCTTTTAAGCTCTTGTTTTGCATTTTCAATCACAAACCCACTCAGATACTGAACTGTTAAAATTCATAAATGGACAAATGGGTCCCAGTGATCTATAATGTAAAATTCTATCTCCTTGTGTTTTCATTTCTAGGTTAGTGGACTACCAGCTCCTGATGTGTCATGGTATCTAAATGGACAACCAGTTCAATCAGATGATTTTCACAAAATGATAGTGTCTGAAAAGGGTTTTCATTCACTCATCTTCGAAGTGGTCAGAGCTTCAGATGCAGGGGCTTATACATGTGTTGCCAAGAATAGAGCAGGAGAAGCCACCTTTACTGTGCAGCTGGACGTCCTGGGTAAGCTTTCAAAGAGATCCTACAGAGCTCCTTAAAATTTTGTAGAATCAAATAAGAAAGTGTTAAAAAAGAAAAACCCCAAGGACTTTATATTTAAGGTTAATGTCTATACTATACAACCCAGTAGAACACGAATTTTTATGTAAAAGCCACGGTGGGCAGGGGTTAGTGCTCTTGAGGGAAACTCAGTGAAACTAGAATGACAGATCTACCACTAAAGCTTTTCTGGAAGAGAAATAAAGGTAAAATTTCAGACAGATCAAAGGAGGTAGTATATTCTAGATATATTTCTAGATGTACAGTAGATGTACAGTATTTGTAGATATGATTAAAGGGTCTTAATATGAAAATTTTTAGTCTAATCATTTATCTGGTCTACAGTCTAAAATAATCAATCTGACTCACATTTTCACAGAATTGCTCTAATCACACATAGTTTAAAATTGAAGGGTAAATGTCAACTTTTAGCCTTAGACTATGCACTGTTTACCAGGAAACTAGTCTCTAATTATGACAACAAAAACATGCTTACTTGCTTTAGAAAACAAGTATGGTAAAACTCATATCTCAAATTTGTCTTTAGTAGGGCAGTTCTCATAAAACTAATGTCCTGTCTTAAAATATTACAATTCAAGTGCTCTAAATGTATCACATTTGCAATGACTTAAGCCACAATATACTGCATAAGCGATATTTTGCTATAATCCACTGCTTATTATATAAAAACTTAATCAAGTTCAAGGATGGGCAATCTTGAGTTTGTATTCTACCCAGATGAATGAAAAATCTTTAAGATTATTCTATGATATAATAAGGGCCCTCAGACTAAGGGAAAAACTAGTGATCTGGGAATTTATACACACACACACACACACACACACACAAAATCCAAGTGATTAAGCTTATGGCAAATCCTTTCTGTGCCAATAGCTCCAAAAATACTATAAAGTTAGAGCTGAAAAAGACTTTGACAGGCATCCGTCCAATCTCCTCCTTACTCCTTCAGAAAAGTTAGGGTTATAGTATTACAGTATCAGTTCCTCTTTACCCTCAGGTATTTGAAGAAAACTAAAGACATAACTATTATTGGCATTTGTATATTATTTTATAGTTTACAAAGTGCATCTTCATTCATTATCGCAATTGATCCTCACAATAATTTTGTGCTTTGGTGGGCACAGCAGTAACTATTTCTTGGGTATCATTTTACAATAGATAAAATTTAGCCTCAGAGAAACTAAACAAAATTTTCCCCAATGTGGCATGGCTGGTGGGGCAAACAGAATTCGAACCCAAGTTGCTGGTACTCTTTCCACCACTCATGCTGCCTCTCTATAGCTGAGATGATCTCAACTTGACTTAAATTCTTCCAATGAAACATAATTATAAATTCAACGCATCATTACATTACTGTTTTAGAAATATAAATAGTATACAATATACAACAGTATTGCATATTATTTTAACTACAGCTGAAACATAAAGCTTCCAATCCTGTCGTTAGTACTTTTTTAAACTTTTATATCAGCATACAAACTTCATAATACTTTGGTTTGACTTAATATTGTTTATAATACTTCAAATACGTGATTTTTTTATTAATATGTAGCAAAAGAACATAGAAGAGCACCAATGTTCATCTACAAACCACAGAGTAAAAAAGTTTTTGAGGGAGACTCAGTGAAGCTAGAATGCCAAATCTCAGCTATACCACCACCAAAGCTTTTCTGGAAAAGAAATAATGAAATGGTACAATTCAACACTGATCGAATAAGGTAGGATAAGTATTTCTAGACTTAACTATACTGTACTTGGGTGAATCCAGTTATACTTTTAAATGTATTATAAATGGCATGCATCTGTAACCTCAATTTGTCTAATTTTAAAAACATATAGATGAAACTAACACAATATTGTAAATCAACTATACTTCAACTTTTAAAATATATATATAGAAATATAATAAGCCTCATTAAGCCAGATCCCACTAATCAGAAATTTAAGGGATAAAGTAGGCTAGGATTTACCTTTTCACTAACAATAAAAGAAGATGGCTCAAGGAAATATGATACAAACAAGACTGGGGGGATGTTTAATTCAAAAAAACCCATAGCTATTTGGCAATGACTAGCTACAGACTCAGAATTTCCAAATGCTTTTTTCTTCCTATTAGTCTGACTCTGTAGGTCATAGGCATCATAAATAAATTCTCACAGGAAAACTAATTCCTTTACTTTCAATTTTTGTTTCTTTCCAGTTTATATCATGATAACTCTGGAAGAGTTACTTTACTGATAAAAGATGTAAACAAGAAAGACGCTGGGTGGTATACTGTGTCTGCAGTTAATGAAGCTGGAGTGACCACATGTAACACGAGATTAGATGTTACAGGTATCTCACGCTGTTATACAGTGCTATGTCAAGTGTTATAAAGAACTTAACTGGAAAGATTTAATAAGAAACATAAATTCCAGCATAGCATAAATTCTGAAGGATTCTCCCCATACATAATCAGTTTTGATTTTTTTTTCTCTCCCTGTCCGATAATGACTACCTAGTGCAACCCATTTGTTTAGGACAAGTTTTCTAAATTAACATTTATTTGATCCATTTCAGCCCGTCCAAACCAAACTCCTCCAGCTCCTAAGCAGTTACGTGTCCGACCAACTTTCAGCAAATATTTAGCACTTAACGGGAAAGGTTTGGATGTGAAACAAGCTTTTAACCCTGAAGGAGAGTTTCAGCGTCTGGCAGCTCAATCTGGACTCTATGAAAGTGAAGAACTTTAATAACTCTACCAACATTGGAAAACACAACAACTACACTATTAGCAATATATTCAATTACATTTTTGAAATAAATCCATAGCTGTATTAACAGATTATGGTTTTAATTAGGTAATACAACTAATATATATTTATAATGCGTTTATCCTTTGACTCTTGCACATTCTGTTTACCTCTCTGGTTTGTGAAACCTACAGAAAATCTGGGTTTGTAATTGTAGATGAAGATCTTAAAAAATGTGGGATTTTAATATTTAAGTCATACACATTTTACAACTACAGGTTATAAATGAATATCAACGTTTTAAACACATCTAATGCGTAATAAGATTTACTGGTACTGCTTTCTAAATACTGTTTTACCCGTTTTCTCTGATAGGAATACTAACATGGTATAGATTATCTGAGTGTTCCTTAGTTTTATGTCAAAAGAGAATAAAATTTCAAATATTTAAAACAGACTGTCTCATCTTCACAAAAGTCTAGATCTTTAAGATAAAATTGCTGGTTTGTATCTATTAAGCGACACACAGCAAAACCTATGAATAACAAGTTCCAAGAGACCAACAATATTATACTCTAGAACAGCCTGTCTTGGTGAAGCTCACTTACAGCTAATTTCTCCAGAGAGGGAACTAAACTTTTTACGGTTTGCACTTGAAGGCAACCAGAATAACTTAAACCATGACAGAATCTCTCCTGAAATTGTGATTTTGTTTTAACCAAACAGGTTTCTAATTCTTTAAGATCTTTGAGTCTACTGAGCTCAATGGATTAAGAATAGACTGCAGAGTCATCTACCTAATTCTTATATTTAATGTAAATTTGAATACCTATATTTTGGGCTTTTTTCTTCCTACATTTCTAGTTCAGATAACCTACTACTTTAGAAAACAATTTTGCCAGCCTCTGAGAGTCCAAGTACAGGAAAGGGCAAATCCTTGTATTAAACTATTCTTAAGCTAGGCCAGTGGCCCTTTCTTCTCAGGTCTCATCTCCACTGGCTGCTGGCCTTTCGCTACACCTCTCCTATTCGTTTTATCATTGGTAGTCTTTGACCCTCGCTGCTATGTGGCCTAGTTTTCCTTTTTACCTGACATGAAACAGCATTTATCAACATCACCCTACATCTCTTTCGGAGAAATAACAAAAGTGGCTTTATTTTTTACTTTCAAAACAGCTTGAAGGGTTTCTTAGCTGGCTACCCTGGGGCTTTCCACTGAATTCCTTTTTTATTTTCCTTTTTACCAACCTAAGAATCCCTGCCCCCCTCCCCCCCTCATATTCTGGCGGGCTTATGGATGCCTTAATTTACAACCAAATTTGGCCTTTTCTATAGCTGGTTTACAAACCTTCTCACTTTTGCAAAGCTGCTTGGTCAGATGTGAGTCTGGGCTCCCAAAGACTACTGTTTTGGGCTACGCTTTTACATTATCTTTTTTTTTTTAATTTTTTTTTTTTTTAATCTATTTCAACGTTCTCTTAAGCCATATTGGGTGGAAAGAGGGGTGGAAGCTATTTCCAGCAACAGCTCTCGATTACTAATAATCAGTATCTGCAAGCTGCAGCGGCTGAGTGGGGTCTTGGTTACAAATTCGGGCTTCGGCGTCGAGCAAACCTTGCCCCAACGGGCCTTTGGTAAGTAATTTATTCTCCTCAGTCTCTTCAAGTCTAAAACGAGGACAAAACACATACCTTTCAGGAAAGGGCGGTGTGAAGACTAAACAAGCCAAAAGATGTTAAAAGTCAAGAATGGGTAGCCCATTATAATTAATTACTACGATTTTTATGATTAACCCCAGGCCTAAAGCCAGGTTTGCCCTAGAAGTCGGTCCTCCGCAGGAGACAAACGCCACCACGCTCAGGCCCGCCTCACGCAAAGCCTTTCCGTAAAGGCCTCGGTGCGCAGGCGCGCTGGCATCTTCTAGCGCCGCTTGTTCCCATCGTGGAGCCTGGGGCTCGCGCAGGCGCATGAGCTAGGCGCGCACCGTGTGAGTATCGCGCAGGCACCGCCGGCGGAACGGGCGTTGTCGTCCAAGTTTGCCATGGCTGAGGCGTCCCGGTGGCACCTAGGCGGTGAGGGGGTTCCTCTAGGGAGTGGGTGGGGCAGAGCAGAATGGGCTATTGCAAATATCCTGCAAGGAAGTCTGTAGCCCCACGTGTATTCACGTGAGAGATGACCTCCAGAACGGTTAGCCGTCGCAGCCTCCGCTTGAGAAGCGGAGAGGAACTGTGGACCCATTTCACAGACAGGAAAAGTGAAGCCCTGAGGGAACATCTCGCCCCTTGCCGGAAGCTGGAGCTGGGCGCTGCCACATGCTGTATAGTAGCCTTCTCTAGGCCGGCCTTGGAAAGCCTTTGTTGATCTAGGGAGTAGTGGCCTTGGCAGAACCCCAGGCTAAGTCCTTTTACCCCCTCCAGCAGGAGCCAGCCATCCCAAGAAGCAGAGTTAACAGGAGGAGAAAACGATTAGGGACAGAGGAGGGGGTTTTGTTTGCTTTGTATTTTGCTTTTTCATTTTAAAACAAGACTGGTGAGGAAACATCCGGGTTATAAAATTCATTATATACGGTCATAAAATGATTGCCCACTATCACCATGGGAAAATGTTAGTAATTAGTCCTTCTTCATAAAAGTGGGAGTAAAAACATAACCAGAAGCCACTGGAGCTTTCCTTCACACAGTGTAAACAGCTAAAAGCGCCTGTGTTTTTCCATCCCTATTAGTTATATATATTATAAATTAAGGAAAATTTTTGTTTTATATCTCACAGGAACTCCAAAACATAAGCTGCATTACAGAAAGGAAGTAGAAATGAGAACCACACTTCAGGAGGTCTTACTCTACCTTATTTTTTTAATAAACTTATGTATATGTAAGTACACAGATGTAGATGAAGACACTGTTTGAACTAAGAAGTTATGTGCAGATGAAAAACAAAACATATGGATTTTATAAAACCATACGCTTTCAGACTACTGAAACCCCTCAAAAAATAGTGACACATTTTAAACATCTTAAATTCATTTAGGTTGACATTATTTCCAATTCTTAAGGGGCACAACTTTAGGTCACAGAAGTAATAAAAAGCTTTCATAGTCAACACTGATTTAATTAATTATTCCTTTCTGTTGGCAGTTCTGTCTTGAATATAATTATTCCCTTGAGTTGCCAATTCTTGATTTCTTTTAGAGCGATACAGATACATTAGCTTTGCTCTAGTTTCATAGGTCAAACTACAAATGAGGCCTAAGAAGTTAGTCTTGATGTCTGCTTTGTTCTTTTCCCTGGCCTGTTGCAGAGTTAATAGTAAAATATGCTAGTTCTGAGTCACAGAACATATGAATCAATGCAGATCTTTAGGGAGAACCAGGAAAACATCTCAACCTACATTCCTCCTATCTGTGGGTCAATATCATTGACTTAATCAGTATTAAAGAGCATTTTGTCTTTACAGCACCCAACATATAGTAGATGCAAGCTCACTGACTGGACTTATGTTGGTACAGCATACATAGTGGCAATTATATATCGCTTAACTAATTAATTGGTATTGTAGGGGTGAGCTTGAGTCAGATCTGGATTAAAAAGACAGCTTTAGCCAACTTTATAAATTAAGATATTTTAGATTGCTTTTTAACTGCTTATTACAAACCATTTGGGGAGTGGAAAAATATTTAAAGATTACTCATAATCCCATTATTCAGGGATTTTTTTTAAAAAACACCTTTTCATAATTAGGAAAAATTGGAAACAAATCTCCAACAGGATTTGTTTAATTTTCGGTATATACAGTGAAATACTATGCAACGTTAAAGAATGGCATAGGCTCATGTGTGCCATGGAATGATGTTGAAGATATATTATTTCTAAAAATAAAGGCCTTCTAGCAAAAAAAAAAAAGACATATTTAGTATATACCCTGCTCTAAAACGCACCCACCCACCCCTAGGAAGAGTGAGAAAGAATACTAGTTAATGTTCTTCTCAATCTTATCATGTGCCAAAACATAGTTTTAAATGTTCCACATGAATTATCTCACTTACTTCTCATAACAAAACTATGAGGTAGGAGATATTATCCCTATGGTGGGACTCAAACCATTATCTGTTTGATTTTAAAGTTCATAGCCTAAACTACTCACTATATTATGTTGCCTACTCTCAATATTGGGAAAAAAACCCATCTTGCAGAATAGTATGTATAATGTGATCTCAGTTTTATAAAAATAAAGTTATTTTCTCTGTAAGTGTCTATGCATTTAGAAAAATCTGAAGAATATATGCCAAACCTAATTCTAGCAGTGGGATTACAGGAAACTTCTTCCTGTTTTGTATATTTCTATTTTAGGTTTTTTTATTATTGCTCTTATAATTAGAAAAATAAAATTGAATTTTCAAAACAAAATTGAGAACAAATTACAAGTACATTTTTAATCCTGATAAAAATTGTGTTTTTAAATGTAAATTTTTAAACAAAAAATTCTTCTCCTTAGTGACTTTTGGGATGGTAAACCCACATATGTATTACTTAAACAAAGTTATGTCATCTCTATTTTTGGACACGTCTGTGCATGGTGAAGAAAGAATCAACTTTAAGTCTATTCGCAGCATAACTGACTTTTGGAAGGTAAGATGTCATGTGACTGTGGATGAAGTAGCTTTAGGCATTGCATAAACAAGCCCTTGGCACACATAGTAGGCACTTGATACATATTTATTGAAGGAATGAATAAAAATGTCATTTCTTTAAACTATTAGAATCAATCAACCACTAAGTGTTTATTGAGAACCTGTGTTCTCAGTGTGATAGAGTTCTTGTAACTTTAAAAAAGTGATATTTGTTTTTTTTAACATTATCGTTGCATTTGGGAAATAGATTTCTTATGTGGGAGTTAGGATCCAAAGTCAGTCTAAAATTGTATACAGTGAAAATTACCGTTAAAAATTCCTTAAATTGGGCTTCCCTGGTGGCTCAGTGGTTGAGAATACGCCTGCAGATGTAGGGGACACAGGTTCGTGCCCCGGTCCGGGAAGATCCCACATGCCGTGGAGCAGCTAGGCCCGTGAGCCATGGCCGCTGAGCCTGCGCGTCTGGAGCCTGTGCGCCACAACAGGAAAGGCTACAACAGTGAGAGGTCGCATACCGCAAAAAAAAAAAAAAAAAATTCCTTAAATTGCCCATAAATTAAAATATATGTGATTTTGGTATACAGGCCTATACTCTTGTGTGTGTGTTACAGTAATGTACAGTATATAATAAAGAGTACATTTACAAAATATAATTTTATAGTGTTTTTAATTGCATAAGAGTATCATTCCTTTAGCATTAGAACAGACTTGTTTTTTTTGTTACACTTAGCAAGATGTTCACATTATGAGGAAAGAACAATTAAGGGAACACCAGTTTCAGGTATCCTATGTCACAAACATTGGGACATACAAGGAAGAGGTAGGGAAGGCTTTCCAGAGGTGATCACAATTCAGTTGAGTTTTAAAGGATGAGTAACAGAAGACCATCCTAGGAAGAAAAAACGATATGTACTATAAGTAATGCATCATGTGGAACTATGTTTTGGCATTATAGGAATATAGGAGATGAGGTGGAAAAGACCAAACTATGAATTGAACAGAGGTCTAATCATGAATGCCATGCTAGGAATTTGAAACTTATCAAGGAGACAATGTCATTTCCTGAGAGTGAGAGAAGTGTGAGATAAGGCAAATGATTAGAAGTCATTGGCTTAGGCCAAGTGAAATATGAAAGAATGATAGGAAATTTTCCCTGAGACAAGAAGTGGAGCCCAACTGCTTCTTTTTTACTGTGCTGTCTTGAGGTATGTATGTGGCCAATGGCAAATAAGACAAAGGCAGGAAAGAAAAAAAATGAACCCTAGGCTTAGGATCTCTTAGAAGGAGCACATAGTGACAGAGACAGAAGCAGCAGTCACCACCACCAGAGTTGGAGAGGAAAGGGGGGACACAGGTAACTTCGAGGTGAAGCCATGAATTGTGGCTATGACCAGTCCTGATATTCATGTATTGGGGGAGAGTTTTCAGTATACCTCTCGGAGAAGAAGGGTTATGGAACTAAATGAGTTAATACCCGTAAAGTGCTTAGAGCAGTACATAGTAAGTACTCAAGAAATGTTAACCATTTTCGTTATCATCATCAACATCATCATTTACCATTACCATTATTAATGGTAGCTTGGCTAAAATCACTGATTTTTATATTCTTATGGATAACATTATGAATGTAGATTCTGTTATACACTTGACATGAAATATTTTTCCCATAACATTTATTTTTCTATATGAAGTTTATGGAAGGACCCCTTTTGGAAGGCCTGTACTGGGACTCATGGTACAATAACAAGAGTTTGTATGACTTAAAGAACAGCAGTCGCATCTACTATGAGAACATACTTTTAGGAGTCCCCAGAGTCCGTCAACTAAAAGTCCGCAACAACACGTGCAAGGTCCATTCATCCTTTCAGTCCTTGATGAATGAATGTTATGACAAATACACTTCTGAAAATGAAGATCTGTCTGATTTTGGCCTTAAATATGATACTGAGTAAGTAGTATAAAATTACATGTAACTTTTTCTAGCAGTTACCATTGTATCTTCAAACAATTGTGAAAACATATTTATTTTCCAAATAATACCAACAGGGGCCTGGCAGGTAAGGAGACTGTTTCAGTAATAGTATCAAAAGAAGACTCCGAGATGCAGTGTTTAGAAAAGGAAGAGTAAACCTGGTTTTTTTGGGTTTTTTTTTTGCGGTACGCGGGCCTCTCACTGTTGTGGCCTCTCCCGTTGCGGAGCACAGGCTCAGGACGCACAGGCTCAGTGGCCATGGCTCACGGGCCCAGCCGCTCCGCGGCATGTGGGATCTTCCCGGACCGGGGCACGAACCTGTGTCCCCTGCATCGGCAGGCAGATTCTCAACCACTGCGCCACCAGGGAAGTCCACAACCTGTTATTTTTTTTGTTTACCAAAGGATGTGAAGTGTTTTTTTTCCAACTGTGGTAAATGAAGTGCTAAGTCATATTGGACACAGGGCAAAGCGCCCATTTTTGCTTTTACAAAACTCAATCAGCTTTTCTGGCTCTGGCAAGATGCCCTCAAACACATTCCAAATGCTTCTTGGGATCCCTAGGGAGTGTCTTTGGTGTACTCTGTTGCTTTCTCACTCTGGCTTACTTCAGTGATATCTTCTATTGTCGCCAATGTTGAAAAGGGGCAGTTATGTTTTACAGACACTGCATCTGATGATACCCGCCAAAGATCTTACGGCCTTTGTTCTCCAAAGTGGCTGAGGCTACTGCTAGTGTAGACTCATGTCTACACTTTATATTGAAAATGTAAAAGCCCAAAGCCACTGACACTACCCCCGCTTAACACAGAAGCTGCTGGTATCATTGCTTTTAGGGTCATATGAAAATCATAGAGGCAAAAAATATATCTTTTTTAAAATTTGATATTTATCAGTGATGAAATATTTACAAAGTCCACCCTTTCCTACTCATAATTCCCACTCCAGAAGCAGCCACTTTTCGTTGTTTCTTCTTGTATATACTTCCTATTTCTGAATAATATGCTTATACTATTTCTTGATTTTATAGTTTTAAATATCTATTGTCTCTGTCATGGAAAGTGTCTGTCATATATCCCTCTTATGCCACTCCCTCCACATATACACTTCCTGTTCCTCTTAGCCTGTAGTTATACTGTAATTTTTGTTAATCATTAGTCGATGTTTATTTTATAAATATGAACAGTGATTACATTTCCTTTCTTGAACAACTACCTCTCTACCCCTAGGATTGATCATTGCTTTGTGGGTTTTGTTGACTTATTTTTTCTTTCTATGAGTTTTGGGTGTTCTTGAGGGCAACAAAGTGCTTGTATAATTCTTATAAACCTAATAAATTCATAAGTATGGTGACACATTCTCTTAAATATTATACTATTATAACAGTACTACACACTATTTCCCTTTCAATGAAAAATTACAAGATAAGTCAACTATTAATTACACATTTAAATTTGATCTCAAGACTAATCTGTTAAGTATTCTAATATTCCAAATTTTCATAACAACTACAAATAATTTAAATACCAAAATTAACATTATGGATTTAGAATTTTAATGTGTCATTTCCTGACAAACAAAATAAGAATCAATTTGTGCTTGTTTTTCTTTCTAAAATGTAACATTCATTAATTAAAACCAGTATAAAAAATTGGAAGTAGGAGAGGGTTGGTGTAATAAATGTTCTTGTTTCAATTTAACAATCATATGGAAAATGCTCAAACATACAACTATGGAATTTTCATTAAAAATGAGTATTTTATCTTAGTGTTGTCACTTTTCTCTTCTCTGCTGAAAACAAACATGGTGTTACTAACAGAAAAACAAGTTTAAGCAGAGCATCTTTGGATAATTGTTCAGATCTGTTTTAGGAGACTGAATAGGGACTAAAATGAAGAATCAAAGCTTTACTTTTTGATATTGCATAACTAAGTTAAAAGTAGAAAGAATGGAAACAAAATTTAGTTATACAGATTTTACTTTGTGTACTTTCATTAAAATAAGATACCTATATAACAATATAGACATTGTAACAAAGTTTTTATTTATTGGGCATTTATAAATGGTATATGATCGTTAAAACACAGACTGTGAAGCATCTTTTTCCCCATACTGAGACAGATATTTCTGAATCAAAACCCTGGATATTTTTGTCCTACTCAAAGACTAAAGATCTCGTCAGATAACAGAGACAACATGGTAAAGAAAAAATCCGTCATTATTTTCTAGATTTCAAGTTCCCTGAGGCAACAGATGGATTAAAAAAATTTTTTTTCTCATAGTATGTAGTCCAGTGTGTTGCCCACAATAAGCACTAAACAATGAAAACATATTCAATCTTAATCCTTTTAGCTTAATCCTTAACTCACCATCTTACTTCAAAATTACTATAATACTTATGAACTTAGTACTTTTTTTTTAACTACTACTTTCAACCAAAGGTTAACTTAAATTCTTAGATACTTCTCCGTCAGGCTTTCTCATCTCTCCATTATTCTTTTTATATCTAACAGATGGAAGTACTCTCCTCCTATTATCAACTCCCCTTGGCATTGGGGATTTACTGGTGTTTACCGAAATGGGGGATATATTTTCACTTTATCAAAATCAAAATCTGAAACCCTAAACAAGTTCATTAATCTTCGAATGAACAGCTGGATCACAAGAAGCACTAGAGTTATTTTTATTGATTTTTCATTATACAATGCTAATGTAAATCTGTTTTGCGTCATCAGGTGAGTTACTCAAAACCTCTTATTAGTATACTGAATTTAAAAGGCACCCAGAGCCCTCATTAAGGTTTCCAGTTTGTGCATGTTTGTACTGAGATTAAAATCATAAGCTCCAAAATAAATATAATGTAATTCTTCCAATAATGATAAAGAAGAAAGAGCAACATCATATTCATTGTTTCAGGATATGTTCCGAAACATGGAGAATTACATACAATAGGTTAGTTTTATATTGCTTAAGAATATGTAGTCTTATTTATTGCCATTCTGCAGTTGGACATATCTAACATTTAGTCCTAATGATTTCTTCCTTTAAATCAGATCATTCAAATCTGTTGATTTCCTTTCAGAATAAGCTTCTTTATTAAGTTACTCATTTTTGTCTCAAGAATGAACAATTTAAAATTCAAACAATATATAACAGTAGCCAGCATCCCAGAAATGATTACAGCCAATGGTGATTTGCAAAAATAGCCCCAATTCTTCACATCTTTGCCATGTAAATTTGCAGTGACCTGTCACCCAGGGCAGGGTGCACTGCCCCAGAACTTGATTCTGTGTTCAACCAGGTGACTTTCTTTGGTCAATGGAATGTCAGCAGATATGATACAAGCAGAAGCTTGAAAAGGGTTTGTAAATTAAAACGTGCCCTCTTGCACTTCTGCTATTGCATGAGAAGGACATGCCTGGGCTAACCTGTTGGACCCAAGAAAAAGATGACAGACATCCCCTCTCACAAGGAGGAGGACAGAGAACCAACCAAAGAGAAAAAAATTATTTCTGTAGGTCTGATTACCTTAGGTAATCTGCCTAACCTGGACCATGCTATTTGGCTTAGGCCTGGGTTCTAGAATCAAACACTGTCAAAGCAAATAGGATTACTGTGATTGAATCTGCCTGGGGATTGAATTGGCTTCTGCAAAGGGATCTGAGAATGGGTGAATGCCTGATACAATTAGGGTTCTGTTAGAAAGGAGGAATGGGATAATGAACGCTGGACAGGCAAACAATAGTGTCCACTAAGTCTCAGTGAGCCACTTTTTTCTCATGAGTCTTACATTTTTACTCTGGAATATGGAATTGGCATTTACTCTGATAGGGGAATTTTCCCCCTGTGCAACAGTGATGGTGAAACATAATCATGGCCTTTAAAATTTGTAAAAATGAAAACAAATGAATTACCATCAGCAGCCAATGGACACTTTACCTTTTATGTTATAGTATTTTCTTTCAGGGAATCAGCTTCTTACCAACATTTCCACCCTTCCCGATAGTCCTGGTAGGGATAAAGTGAAGAATACAAATCACTTCTATGTCCTAAATAAGAATAGAAACAGTGGGGTATTGGCTTAAAGTCGTATGAAGAACTCCTTGTAATACTAGATTAAGTCCATATTTTCTGTCTCTAGGTTTTGTGCTTATTCTATGTTACCTTTAATTTTTTTGCATATTTATTTATTTATTTGTCTCTGCTGGGTCTTAGTTGTAGCATGCAGACTCCTTAGTTGCAGCATGCATGTGGGATCTAGTTCCCCCACCAGGGATTGAACCCAGGCCCCCTGCACTGGGAGCACAGTCTTACCCACTGGACCACAAGGGAAGTCCCATCTATGTTACCTTTTAAAATGTTATTTCTCAGAAACTTTAGCAGATTTTGAAACTTTTAACTGGTAGTATATCTAATCAGTAGTTGTATGGGAGCATATTGCTTACACTAAGACTTTATCCACTTATTTTCCCTTTGTACACATATCTGGCAAACTAAACTGAATACTCATCATTTTTTGCTTTTTGTTTACTAGTCTACACTTCAGATCAAAATACTGAGTTTCTTTCACTTCACTCACTTACCCAACATTGCGCACATACTATACGCAAGGTGTAAAAACAAATTCCTGTTTTCTATTTGTTAACTGGTTGTTTTGTTCTTGGTTTTGGTGGTTTTTTGCTTTTGGGGCCACACCTTATTCCAGTACCAATAAGATTTGCTAATATCTTTAGGTAGGAATAATTACATCATGGCATTGTGATAGAGATGCTGGTTCCTTAAATTACTGTCAATTCTTAATTATCTGCAGTTGTGGAGAACACTAGAAATACAGTGAACTGCCTCAAAATCCTTTTATATTTAGTATTGGAATTAATTTTTATATTTCTATTTGCATATAGATCTTTGTGTCCAACATCCAGTGCCTAAAGTTAAACAGAAAACATTTGCTTTAGTAAAATATGTTATCTTGACATTTAGAAGCAAGAAGTATCTCTGATAAGCTAAAGGGGGAGAGTGTATTTCCCTCCTCTGAAATATTAAAAAATTATGTATTTTGTGGGGGGAGTCCTGACTAATAACAGTAACTAACAGTATAGCATGTTCTTGAACATCATCTTGTTCTCCTGTAGGGATATATTAGTATCCCAGTTATGAATGAGCAATCAAAACACAGAGTAAAATGAATGTCTAGCTAAAAATCACATCTTTCTTTCTCATTTACATTGGTCTTTGACCACTGGGAATTTTCAGAGTACCAAAAAAAAGTGGAGCATTAAAAAAGAAGTAATGGAGAAAGTGACGTCACGCCAAGGGCACTGGCTCCCAGAGGCGCAGGCAGGAGTTGAGGGGCTAGGGCTCTTTGGCACCTAGGTTGAAACTAGTTTTGTGTGTCTGAGGTCTCAGCTGGGAGACTTGAAGACTGGGTCTGTGATCATCTGAAGGCTCATCCACTCACAAGTTGAGTGGTTGATGCTGACGGGTGCTGAGGAACTCCATGTGATATTTTCACGTGGACTAGTTTGCACTTCCAAAGAGCATGGTAGATGAATTTGAAAGGGTGAAGACTAGAAGTAGATTTGCAATATTTTCCTTTGGCAGAACAGAATTCCATTAGAGCAACTTTCATTGTTAGAGAGAGGAGAGAGAGAGAGAAGCCTCGTTTGTTGACGTCACTTGGTTCATGAAGCCTTCACCTAGAAGTGAAGCTGCTGAACAAACCTTGAGAAGAATCATCTCCTGCTTCAATCTGCTGCTGGATAGGAACTAATCAGAGAGACAGAGAGGCAGAAGACGGAGAGGACGGCGTCCAAGGCTTTCGTGATCACAAATCTCACCTCCACTCCAACTCCCTTTATACTTTTCTTGCAAAAATAATAATATAAATAAGGAGGTGGTGGGGTTTCCAAAAACAAAAATCATAACCTTCAACCATCTGGGGAAGGCAAAAATCCCATCCACCTCAACTCTCAGTTCGAAAGTAAAGTTGTACCGCACGCAATCAGGATGTTACTTAAGAGTGCTCTTAAAAGAACATATGGGGCTTCCTTGGTGGCGCAGTGGTTGAGAGTCCACCTGGTGCAGTGGTTGAGAGTCCACCTGCCGATGCAGGGGACACGGGTTCGTGCCCCGGTCTGGGAAGATCCCACATGCCGCGGAGCGGCTAGGCCCGTGAAACATGGCTGATGAGTCTGTGCGTCCGGAGCCTGTGCTCCGCAACGGGAGAGGCCACAACAGTGAGAGGCCCACATACCACAAAAAAAAAAAAAAAAAAAAAGAACATGTGTGTGGCTGAGAGGGTCATGGTGCTCTGGGGTGGAAGAGCCGAGTTCAGGACATTGGTCCACCAGAGACCTCCTGGCTCCACATAATATCAAACGGCAAGAGCCCTCCCAGAGATCTCCATATCAATGCTAAGACCCAGCTCCACTCAACGACCAGCAAGCTATAGCACTGGACACCCTGTGCCAAACAACTAGCAAGACAGGAACACAACGCCACCCATTAGCAGAGAGGCTGCCTAAAATCATAATAAGGTCACAGACACCCCAAAACACACTACCAGACCCAGTCCTGCCCACCAGAAAGACAAGATCTAGCCTCATCCATCAGAACACAGACACCAGTCCCCTCTACCAGGAAGCCTATACAACACACTGAAATAACCTTAGCCACTGGGAGCAGACACCAAAAACAGCGGGAACTACGAACTTGCAGCCTGCGAAAAGGAGATCCCAAACACAATAAGTTAAGCAAAATGAGAAGAAGGAGAAACACACAGCATATGAAGGAGCAAGGCAAAAACCCACCAGACCAAACAAAGGAAGAGGAAATAGGCAGTCTACCTTTAAAAGAATTCAGAGTAATGATACAAAAGATGATCCAAAATCTTGGAAATAGAATGGAGAACATACAAGAAATGTTTAACAAGGAACTAGAAGAACTAAAGAGCAGACAAACAATGATGAACAATACAATAAATGAAATTTAAAATTCTCCAGAAGGAATGAATAGCAGAATGAGGCAGAATGGATAAGCGACCTGGAAGATAAAATAGTGGAAATAACTACTGCAGAGCAGAATAAAGAAAAAAGGATGAAAAGAATTGAGGACAGTCTCAAAGACCTCTGGGACAACATTAAATGCAACAACATTCAAATTATAGGGGCCCCAGAAGAAGAAGAGAAAAAGAAGGAACTGAGAAAATATTTGAAGAGATTATAGTTGAAAACTTTCCTAATATGGGAAAGGAAATTGTCAATCAGATCCAGGAAGTGGAGAGAGTCCCATACAGGATAAATCCAAGGAGAAACACGCCAAGACACATATTAATCAAACTATCAAAAATTAAATACAAACAAAAACTATTAAAAGCAGCAAGGGAAAAATAACATACTAGGGAATCCCCATAAGGTTCACAGCTGATCTTTCAGCAGAAACTCTGCAAGCCAGAAGGGAGTGGCAAAACATATTTAAAGTGATGAAAGGGAAAAACCTACAACCCAGAAACAAGAAACATCTCAAATAAACAACCTAACCTTACACCTAAAGCAATTAGAGAAAGAAGAACAAAAAAAAACCCCCAAAGTTAGCAGAGGAAAGAAATCATAAAGATCAGATCAGAAATAAATGAAAAAGAAATGAAGGGAACAATAGCAAAGATCAATAAAACTAAAAGTTGGTTCTTTGAGAAGATAAACAAAATTGATAAACCATTAGCCACACTCATCAAGAAAAAAAGGGAGAAGACTCAAATCAATAGAATTAGAAATGAAAAAGAAGAAGTAGCAACTGACACTGCAGAAATACAAAGGATCATGAGAGATTACTACAAGCAACTATATGCCAATAAAATGGACAACCTGGAAGAAATGGACAAATTCTTAGAAAAGCACAACCTCCAAGACTGAACCAGGAAGAAACAGGAAATATAAACAGACCATTCACAAGCACTGAAATTGAGACTGTGATTAAAAATCTTCCAACAAACAAAAGCACAGGACCAGAATGATTTACAGGCGAATTCTATCAAACACATAGAGAAGAGCTAACACCTATCTTTCTCACACTCTTCCAAAATATAGCAGAGAGAGGAAGCCTCCCAAACTCATTCTACGATGCCACCATCACTCTAATACCAAAACCAGACAAAGATATCACAAAGAAAGAAAACTACAGGCCAATATCACTGATGAACATAGATGCAAAAATCCTCAACAAAATAATAGCAAACAGAATCCAACAGCACATTAAAGGATCATACATACACGATGATCAAGTGCGGTTTATCCCAGGAATGCAAGGATTCTGCAATATATGCAAATCAATCAATGTGATAAACCATATTAACAAATTAAAGGAGAAAAACCATATGATAATCTCAATAGATGCAGAAAAAGCTTTCAACAAAATCAACACCCATTTATGATAAAAACCCTCCAGAAAGTAGGCATAGAGGGAACTTTCCTCAACATAATAAAGGCCATATATGACAAACCCACAGCCAACATCGTTCTCAATGGTGAAAAACTGAAACCATTTCCTCTAAGATCAGGAAGAAGACAAGGTTGTCCACTCTCACCACTATTATTCAACATAGTTTTGGAAGTTTTAGTGATAGCACTCAGAGAAATAAAAGGAATCCAAAACAGAAAAGAAGAAGTAAAGATGTCACTGTTTGTAGATGACATGATACTATACACAGAGAATCCTAAAGATGGTACTAGAAAACTACTAGAGCTAATCAATGAATTTTGTAAAGTAGCAAGATACAAAATTAATGCACAGAAATCTCTTGCATTTCTATACATTAATGATGAAAAATCTGAAAGAGAAATTAAGGAAACACTCCCATTTACCATTGCAACAAAAAGAATAAAATACCAGGAATAAACCTACCTAAGGAGACAAAAGACCTGTATGCAGAAAACTATAAGACACTGATGAAAGAAATTAAAGATGACACAAATAGACGGAGAGATATACCATGTTCTTGGATTGGAAGAATCAACACTGTGAAAATGACTATACTACCCAAAGCAATCTACAGACTCAATGCAATCCCTATCAAACTACCAATGGCATTTTCACAGAACTAGAACAAAAAATTTCACAATTTGTATGGAAACACAAAAGACCCCGAATAGCCAAAGCAATCTTGAGAAAGAAAAACGGAGCTGGAGGAATCAGGCTCCTGGACTTCAGACTACACTACAAAGCTACAGTAATCAAGATAATATGTACTGGCACAAAAACAGAAATATAGATCAATGCAACAGTATAGAAAGCCCAGAAATAAACCCACGCACATATGGTCACCTTATTTTTGATAAAGAAGCAAAGAATATACAATGGAGAATAGACAGCCTCTTCAATAGTGGTGCTGGGAAAACTGGACATCTACATGTAAAACAATGAAATTAGAACACTCCCTAACACGATACACAAAAATAAACTCAAAATGGATTAAAGACCTAAATGTAAAGCCAGACACTGTAAAACTCTTAGAGGAAAACATAGGCAGAACACTCTATGACATAAATCACAGCATGATCCTTTTTGACCCACCTCCTAGAGAAATGAAAATAAAAACAAAAATAAACAAATGGGACCTAGTGAAACTTAAAAGCTTTTGCACAGCAAAGGAAAACATAAGACGAAAAGAGAATCCTCAGAATGGGAGAAAATATTTGCAAATGAAGCAACTGACAAAGGATTAATCTCCAAAATATACAAGCAGCTCATGCTGCTCGATATCAAAAAAAACAAAAACCCAATCCAAAAATGGGCAGAAGACCTAAATAGACATTTCTCCAAAGAAGATACACAGACTGCCAACAAACACGTGAAACGATGCTCAACATCACTAATCATTAGAGAAATGCAAATCAAAACTAAATGAGGTATCACCTCACACCAGTCAGAATGGCCATCATCAAAAATCTACAAACAATAAATGCTGGAGAGGGTGTGGAGAAAGGGGAACCCTCTTGCACTGTTGATGGGAATGTAAATTGATACAGACACTATGGAGAACAGTATGGAAGTTCATTAAAAAACTAAAAATAGAACTACCATATGACCCAGCAATTCCACTCTTGGGCATATACCCTGAGAAGACGATAATACAAAGAGTCATGTACCACAATGTTCATTGCAGCTCTATTTAAAATAGCCAGGACATGGAAGCAACCTAAGTGTCCATTGACAGATGAGTGAATAAAGAAGATGTGGCACAGGGCTTCCCTGGTGGCACAGTGGTTGAGAGTCCGCCTGCCAATGCAGGGAACACAGGTTCGTGCCCCGGTCCGAGAAGATCCCACATGCCGCAGAGTGGCTAGGCCCGTGAGCCATGGCCGCTGAGCCTGCGCGTCCGGAGCTTGTGCTCCACAATAGGAGAGGCCACAACAGTGAGAGGCCCACATACCGAAAAAAAAAAAAAAAAGATGTGGCACATATATACAATGGAATATTACTCAGCCATAAAAAGAAACAAAATTGAATTATTTAATTCAATTGAGGTAAATGGACCTAGAATCTGTCATACAAAGTGAAGTAAGTCAAAAAGAGAAAAACAAATTCCGTATGCTAACACATATATATGGAATCTAAAAAAAAAAAAATTGTTCTGAAGAACCTAGGGGCCGGACAGGAATAAGGACGCAGACATAGAGAATGGACTTGAGGACACAGGGAGGGGGAAGGGTAAGCTGGGACGAAGTGAGAGAGTGGCATGGACATATATACACTGCCAAATGTAAAATAGCTAGTGGGAAGCAGCTGCATCGCACAGGGAGTTCAAAGCGGTGCTTTGTGACCACCTAGAGGGGTGGTTTAGGGAGGGTGGGAGGGAGACGCCAGAAGGAGGGGAATTGGGGATATATGTATATGTATAGCTGATTCACTTTGTTATACAGCAGAAACTAACACAACATTGTAAAGCAATTACACTCCAGTAAAGATGTTTAAAAAAATAGTAATGAATTGAGCCCATAACCCTGAGAACACATGTTTTGTACAAAATAAGTGATTAAAGTACACAACATCACTGACTAGAAATATCAATCGCGTTAGGTACTGAAATATAAATCCTTGAAATGCAGTGACTTTCACAAACCTCATTTTACAGATTGGTGGCAGAATTCCCTGCAACTGGAGGAATACTTACTTCATGGCAGTTTTACTCTGTGAAGCTCCTTAGATATGTTAGCTACTATGATTATTTTATTGCTTCCTGTGAAATCACATTTTGTATTTTTCTTATTGTCTTCACAACACAAGAAGTCCTAAAAATAAAAGAATTTAAATCTGCCTATTTCAAAAGTAGTTGGAACTGGCTAGAATTACTACTTTTGGTGGTAAGTATATATTCACAGATATGGTTGAAGGGAATCACATCTGAACCCACCAGTGAGAGAGGTTTAAAAAGCACCTCCCTCATCCAGGACTTATTTTAAAAGCTTTAAGTATCAATAATAAAATGAACTGTCATAGTACATACTAATGGTGTGCCTTCAAAAGGGAGAAATCTATTTTTTTCTCTCTGATTTGGTCCTTGGCAGGACTAGCATAAATCTAGAGGAATAAGTGATTCCATACGTATTATGATTTAGGGGGCACAGTAGGTCTCCCTACTCCCACTCAAAAAAATGTATTCCTCTCAGGGCCTCATGTTGAAAATAATGATTCTTTTGGGACAAGGTCCTTTAAAATGTACTCTTGTATGTTGCCTAAATCTGCTTTCCTCTTTACACTGGATTTTTAAATAGGCAAAAGACAAGCCTAGGCAGAATACAGAAGGGGGGATAAGGTTTGAGCAGGCAGAGCATAGCTTGTAGGCACAGAGGATGCCACCAGGATTGGGGAAATAATCCTTGAAGAAACTCCAAAGACTGCCAGTTCTCATCACTGGAAAATACTAAAGTAAACATAGAGGTGTGGGTAGGGTGGAACAAATCGTAAGAGCTTGGTTTTAGGAACAATGAACAAATATTCTGGCTTATACAACCTGATCTTTCACTCTTATTAGCCCTTAGTTATAGCCAATCCAGTATCTATATATATTTGTTTCTCAAAACCAAATTGAAAGTTTCTCAGAGTCAGAAAGTGTGCCATCTACCTCTCTGGTAACCACAATAATGCTTAACATAGGGTACAGCATTAAATGTTTAACTGAGTATTTTAGGGAAGAGAAATCAAAGGAAAATTTTCATGACAGTTAGAAAACTCTGATACCTAAAATAATCTGGTTCTAAAATCCTCTTCTAAAAGAGTTGTTAAGAAGATCTAAAGGGGTTTATTTTTTTGGAGCTGTAAAAAATTTTTTCTTCGAGTGTTACATAGTGAAAAATATTAAACTCTTAGGTATCATGTAGTTATATGGAGCAGAAACCCTTACAGTCTAGTCAGAATTATATAATCATTTTATACATTTGTGTTTTATGACACAAAGAAACAAAAAGTCATATAGATTAGGATAGCCAGGCAGTCAGTATTTTGCTACTTTTATGATAATTATGCTACCTTAAACCTCTATAAATTGAGGCTTACTTTCATTTAAGTAAAAACCTGTCTTATCTCTCCCTCCCTTTTTGTTGAATTTTGATGAACTTTTTCATGCGTTTATTCATAAGCTTCAGGAGCTTTAGAGGTAATCTCTAATTTAACCCTTCTTATTTTCCCATTTAGTTGTGTTTTGTGGCCGTTTTCTTCAACTCATACTGTAATATACAAACTTCTCTCTTGCTTGGACAACTGTTAAAAAGTACTGAAAAATATTCAGACTTCTATTTTCTTGCACACTGGCACATTTATTACAACAATATAATTGCCATAACCATCTTCTTTGCATGGATAAAGGTATTTATATTTTATCAGATATAACAGATTAGATATATTTTATTATATTAGATAATAAAATGGGAACTTAAACTACAAAGTTATGAAAAAACAAAAGGATATTCTTACCTATACAGTAATTTTTTTATACAGTAAATTTTAAAGTAGTTTGGCTTTGTAATGATTGCCAGCGAATCCTCAAACACCCCAACTGTCATGAAGCATCTCTTTTAATTTCAAGCAGATTTCTTTTGAAATTAATTTACTCTAATCATTATAATTTTTAATATTCTCCTATTTCAATTAACTTTTTTCTTTTTCAGATATTCAAATTCATAAGCTTTAATAAGACAATGTCTCAGCTGTCATCAACCTTGTCCCGCTGTATCAACGACATAGTAGGATTTGCCATCATGTTTTTTATAATATTCTTTGCTTACGCTCAGTTAGGATTTCTTGTTTTTGGATCACAAGTTGACGACTTTTCCACTTTTCAAAATTCCATGTAAGCTCTTAGCATAAATGTAATTTATGCAGTTTTATCCAGTTTATAACAAAAAAAGCATGAAAAGGCCTATAAGTACTGACATAAGCTTTAATAAATTAAAAAATGGTTTGATATTTTCACTGATGGCTAAATATCTGTCACACTCAAAGTACAGTTAGGCATTGAAAGATCCAAATGGATGGTGTTATCCACTTTTCAAGTGTTACCAGGTCAAGCTAGAAAAATATTTTTTTACTTTTCAATAGAAGTGAAAATTTTACCTAAGATAAAAGGAACTGGCTCCATGTCTCTGTAGCATTTATTCTCTGGGCAAAAGAAATCTTAAGTGTTTTCTTTAGAGGGCTCTACCTTTAGAATCCTTTTATTGATATTGACCTGATTATCCTTTGCTGATCTGGCAAAGCTGAATTTTAAAAATAGCTTTATACACGTAAAACAATCAGCAGATAACTAACTTATAGAACCGATTAGGTAGAATCCCTAGAAAAATATTGTCTTTAAAAGTGAATAATTTTAATAAATTTACTTTCGTTTTTGAGTAGGTAAAACAAGTTCTGTCTGTGTAAAAAAAATTATGATAGTCTAAAATATCAGTTCTCAAAATGTGTCCTGTGCAATCTAGACCAAGAAAGACCGTCTGGGGGAAATGGCTTCACTTTGCATCACTCTTGGAAATTCGTACTGCATGGTAACATATGGCTCTGAGAAAAACTGCAATAACTTTCCCTTTAGTTAAGAATTCCTCAAACTTGTCCATGGCCCTTTTACTCAATTTGGGGTAAATTCTGGTCTGAAAAATTTCTTAGGTTGCCCTCTTTTCATCATCCACATGTAAATACTGTATTATCTAAGTACCAATTAATTGCATGAAATTTAATAATATTTTTCTGAATAACCCTTTACTAAATTAGTAGTGGAAAGAGTGGACTAGCAACCAAGAGGATATAATTCTACTTTCCAATTCTGCCACTAGCTATTTAACTTTTCTAGACCTTAATTTCTTTATCTGTAAATGAAGGGGCTGGACTAAATCACTCCCAAAGGTCCTTTCCAACTTCAAATGACCTATAATTTGAGAAGTCTAATTACCTTATCCAGAGTGAATAATGTTTGCAGTTCCAACAATTTCTTGGTCCTTTCCTAGGATCTTAATTCAAGTGTTAATAATAAAACTAAGTAGTATTGGACATTAAATATAAATGTAGTAATTTACAGAACCTTGGAAATTTGTGTTACTTTGGATAATGGGAGGAAAGAAAGTATAAGGCACAAAGTAAACAGATAGAAAATTTTGAAATGGATTAATGAGGGGGCTTCTGCTTTTGGTAATGATGTGCTAGGTTATTCAAATCGACCTCTTCACAATTTAAAAAGCTGGATGAAATATAGGAAACATTTAAGAACTAACAAAAAATTGAGTGGCCAAAATCAGAAAGCAAGAACCCGGAAAAGTAAACTCAGCATCCGAAGCTACTTCTGCCCTGAAGGCTTTTTTTAAAAAACTGATAAAAATTTTAAATTGTGTATAACATAACATAAAATTTACCATCTTAACCATGTCTTTTTTTTAACCATTTCTAACTGTACAGTGAAGTACACTCATATTGTTCAATCATCACCATCATTCATCTCCAGAAATCTTTTTATCTTGCAAAACTGAAACTCTATACTCATTAAACAGGAACTCTCCATTTCCCTCCCTACCCCTGCCCCTGGCAACCATCATTCTACTTTTTGTCTCTATGATTTTGATTACTCAAGGTACATAGTGGAATCATACAGTATTTGTCCTTTTGTGACTGACTTATTCCACTTAGCATAATGTCTTCAAGATTCAACAATGTTGTAGGATATGTCAGAATTTCCTTTTTGAAGCTGAATAATATTCCATTGTATGTACATACCACATTTTGTTTATCCATTAATCTCTCAATGACACTTGGGTTGCTTCCACGTTTTAGCTATTATGAATAATGCTATGAGAACATGGTATACAAATATCTCTTTGAGATCCTACTTTGAATTCTTTTGGGTACATACCCAGAAGTAGAATTCCAGGATCATATGGTAATTGCATTTTGAATTTTTGAGGAACTGCTATACTGTTTTCCACAGTGGCTATTCCATTTTACCTTTCCACTAACGGTGCGTGTTTCAATTTCTCCACATCCGTATCAAAAATTGTTATTTTCTGGTTTGTTTTTTTTTGACAGTAGCCATCCTAATGGATGTGAGGTGATATCTCATTGTGTTTTTGATTTGCATCTGCCTACTGATTAGCAATCTTGAGCATCTTTTCATGTGCTTATGCATACGTTGGTTCACTTGATGGTATCCCACAGGTCCCTTAGGCTCTGTTCACTTTTCTTGAAACTTTTTTCTTTCTGTTCCTCAGACTCAATAATTTCAATTGCCCTATCTTCAAGTTCACTGATTTTTTTCTTCCGCCTATTCAAATTTACCTTTGAATCTCTCTAATGAATTTTCATTTCAGTTATTGTACTTTGCAGCTCTAGAATTTTTTTGGTTTCTTTTTAGGTTTTCTATCTTTTTATTGCTTTTCCATTTTGTTCATACATAGTTTTCTTGACTTACTCCATGTCTTCTTTTAGTACTTTGAGGATCAGCCTGAGGTGTAAACTTAAGGTCTTCTCAGGTCTTTTCTGAGCCTGTGCCATTCCTTGGGCATGCATGGTGACTGTCTAATTTCCTCCATATATGCAGTTGTTGTTTTTTTTTTAATGCCCTAGTCTTTTTTTTTTTTTTTTTGGCTGTGTTGGTTCTTTGTTGCTGCGCGTGGGCTCTCTCTAGTTGCGGTGAGCGGGGGCTACTCTTCCTTGTGGTGCATGGGCTTCTCATTGTGGTGGCTTCTCTTGTTGTGGAGTACGGGCTCTAGGCATGCGGACTTCAGTAGTTGTGGCTCGCAGGCTCCAGAGTGCAGGCTCAGTAGTTGTGGTGCACGGGCTTGGTTGCTCCGTGGCATGTGGGATCTTCCTGGACCAGGGCACAAACTCGTGCCCCCTGCATTGGCAGGCAGATTCTTAACCACTACACCACCAGGGAAGCCCCATGAATGTCCTAGTCTTTAATATCTGGCTCCCAAAGGGGAAAAAGAGAAAAATGAAGGAGGGAAGAGCATTGGGCCTCTCAATCCCAAGGACATTGCTTCAGCCGGAGAGGGAGGGGCTTGCAACAATGCAGGGAGATGCCTGCCTCTGTGATCAGAAGCAGTAATCAGCAATCAGAACACAGACCCTGATGTCTGGACAACAGGGTCCTTCTTGTCCACCCTGGCTCCCACAAGCTGTGTACAAGCTGCTCTAGAAATACATGCAGGGCTACCTGCCATAGGCTGGGGGGTAGGAGATGGGTAGCTGCTGCCAAACTAAAAGTTTAAATTGACCCAAACTGCCCAATCCTTTCCTGGAAGTTGTAAGCCTTCAACAGACTCCAGAGTTCCAAAATAGTTTCATCAGAAAGATTGTGCCACTGTGATTGTTGTCTAGGTGGTGAGACAGATTCCTAGTGCTTCTTACTTCATCTTCCCCAAAACCTCCACCATGAAGGCATTTTTGTTGATCCAGAAGAAATAGTTGAGAAATTGTGTTTCTAGTTACCTCTCAAGGATGAGACAGAAGACAAACCCAAGGCCTGTGTTTGTGTGCTGGGGAGTGGGGTTGGGGGAGAGGAGGAGTGTCTGATAACCTCTCCACACATAAAGTAGGGAGCCTGAACTGCTACAGCCTCAAGTTAAAAGTAAATCCCTCAGTGACTTGACTTGAAGTCTGGGTTTAGTCACCTAGGTATCCAGGGAACCTCATGTCTTGAATTTGGATTAAGATGGTCCCAGGCTGGAATGCCCATATGCACCTGCAGACACACACACAAAAATACCTCTCTGGAGAAATATATTTCATCCTAAGCCCTTCAAGTATAATTTACTGCTCATGGTCAAAGATAACTTGGTACATAAGGAGGAAAAATTCGTAAGCAAGAACCAGCAGATACAACAGACAACAGAAACAGACTCAAAGACTTCAAATACTGGAATAATCAATAAATACTATATTTAGAGAAATAAAACACAAGTCAGAAAATATCTTTAGAGAGAGAACAGGATGGTGTAAAAAGTGACATACTTGAAAAAGTATCAAACAGAATTCTAGAACTGAAAATTAAAGCAACTGAGATTAAAAGCCCAGTTGACAGGTTTGATAGCAAATGAGACATAGATGAAGAGAGAATGAGTAAAATGAAAAATAGGTGAGAAAAAATTTTGAAGTGGCACAGAGAGGCAAAATGTTCAGAAAATGACAGAAAGGGTAGAATGAGAAGGCCTAATATATGTTTAACCTGAATTACAGAAGACGACACAGTGGAATAGAGGCAATATTTGGAGAAGGCTTAGGAATACCTACCACCCAGTCATGCCTGCAAGTGAGAGACTGGGAAGTCAGATTAAGCATAAATGGTACATTATTATGAAACCGTCTGTAAGCTATTTTAATTCAACAAGAGAGAACTGTAGAAAGTTAACAGGGGTATCAAGAAGTTAAAAAACAGTGTTTTCATTCAGTATAATCTGTATCCTGAAGAGTCACGGTGTTCCTTTTAGCTTGGGGAGGGGGAGGGGAAAGGCATTTGTAAGTCTCCAGTTCCTATGTGATTATAACCATTCAGTAATTGCTTAGGTTTTTGTTATTCACACTATTTACAGAGCAGAGGTATGTGGACACTTTCTGGAGAGGAGAAATGCTGACTTGAACTTAAGGATAAAAAATTAAGTTAAAAACATTAAAACAGAACCTCATATTCTCCTATGCCAGAGAGGAAAAAAAATTTTTTTGATTTGCTGAGAAACTTTGGTCTCCTAATTCAGCATTTCTCCTTCTATCTTGTGTAGAAGAGCATTAGAATCCACTATTAGAAGCTGGATAAACACTGTATGTATGATTTAGTCAGGTCTCAGGTACTGAGGATGAAATTCCAGAAAACTCTGAGTCCTAGGACTCCAAATAGCTGATTTCTTTGAATACATTTTCTTCCTTCATTGTACATAGTCCTATGCTCCCTTCATGTGATTGGCAAAAGCAACAAGGAACAAGAAACATTCCGCCCTTTGACCAATCATGCAAAGTGTCTACATACTATTAAAAACTCCTTCCCAGATCTCCCCTTAAAATAAAGAACTCATATATATATATACATACATCATATATATATAATTTATAATATATCCATGGTGTGTATGGCAATACCACTGCAAACTAATGATGAGAAAACAAAATAAAACTTCAGGTTATGAAATCCTAATTCTACCTCTGCTACTACTATGCTCATTCAAAGCCTTAATTTCTTAATTTTTCCATCCTTAAAGTTAATAAAATGAAGATTTATAGTATTTTCAATGCTATTTCACTTCAAAGCCAAGCTTTTATACTTATTGGAGAAAATAAAATAAACCTCGGGATCATATTTGAGGATCACTACCAGCACTTGTTTGAGACTTAGCAAGTGACAAATTGTTGCCATTTTTATTTCAGCAGAAGAGATGCAAAAATTAAGCATACCATTGATATTAGAAATTGTAAGGCTCTTGGGTCTATGTACAAGTTGAAAATCATTTATTGGAAAAGGTCAAAGTATTCTAAGTTTTATAAGGGCACAGGAATGGCTAAAGAGGCCACTGTCAAGACAAGCTGGTAAGCAGGCATCTCAAGGTTCAAATCTTGGAGGTGAACATAGGGTTCATATTGATTGAATAAATTGAAGCCCATCATTTCCTGAACTATCTGTTCAGCTATTAAGTCTTGGCTTTCTTTAGGGGAATATTCTACATCCAATTTTATAGAACTCTGTGCTAACAAAACTAAAGCCAGAGAACATTGCCATATGCAGCTAGGTACTTTCCTAGGCACATTAGTAACCCCCATCTGTTGTAATGTATGTATGAAGAGATATAGTATTTTCTAATGGTTTTCTTTTTTCCCATAAAAGATTCACACAATTTCGTATTGTTCTTGGAGATTTTAATTTTGCTGGAATTCAGCAAGCCAGTCGTATCTTGGGACCCATTTACTTCATCACTTTCATCTTTTTCGTGTTCTTTGTCCTGCTGGTAAGAATGACCATATATGTTCCCCTTTTTTGCTTACATTTTTCAGAATAAAAAATATAATTACCAATTTAGAAGAAATTATAGTATCACTGCTTAGCTGTCAGAACACTTTACATTTATTAAGAATGGTGTAGATTCCTAGTAATCCAGGGGGTCCAAATGTTTTCAAGCTGTCCAATGGAGAATGTGATCATAATAGTTACCATCTGGGTGGTTATTGTGTGCCAAGAGTGTACTAAATCTTTTACACGTATAACTTGAAAGTTCCAGGTCTCTCCAGCCTGGGACATTTCATACCAGTAGGTATGAATTAGGCCATTCATATTCTGCCCATATTGCAACAGCTTTTGGCCCTTATGGATGAAAGCTCACACCCTGGTAATTTTTAGGAGTCCCCAGGATGGGTCTCTCACATGTGCTCAGGACAAATCTATTTGGCCTTCCTAATCAAGGAACCTTGCCTTTCTACTCAAGGCACTGCTACTGTCCTCCATGAAAACATTTTTTTGTCACACACAGCAGTTATCCCGATTGTGGGCAACAGTCCTCACAGTGACAGATCTGAGCCACAGTGAAAGATGGAGAGGTGGGCTGGGAGTAAGAATACCCTCTCCACAGTTCTGTTTGTGTTATCTGGACATTAATAGTTGTAAGAGCCCTAGTAAAACTGTGCATTTAAACAGCTCTATAGAATTTTAAAGAAAAAAAAGAAATACCCTTATGAACATATATTATTCTAAGTTTTCTTCTGATATGTAACATTAATACATTTTTATATATATATAATTAACCAATGTATATGCACTATTTTACATTCTGCTTTTCCCATTTACCATAAACATACTTGCCCATATCCACACACTACACATTTCCCATTCTACTATATTATATATAGTCTGCATAGTCATATCTCTTATTGAGCACGAGTTACTTTTAAAATTTAAATCTAATTTTACAAATCCCAGCACTTGTCAAAGTCATTAACAACATTTAAACTAAATTTTTATTGAAATACTTCATTTGAATATTTCTCCCCAGAACATGTTCTTGGCAATAATTAATGATACCTATTCTGAAGTGAAAGCTGACTATTCAATAGGCAGAAGGCCAGATTTTGAACTTGGTAAAATGATTAAAAAGGTATGTCAAATTCTTCTAATCAGAATTCTAAGACCAATCTTGTTCAGTTTATACTCTTGTAGTTTGAATAACACCTAAACCCCAAGTGGTAGTGCAGGGAGGACATTTGGGGTTTTTTGTTTTGGTCCACGGTTACTTATATTTGTATTATTTCAGTACCAGGAGAAATGTTCTCTGGCTTCAAAAATGTGACCAAAATTATTTCAGAGTTCAATGTATCAAAAAGCTACTGAGCACTAAATGCAAAGCACTTACTCTCTTCCCTCCCAAAGTTTTCAATTTAGATGCTGGTAAATTCCTATGAACAATCTGAACTCAGAACTCCTTTTGCCTTACCTTCCTCACTTTCTGTAGTGGCAACACTCTCCTCAGTCACCCCTGGCTCAGAACCCTTGAACTTTTTCTTTGTCCCTTATAATGGTCTGTTGCCAAGGCTTGTGTGTAAAGTTCACCTCTGTAGTTTTTGCTCACATTTGTGGAACTCAAAGACACTTTGAATTCTAACTGCCACCACTACATTAGGTACTCAGTCCTTTTCACCCAGACTTCTGTATGGTAACATCTTCTTAACTGTTACAGCCTCCTTCCTGTGCCAGCCCAGTTTTGATCATATCACTTCTCTGCTCAAAATTCTTCAAAGTTTCCCTGGGCTTGTCAAAATAAGTCCAAATTCTTTATTCAAACATTCAAGGGCCTTTTCTAGTCTCACAGTCTCAACCTATCTTTATTCACTATCATTGAACTAACTATACAATTTTTACCTTCTATGCCTCCATTCACAGCACTGTATGCCCCAGCTGTTTTGAGCACAGTGCTGTTTACCATGCTTGCTCTCATTGTCTCCTCTGGGCCTCTGCTCATGTCATTCCCTGACTCCCCAGGAATTCCCTCTGCTCTCTTCGCTGACATTCTGTTCTCCCTGTCAGAGCAATCTTCCTTGTCCTCTCAATACCGACCTCACTGTGAACTGTAGCAGAGTCATGTGTGTACCATCTTGCCCATCTCTGCATACCCACAGCTCTAACCATAGCATTTCACACAGAAAAGGTCCTATAAGCTGTGGGGTTAGTGGGGCTTAAGAACTCTGTCCAAGAACTTATCTGTAAACTACTAATATGTCCCCCAATGAACTTAACTGTGGGTTTTTTCATCTTTTATCTCTTGATTATGATGTTGGTTATGTGCATTAAAGTGTTAATATCATTAATGCAATAAATGTTAATAATATTTTTTAAAGATTTTTTTTTCCAAGTTCAAGTGTGATGCCTTCCAGCTTTTTCACCAGCAGGCAGAAACCATAAGTAGTGACAAGGTGAAAAAAAATAATCATAGTATTTGCCTCTACATTTCTTTAGGGCAGCAGTCCCTAAAGTCAAGCATTCCCTATTTCCTTTACCTTGATCAAAAATTGACAAGACAGAATATTATTTTTATGAACTTTTAAACTTTTAAATTATGCTCAGAGTTACCACAATGCTCTCGAAAAACTCAAACTAAAGAAACCTGAAACAGATGAAGACAAGAAAAGGTAAGATGAATTTTCTTCAATTTTTAACTTACCATTTTAAAGCTCTGTATTAGATTAGAAACTTACAGTGAGAGTAAGGTTTTGATTGCAAAACAACCACCATTCAATGTGCTGATTCTAAATAAACTGTCAAAACATCCAGTAGCACCTCATAATTTCTGAGAGTGTCATGAAACTCTAAGCTAATTTAAAATTAATATAAGGCATGCCATGCCACTCAGAAAAAGGTTTAACATAAAGCTGCACAGGATAGTAAAGTCCCTCTAAAAAAGTAGGAAATGATTTTAGTCTACATTAAGTGCATACTTTTAGCTATCAAAGTAAAACAATTTTTAAACAAAATATTTAAGAATGTATTTACATTTACTGCATAATTTTAGTGTCAAAATCTGGCAGTGGGACATAATAGAAACATGTTTTTATAGCTAGAGATATGATATAGAGAACTTATTAATGACCACATTTTCCAAATAATTAGTGTTATTAGAAAGAACAGAAATTAATTCAGATCCTTAATACAGATCTGGTTATATTTTATACTGTCATTTTCCTTTTTACTGTCATATACCTCTGATTTTTATTTTATATTCTCAGTAGGAAAAGCAGAGATTTGGCTGAACAAGCCAGAAGAGAAGGCTTTGATGAAAAAGTAAGATTTTAATTTTCTCGTAAAGAAGTGATAGCTTTATTAGAAAAAGTTCTGATTTAAGAACTGAATGATTTGCTTTTTTCAGAGCAGTAGTTGCCACCTCCAAATCTCTCCCAGAATCTAGATCCTTTCTTATTTAGGACAAATTGTTTGGATTCCAGATGCTCTGTCTCTCTTATTGGTGCTCTTAGCCAGATACCCTTGTCCTACAGCTGTACCTTCACTGTGGGATTAGTACACAGGGTTTAGTGAGTATACTCTATTGAGATGATTATATAATTGTTCTCTTGTAATCATTAATGTGCTGAATCACTTAAATGATTTTTCTTATATTTCAAAACTGTAACATATATTCAAATGACTAAACATATATGTTTAATAAATAATTATGAAGCAAACCTCCACATACCACTACCACCCAAGTGAAAAAATAGAACATTGCTCTACTTCTGGATGCCTCCCACCCCCCAATATATTGAGAAAGAGGACAGCAGGGTCAAGAGATTGGAATAAGCAAACAAGTATGTATAATGGAGTGAGGTTTCTCATTATCAGACAATGGAATTGCAAAAATGGAAAGGCTGAAGGTTAAAATGAACCTTGTGGTGTTGGATTAGAATTGCAACTGTGTGTGTGTGTGTGCGCACGCGAATGTATCTTCTAACTCTGTCCACTGAGAAAGCTAGAGTGACATCCTAGTAGCAATGACACAACGAGCATCCAGATCTTGGTTTCCAAATACCATTCTCCTCTAAAAGGAACCCGGGCTCCTTGGAAATACAGTTAATTCCAGGACTGGAAAGTATAGGTGCTTCATACTGTACTCCATATAGAATGATGGAGATCTGTTAAAAGGACACAAAAGTCAGCTTGAGTGGGGATCCCGCTGGCCAAGTGTGGGATTTTAAGCACTTATTTAAGCACTTAATGAATATTAATTTAAACCCACGGAATAAAATAGGATTCCATGAGTCCACACTGATCTAAACATATACATGAATGAAAGTCTGAGGAAGAATAGAACATTTCCATACCTCTCCACAAAATACTTACTAATTACAAAAAGAAAAAGAATAACATTACGGTGAAAAAGTCTAGAAAACAGAACCTTAATCAGTACTGGAACAAGCTGAAATTATATGCCACCTGACAAGACACTAAGAGAACACAGGATCCCTTCTGTAAAATTTCTGCCGAAGATGCATAACGCAACGAACCATCACACAATAAGAAACTGAGGGACATTCTATGAAATACTGGCCTATAGACTTCAGAAGTTTCAAGGTCATGAAAGTCAAGGTAAAGCTGAGGAACTACACCAGACTGAGATTAAAAGATGGGTAAATACAATGCATAATCATGGACTGGATCGTTTTACAATAAAGGGCATCATTGGGACACTGGTAAATTTGAATAGGGGACTGAGGATTTAGATGGTAATAATCTATCAATATTAATTTTCTGATTCTGATGATTATACTGTGCTTATATAAAGGAGAATGTCCTTGTATGCAGGAAATACACACTGAAGTATTCAGGGACAATAAGGCATTCATGTTGGCAACTTCAAATACTTCAGAGGATAAAAACTATTTGTATTGTTCTTATAACTTTTCTGTAAGTTTGAGATTCTTTTAAAAAACAAAACTATAATTCAATAAACCATTTCTGAAATAAAAGACAATGTATATTGAAAGACATACTATGTACCTGGGAAAAATTACCTAAAATGAACATGAGACTTATCCAAGCAAAATTTGGATTTACTTACAAGGAAAAGAGAATTAGGTTAGCATAACACCATTCAACACCATAAATCAACAGAACAACACCTACAATATAGCAAGGAAAGAAAATGTAAGCCAAGGCTTTTTTATATGCAGCAAAGCTGTGTTTCAAGTATAAAGGCTCTAACAGTTTTGAACATGTAAGAACTTGGGGAATCCCACTGTATTCCTGAGGATTCCATGTGAGGATCATCTTCAGCCAAACAAGAGATGACTCAGAAATTTTAGAAAAAAGAAGGAAGAGAGAAGGTATAAAGTAAAAAAAGCTGACTGATTATTTCATATGTAATAGCTAAAAAGTTGAAGAATTATCATTTAGAGTTAATAGCCCAAAAGAAGAAACTTTAGCATATTTAAGAGCACAGTAGTAAATTTAAAAGATATTGTTTTATTAATTTTAAAACACATTTTTCCACATTTTAATATCTCTGAAATCAAGATGTGCCTTATATTTGACAATGTGCCATATTTTAACTGGTGGCATTTTTTTTCCTAAGTGGTACATAAAATAATGGTGTAATGGTCTTACGATAGACTCCATCTCTCAGATACAACAAAATACAGTAATATGATTAAATATACTTGGGTAGTAGAGGGAAAAGAAATGAGGAGGAAGAAATTATAACCTAATTTTTTTGTTGAACTTGTTTGGTTCTTGTTGAGGGAACCAAAACGAGAAAGAGATGATGGAGGATGTATAAAAAGATACGTGAATAAAAACAGACCACTAAAACAAAAATACATACATTCTTAAAGGGAAGCAGTACCAAATCAAAAAAGAAAACTGATAATATGCCACATGGTAGAAGACTGTAAATATACCTTAAAACAATATAACTGTGACCAGATATATCTGACATATCAGTAAAGACAAATAAGCTTAATTTACTTAAAAAGAAAATATTTTCAGATTGAATCACAGAGTAACACCCAATTCTACGATATAGCCTAAAATATATACCTAAAACAAAGTGATTTAGAAAAGTATAAAAGCATGAGCCAAGGTATAAAAGGCAAGGAAAAGTTATCAGAGGACACAATATAAGTCAAGGTAGAATTCTAGAAAAAAGTTCTAAATGAGATGAAGGGCACTTTATAAGGCTAAGATCAATTTTAATAGTTATGATTATCTATGCAACAAATAATATGGCATAAACTTCCATAAAGTAAAGACTACTAACTAGACTTATAAAAGGAAAAACATACAAGAATACACTAAAGAACAGATCAAGAAAAATGAAAGGATTAAAAATATATATATAATGAATGAAGTGATCTTACAATTATGTATTAAACTCTGTACTCCCAGAAGATACACCTGTTTTTCAAAACCCCTTCATGAAAATAGATATATTGGGCCAAAAAGAAAACCTCAATAAACTGAAAATAAAATTTATCAAAACTGAGCCCAAAAGAGATTTTTAAAAGCTTAAACAAATCCATTCTGTAGAAGAAATGAAGCCATCAAAGAGCTACCTCTGAAATAAATCAGGCCCAGATGGTTTCATATGGAAATTTTACCAGATTTTTAAAGAATAAATAATTTCAAGCTATTTGAGCTGTTCCAGAGCAAAGAGAAAATTGAAAATTTCCAAATTATTTTTATAAAATAATTTTAGAATCACTATATAGTGATTCTAAAACCTAGTAAAGATTGTATCCTCCTCAATAAAAATAAAAAAAAAACAGAAAAAGAAAATATCACTTATAGGGACTTTCCTGGTGGCGCAGTGGTTAAGAATCCGCCTGCCAATGGAAGGGACACGGGTTCAATCCCTGGTCCGGGAAGATCCCACATGCTGTGGAGCAATGAAGCCTGTGTGCCACAACTACTGAAGCCAGCGTGCCTGGAGCATGTGCTCCGCAACAAGAGAAGCCACCGCAATGAGAAGCCCGCGCACCACAACAAAGAGCAGTCCCCGCTCACTGCAACTCGAGAAAACCCACGCGCAGCAATGAAGACCCAATGCAGCCAAAATTTAATTAATTAATTTTAAAAAACAAAATATCACTTATAAATCTTGAAGCAAAAATCCTAAATATTAGCAAACAGAATCCAACAGAACACAATACCATGATTCAGATAGGGCTTATTCAAAGAATGAGAAGATGATTCAAAACTGTATAATCAACTAATTACCATAATCCGTTCTATTTATAGATCAAAAAAAGGAAAACTATTATTTTCCATAGATGCTGGGTATTTGGTAAGATTCAACATCCAACTTTGAGGGGGAAAACAAAACAGGAATCAATGGACTCCTCCTTGACATGATAAAAACAAATTTATCTCACCCCAAAGCTAGCACCTGATCTAATAGGGAAACATTGGACATGTCAAGGACAAGACAAGGATGTATTGGAGAGATCAGACAAAAGAATTAAGCAAGAGGGCTTCCCTGGTGGCGCAGTGGTTGAGAGTCCACCTGCTGATGCAGGGGACACAGGTTCGTGCCCCGGTCCGGGAAGATCCCACATGCCGCGGAGCGGCTAGGCCCGTGAGCCATGGCTGCAGAGCCTGCGCGTCCCGAACCTGTGCTCCGCAACGGGAGAGGCCACAACAGTGAGAGGCCCATGTACCGCAAAAAAAAAAAAAAAAAAAAAAAAAAAGAATTAAGCAAGAGAAATACATGAGAAGTACAAAAGTAGAAAAGGAAGAGGTAAAAACTACCTCTGTTTGAGATATGATTCTCTTTCTCAGGTATACAATGAACTGAAAAATTATGACAAAAAGAGATTAAGTAGTAGGAAAAAATAATTTACATAGTCATGTCATATATGCAAACATCAACCAGCTCATTAAAAATTATAATAGAAGAAACTACAATAGCAACAAAATAGAAAATGCCCAGGGACTAATTTTTAAATGTTTAAAACCAAGATATGGAAAAATTAAAAACATTCCTTAAAGGCAAACATACATCTGACCAAATGACATACTTATTACATGTATGAGGACCTAGTCAGGAAAATGGAAACCATACTATACATTTCAAACAGAGAAAATTTATTACAGGGAATTGGTTACACAGATATTGGAAAATAGAAAAAGTAAAAACACTGAAGCAACTCATAAGTAATAACTGTAGGAGGATGCTACCACTCCCATGGCTAAGGTTACAAAAGGTGGGTTTATTGGAACCTAAGACA